>NC_137456.1:133067919-133667919 GCF_964235325.1 Thermobia domestica | reverse complement strand
CGAACAGTTATTGCAGGATTTACAATTAACTTCAACTTGAAGAGCTAAATACAACCAAGCAAGATACCTCTTACTTATATTCATGTATTAGAATTCTTAATTGCACATTGAAACAATGCAACCAATACTGCATTACGTTTGTTTATATGAAATGTGTATGAAAATAATAATATGCGAAAAGGAATTCATAAAAGTACAGAAATTTCCATGTTGTTCAAGTACTAATAAGGAAGTAAGACTGATTAAATTTGAACTACGTATTTATAATTTCGCTTCATAGTTATTAAATATAAGGTGATGCTGTAGATAGTTTTCAGTGTATTTGTTACAGTATTAGGAATTTTGTGTAACCTTTGAAACTGTTGTATGTGGAGAATAAAATTAATGAACTGGCAGTACAAACAACTGTGAATATCATGAGAGTTGTCTATGGTTGTGATTGTTGTGTTCTAAACGAATAGGCAATGAAGAATAAGGATGTATATCAGGTTAATGAGTAATAATTATTCATGTTTAATGTCCATGATTTCATTCATAAGGCGTATATTTATATGTTAATCAATTATTGTACAGTTACAGTAACTATATACAATTCAGTTTTCAGAGACGCCTTTGTTCACGGTGTTTGTTCGTTACAGTATACTTACTATATAATCATACTTATCATTATACACTGAGTAATAACGTTCGTAAAATCTACACAGCATGCTGGGTAGAAATTTTATGTATATTTTACACTTTCCTTCCGTTAGGTGTTATAAATTGCAATGAATAAATATTCAATTCATTTGAACGAAAGCATTTTATACTAGACACATTTGTAGCTTTTTTTTTTAAACCTATAATTTCAGTGTTAGGTATTTTTCAAACAGCATTTTTAGTGTATGTAGATGTTACATATCCCAATGCTTCACTTTTCAGTGGAATTTCCAGACCTGTAATTAGAGATGCAAATTATTTTCAGCTATACTTTTTTTCTCCCATTCACATTTCCTTTTATAATAATTTATAATTTTTACTTTAAGTACAAATTTGGAGGAGTTGAATAGTCATTACAATTTTTAATGTTTTTTCTATGTACAAAAGTACGTCTTCCAGATCTGAAAGAATATTACATTATCATTTATAAGCTTCTGTTCAATTTTGCGAAAGATGTTTTCAGGGCGAAAAGAGTACTTATCTATTTGTATATTACTTTGATATTTAATAACTTTTATTCATGTACTTATTGATTATAACATTATATATACAACTAGAATGTTAACAAATCAGATTCTAAATTTCAGTATGGATAAAGTTGCAGTATGTAGTTTTATAAAGCTCTAAGAGAATATATTCATATATATATATATATATATCTGTTGTAAGGAATTCGAAATAAAATCTATATATGTGGCTTCATTATGAATAACTGGTTTGAAGCTGTATACCTGGGTTTAATTCCCAAAGGGAGTTCATGTAGTTCGCATCTCCTGTTAAGTTGTAGGTCCATGTCTTTTATAACCTAGGCGTTAAAAGCTATGTTAATCTTCGAAGAAATAAAACTTTATAGATACATATGATACTTAAATAGATAAATGGATGAAGGGAAAATATTCCGTAGCAGTCAGTTTTAGAAAGAAAGAGAAGCAAAAGCATATAATGGTTATTTTATGTACGTATTCTATCAGTAGCTATTAAGAGGTAGCAATACGTTAAAGACAACTGCTCCAGAAAAGTGTATTTTTTATCACGAGGTTCAATAATTCATATTGATAACAAATAAAATTTTCTGCAAAGTTTTAGATTATCAATACAGTTATACAGTATATCTATCTGATAACATGATTAATCTATTAATGCACATTGTTTCCTTCAAAATTTCAGAAATCTTTCGAGAAATCGTAGCGGAAATATAATAATGAAGAACACTTTGTTCTTTAGCAGACTCTATCATGCCTCTCAGTTCATGCATTTACTTCAGGTATATCTTATCACGTAACATATTAGAGCAAAATACCAATATATGTGTCCATACGAAAGCCACGAAAAAAAAAAAAAAAAAAGCCATAAAGGGTGTGCGAAAAGTGGGTACAAGTTTCCTGGAAAAATTACAAATACTATCCTTGTGAAGCTCCGGGCTTGAATCTACATGTATCGTACGAGGTACGAATCGTAAAGGAAGTAGCCATTCTCTTGTCTCTGTAATAATTTTCGAAATTAGCTTGCCACTCAAATTTCTTCCAGAATTTATAGGAAAACAATGTCTATTAATTGTTAGGTCTGACAGAGATCTTGATTGTATACGGGTTGGACTATAAGTCACCTGACAGAAATACATTTGAAATTAATTACTTATCAAAACATTAAGTTAGGTTAAATTATGTGACCTCCATAATTTTCAATGCGGAAAATGCCTTTCTTTGTAAGCACAGAACAACATATTACATCATTAATTTGGTAGGTGATGAGGTATCACATTCAGAAGTAATACATTCTAGATTTTTTTCCCCATAAGAAAACTTTACTGTTGAGAGGAAACGCAGTACATATAATTCAATCACATTTTGGTAATTGTGGTCATGTAACTAGCACAATCGAAGTACGAACACGCGTTCATCCTTTTGACAACTTTGCATTCATTGTAAACTTAATTACAAATGACCTATGGTTTAAAGTCATTTCTTACAGCGTATTACACACGAACCAACCTATTATTCACGAATCATGTATTGTCACGACCACATTAACGTATTGCTCATCAGTCAGCTACTGCTACTGTAGTCAGTTAAGAACTGAATAACTGCTAGTGTCAAGCGACTGTCAGGGTCAACAATTTGTACAAAGCTTTGTTTGTTTTACTGTTCTCAACAGGAAAAAAAAAAAAAAGTTGAATTTCGAGTATATTGGTTGGTCGTAATCTTTTTCTGTTACAATTCATTTCTATCTTGAGATATTGCTAATTAAATTGTTTTTATTTTATTTTATATTATTTAATAGCAGAATGAAAAAAATAAACGTATGTAGATATATATATTTGTGTGAGTAATGCTAATTTTTATCGGGTGTGGAAAGCCAGGAGCACCTGGGAGCATTGATCACACACTATCAAATAAAAGCCGTCTAGTCGGCCATAACGGAAGGTGGACAGTAACGACGGAGCATTGATCACACACTATCAAATAAAAGCCGTCTAGTCGGCCATAACGGAAGGTGGACAGTAACGACAGGCAGTTGTGTCCTTGCTATATTAAAAGTGTTTGTATCACACTTAATTTCTCGATGAAACAGGCGGCGAAGATGTTCTGCTAGATATAGTTACAAAATGTGAAATCCGAATTTCCACAACTGAGAAAGGTTTTAGCTTAATCTGTGGTACCAATATATTCGAGTCTAAATATGAATGGACCTTTCTATTAGTTGTGAAAATTTCCCATTTGTACATTCACTTTGTACTGTGTTCATGTATTCTTTGTTAGTAAAACGTAATTTGTTATTGTTAGTGAGAAAATTTTTGTATACTACATATGCTTCTTCTTTAGAACTTAGTTTAATTTTTACTATTTGTATTCCTCACACAAAAAAGATTTATTTTTGAGTACCCGTACATAATACATGTTACCTGTTTATGTATATATGTACAAAATCTTGCAAAATAAAAGTAATAATAATAAATGTGCAGTATAAATCTAGACTTATTGGTCTAACTTCTACTCAGTGATATGTAAGGTGAAATTACAGATCCTTAATTAAGTAGAGTGATTTTCGCTATGGCCACTACGAATTCTTACATGTAATATTTCGATTGAAAAAAAATTAGGGCTCAGGTACGTACAAATTCAAAGCTAACTTGCATATTGAGTGTTCTTGATGCTAGGCTAATGGCACTAATCACGCGTCAGAACGACTCTGCATAAAGCCCACTAAGTCTAAATGTCCTTTTCGTTCTTAATTCAAAATTGTAATCAGAAGTTTCCAGTCAAGCAATTTTATTGTGACAGTTATTTTTTCAACCTTTTACGCAAAATGGATCTACTCTTGAAACATGCATGTTCGGAGCGGCATAGCTCAGCTGTTTATTAACGTAGAAGGACTGTTTAAGTGCCAGATTATAGTGGAAGATTGAAGTTTCCTCGTATCGAATTTGGCATCATGGATCCTATAGGGAGGTGGAGAGGGCCATTGACTTTCGGTAAAATATTGTGGAAATTCTATATATTTTCAATCGCACAATCCTTCTCCCTCCTTACTGCACCTTAACAACGGGCGACAAAATTAAGTTAAATAGCTTATGAGACACTCATATCATATAGGTATTCGATTTGCCGAAGGTGCCTTGTTGTACAGTAAAGACAAAAAAAGTCATTATTACGTATCGAATTAAAAATATGAAATGAAATTTTAGTTTTGCGTTTCACAGTTTTGCTGGCAAGGCTAAATGAAATGGTGGAATGATAAAAGCGGGAGAACTCTGAGAAAAACCACGCACACAGTGTTTGTCCACCACAAAGTTCACGTGGCACGAGCTGGGATCGAACAACGACCCCATGCACCAGAGATGAACGCTCTATCACTGAGCCACCGCTACATATCGAAGGGGTTGTAAACGATGATTGAGCTGTATTTAGCCTCTGGGGTCTCTCTTCAATGTCCAGCAGTAGTCGGCCAGCATTCTGGGAATTCTTTTGCCTAGGTACCTCTTTTCCATTGTAGAAATTTGCTGATCGAAACTCGCCATGTTCATCGCTTACCGAGCCAAAATTTTCTGGTAAAAAATGTGAGAGTATAAGAAGTGGATTTTTAAAGACATACATACTGCATCCCGTAGCTTGGTACGAATTCAGATGACTCACTGTATCATGATAGTTGTCTGCTTTGTTTCCCAAGAAAACTACGACAGATACCTACGAAAGATTGGCACGCTTTGCTTCCAAGGTCTTCAACAGTTCTGGAAAATAATCATCATCCAATAATGATGTGATTTGTTGCCCAATAAATATCCCTTCCTTTAGTTTTGTATCGCTAACTTTGGGAAATTTAGATTTCAAATGCATGACTACAAGAGGGTTTTTTTTTTTTTTTTTTTAATCAAGTGCTTTTACAGAATTCTTTATAAGGCCCAATTTGATACGCAGAATGGTAAGTACACTCGTTTAAGATTTACTAATGGAATGTGACACATTTTTGCTCCCAGAAGTAAGTGTTTCATGTTTAGACCATTGCTTCTTAACGAAGTGAGCCTTCTATTTCTACTGCCCCATTTATATAAGGAACAGCAAGATTGGCGTATCCAGCCAAACAGTGAAGCTTATGCCCTTTAAATCACCAGGCTTGTTTAGACAACTGTAAATCCCGAACGAGAGATTGGAGATCTGCTTGAGTGAGTGAGGTGGGGTTCTGATGATGAAGCGTCGAATGTAGGATCTATCTTGCCTTTCTTGTCTTTCTTCCAAAGTATGAATCGTGGTGGGAGTCAAGTCATCAATCAAGGTCAGGAAATCTGGACACTTTCACACAGGACACTCGTCACAATGCAATATACGCTTCATTGCAGATGGCAAATTTGAATATATATGTTTACTTTTAGATGTGATTCCTTTTCCGTATGTTTGTTAAACAAAAATAGCAATTACTAGAATGGTATTTTTGTTCTCCCCAGATCATGGGAATTGCAAAAGGCATTGTGTGCGCCATTTTTCCCCATCCTGTAAGAAGTCACATACATGACACACAACCTATATTCGGAACCCATACTGTCAAAATCACCAGCTTTAGAGCCAAAGTAAAGCTAGTAACACTTTTTTACGAGAGCCGTAAAATTTCACTCGTAAGATTTAAAGGTTAGTTCACCACAAATGTAGCAGAAATGGTCCGAGGGATGATTCAAACATTTTCTTGGCATTATGCTAGTTTTTTCACGTTAAACGAAAAAAAAAAAAAAAAAAACTGACGGGCTTACTACACGATTAACACATCTGACCTTGATCTACATTTACAGTATAAAGTCGACATAAAAATCTCAATCAGTTTCCACTTTTTAACTGTACAACAAGGACACCTTCGGTAAATCGAATACCTTATGACATGTGTGCCTCACAAATGGTCTAACTATAATTTTGTTGCCCATTGTTAAAGTGCGGCAGGGAATGGGGGAAATTGCGCAATTGAAAACATATAATTTCCGCAGTGTTTGACCGAAATCAATGATCATTCCCAACCTCCCTAATGGGATCGATGATGATAAACTTCATACCAGGTGAAAGCTTTATCCTTCAACAATAATCTGACACCTAAATAATCCTTTTATGTTAATAAACAATTGATGTATGCCACTCCAAACACATGCACGTTTCAAGAAAATACTTCTATTTTGCGTATATACAGTTTTTTTTTCCTCAGATCGCGTCTTTCAGTTTCGGCACCTGAAAGTTTAACCGAAACAGGGCTATCATCATTGCAATCTTCTTTGCTTTATTTTTCATCATTCGTTTGTTTTTCCATTTGGAAAAGGGATAGGAAAAATGGACGAAACCACAACATAAGAAACAAAAGATAAATTTACACAAAATCAACAAAGAAAGAAGAAAGAAAAAAAAAAGAAGAAAAGATTTTTTAAATATAAACTCAACTACCTAATATTAATTCATCTAATTTTCCTATTCTATTCTATTCTCGACTCAAGTTTAGTTTACTCTAGTCTTCAATTGTTTCATCCTCGTTCCTTTTATCATGTTTAGCCTTTCTCGTATGTTTATCATCATCTTCATTGGTCTAGGTTTCTCCTGTATGATTGGCTTTCCACCTATATAATATCCTTTCCACCTTTTTTTTGTATTATCATCATCATCATTAGATTTAGATTTCACCTGTGATGCCTTCCACCTCTATGATAGGCTTTCCACCTATTTTATTTTGTTCTTTTTATTTTTTGACATTTTTAAAATTAGGTTTCCTCCTGTGTGATTTTTTTTTTTTTTTAAATACATTTTTACTACATTCTTCTAATAGAGGATGTTAATATTTGCACCACTGAACTCAGCATCATTATTGCACACTTAAATAGGCACTACACACTCCTGTATGTGAAAACACAACTTTTTCCGTAATAAAAAGAACATATCACTATCACCACACTGCACACTACAACACCCATTCACTTTTCTCCGATCGCGCAAACTTTGATTTCCTTATTGATCCTAAGCGGAGTTAGTTATTTCAGTTTCCACAATTGACTTCTATGGTTCTGATCCTCAGTGCAACGGTTTGAGGTCCAGGACCCACTCGGAGCACTTAGTGTAGGCCCTGGTCAGTTGTGTCCTGCCGCCGTGAGCGCTGGGATCGGTGTTGACACCTACACGAACAAGGTTCGAGGTGGACACTAACATTTACCGAGTGATTGGCTTTTGTTGTGCATAGGATCTTTAGTGTATGTTATGTATATATGCTATTTTTTGCTTTGTTTTGAAGTTTACGCTATTTCCCACCACCTATTTCCGTGCACACCCGCTCAACACATCCGGGTGTCTCAAAATCCCCTGACAGTGTAACTCTGTTATTATTAGAAAATGAAAAATGAAATCTTTAAGTTTTACATCCCACGGTTATGCCGGTTAGGCTAAAGGAAACGATGATGATGAGAAATGAATGAAATGGTGGATTGAAGAAAGGGAGGAAACAGGAGAACCCCGAGAAAACCCACGAGCACGGTGTTTGTCCACACGGCGCGAGCTGGGATCGAACCAAGAACCCCAAGCACCGGAGGTGAACGCTCTACCACTGAGCTCCGAGAGTTACAACAAAATGTAAGAGGGGAAACCGTCTCCAAATATGTTTTCAATCTAAAGTGAAGGATTTTTTTTTTTTTTTTTTTAATCGGACGAGCCGTTTGGACTATACACTCTTTATGCGCCCAATGTTACACGAAAATACGACGTTGTCATTTACCTAGATCCACAACAAAGTGAATGGGGGCTGGTCATCGACACGTTAGCATAAAAGACAGTAACTTCATTCACCTATATTGTGGGTTCAGCTAAATGACAACGTCGTATTTTTTTAACATCGGGCGCATAAAGAATACAGCACAAATGGCTCTTTCGATTTAAAAAATACCTTCACTTTAGATTGAAAACTTATTTGGAGACAGTTTCCCCTTATAAATTTTGTTGTTAATAACTTACCCTATGTCAGGGGACTTTTGAGACACCCTGTATATACGCGAAATGGAAGTATTTTCTTGAAACATACATGTGTTTGGAGCGGCATAGATCAACTTTTTACATCCATCTGTACAAAACTTTTTTTTTTTAACTACGTACTTGTTAAAAGTGAAAGGAAAATTTAATTGACTCTGGAAAGAGCGTGCGTGTCCTTTGACTTTCTGTGTATGTTTGTTATTCGTGGATTGAACTTTCATGACGTGTCTGTTAAAGCCATGTTACATTGGCGAAATTGTTACACAAGTGTTATTAGTATACATTTAGTGTTTTGGTCAATTTTATTTTATATTAATAGTGTCAAATTATTTTTTTTTTCGATATCAACCACCCTCGTGGCTATTGACTCGATGTAGTCATTGGCTATTGGTGCATGTAGTTCTGAATTTGATTCTTGGTGAGGGCACAGTATTTTCGATGTGAACCCAGCATCGTAAAACAGCTGGAGAGCTTGAGTTTTAAGATGTGGCGAACTTTAGCCTATGGAGTCAGAAAAGTCTACGCACAGTGGTTCCAACTGGGAAAAAACAGTAACGTTAAGTTCTAAAACTCAGTACATAGGGGATTTTGAGATTGATGATTTCGAATTTGATATTACTATTTGCTTTAAAAAAATCCGCGGAATTAAAACGAAAATTAATTCTATTGCAAAAAAAAAAAAAAAAAAAGTAATTGCTGGGAGCAAGGTGATTCCAAGGTCTCTGATTTCGTATTTTTTGAAAAACTAAAATGACTGATCCAATATGGACATGTTAAAGAAAGTTCTACTATATTGATGCTTACCGAAAAATAAGCCCAAATATGAGACACACATGCCAATCGATATAATTTCACTGAGTAGAATAAAATGATACCCGTCAGTGTCAAAGCTCATACGTAGTGTTCGAGAACACTTGAGAGAAACTAATTATTTTGTAAACTTAAAATTTGACCCTGAATAAGAACCACGAAGCCTATAAAGATAAGACTGGTGCTGAAGTATAGCCTCATGAAGCCCTTCATTATGACATTAGCAATTCTATTTCAAGGAAAGTTGATGGCTGATTATATAATGAAAAAAAATAACTTGTTTTACTTTCTATTAAATGTTTTTATTCACTTTATATCAAACTAAAAGCGCCTAAAGTCGAATCAAAAAAAAAAGGGGGGGGAGATAAAACAACGGAGCAAGTGGGGTACCTACGTTTTGCTTTACATTAATGAAACATGATTTTAAAAGTCGGAAAAAAAAAGTTTGAAAATGGGATCTCATGGGACTTTTGCCTTTTGTATATTTTAACTGCAAACGATATATACAGATGGTGATCAGAAAAATGGAAACACCTGTAGTTGGCAACACGTCAGATGTATGGGTTGGCAGTGGTGTCTTGGCGCCCGCAGCGTCGGACCGCTGGTGGTGGTGTGTTAGGTCGGTCTCCATACTACGTCAGGCGCAGTGGAACAGCAGTGTCCAGTGGCTGCAGCAGACGGAGGTAGTGTAAAATGGGAGACACCTCAGATTTTCAAAGAGGGCAAATTGTTGGTGCGCGGTTATGTGGAGTGAGTGTGACGGCAGTGGCTACTGTATTAGGTGTCTCGTGGGACAGTGTCGAAGGTGATGACGGACTACACAACACACGGGAAAACCACATCGGGGAAGCGGAACAGTGGGCGGAAGAAAATCATGAGTGACAGGTCACGCCGGGTATTAAAGCGCATTGTCACGCAGAACCGTCGTGCCACTGCGGAGCAAATGACGGAGGAACTCAATCAGCACCTCCCCCACCCTGTTTCGACAATCACAGTCCGCCGCGAATTACATGACATGAACTTACGGGGTCGTGTTGCACGGGCCAAACCGCTCATCAGGGACCATAACGCTTTCACACGCCGCAAATGGTGCCGCGACCATGCAACTTGGACCGTTGAGGACTGGAAACGTGTGATATGGTCGGATGCGTCATCCTTCACCCTATTCCCAACCACGGGCCGTGTTTATGCGTGGAGAACGCCCAAAGAAGCTTATGATCTGCAGTGACTCCGCCCAAATGTGAAACATGGCGGCGGCTCGGTGATGCTGTGGGCCGCCATATCATGATTTTCATTGGGTCCTGTGGTCACACTTAGCGGACGAATCACTGCCAACGATTATGTCGCAATTTTAGGAGACCACTTGCATCCTATGGTGCGGATGTTGTTCCCGGACAATGACGCTATCTTCCAGGATGATAATGCACCCATTCACACAGCTGGCGTTGTTGCAGCGTGGTTTGAGGAACATCGGGATGAAGTTCAACACCTCCCCTGGCCCGCCCAATCCCCAGATCACAACATAATTGAACATCTGTGGTCCGTCTTGGAAACACGACTCCGGCGACGATTTCCACCTCCATCCTCTCTCACAGAACTGGCCGATGCCCTGCACGATGAATTCTTATAAAATTCCACTTGCTACCATTCACGACCTCTATGCCTCCATCCCACGTCTCATCAAGGCTGTTCTGAAGGCGATAGGTGGCCCGACACCATATTAATCTGGTAAGTTGCAATTTCGTTCAGGTGTTTCCATTTTTCTGATCACCATCTGTATATATATAGTATACATGATCCAATAATTTAATAATAAAATTTTATTACACTTGATTCACAGTTTCAATCGTTGACTCCATTTGAAAAAAAAAATACAAATACAAGGAATGCAGCGCACTTGAAAGCTGCGCTTACTTGTATTTTGAGCGATATTCCGATGTCATAAATTCGATACTTAAATTGGATTAAATTTCAACAGCTAGGTATATGAACATCTGGCCCTCTGAAACAATTGTTTCTAATGATAAGCATACCAGCATAACCATTTAGGGTCTTGAGCTCCCTCGTGGCTGTGTGGATTCCGTACGCACCTTTGGCGTGGGAGACCTGGGTTCGATTCCCGGTAGAAGCTTACCCAGGTAGAAGCTTAGATCCTTGTTAAGCCGTGGGTCTACGTCTCGTATAGCCTTGCTGCTGAACAGGACTCTACACTCAAATTTAAATTTAGGGTCTATAAATTGAAAGTTCGATTTAAGAGTGGCAATCGGGCCCACTGAGCTCATGTGGTGACTGTTCACTACCCAATTGAAAGTTTTCAGGTTAATATAACTGAATTATACCGTTCAAACCTTCTCGAGTTCGTTAGTCTTGTTAGATGTTCTACGATTAGCTTTGGTACTTACGCGTAATGTAGCACGAGAAGAAAGAATAACACAAAGAATTTTATGTCCAACTACACAATTTAATTTTGCATTGTTTGAATTACTATCATTTTGTCATTGATTCGTTTCAGTAATCTTGTTATTCATAGCTGAAATTGAATTGCATTGCAGCATGCGTAAATTGTAGTGTGGTAGGCAGAAACTACCTATTAACTATTGATTAATAGTTGCAGTGAAAAAAAAAATACCGATGAGTGATGGTGATAGAGTTGTTAGGAAAAACATAAGAAATTGTAAAGTCTCCAGCGATAAGTGTTCTAAAACAGTCGAATGAAGCTTTTCGAACGGTTCCGGATCAGAATAATGAAGAAATTTAAGCAGGGATTTAGAAAAACTTTAGCAAATGATCTGCCAAGCAGCAAGGCAGTTTAACTTTTCGCGATCAACGTTGCATTGATTCTTGCATAAACAGCTTCATCTGTAATCGATAAGTGCAAATTGTTCGATTCGAATTTTGCGCAATTTTTAACACAGAGGCTATATAAGACCTGGACCTACCATCGAGAATCCAATTTAGCCTTCCCATGTACCCAATTCGCCTGCGCGCTAGGCACAAGACCAGCGGAAAAGGATAAATTGTTCGAGAATTGGAATCTTTTAAGTCTCAGTTTTTGAAGACATATGTTTTGATCCATTTAATATTTGCCACTTGTCATAACGTAAAGATTTGAGAGATGCAAAATCTACATGACTGTAGAGAAACTGTACATCTGATGCGGCCTAATGAAGGACAGCATTTTTTCTTTGGTGAGGTTATAGTATTTTTTTGTGTATCTTCATAAACTTCTCTGCTGATCTAGTGGCTGGCACGTGGTCCTGGTGGGAAAGCATTAAACGCATTACGGAGGCTCGGATTCAACCTGAACAGTAGGTCCACGTCTCATACCAGTCTCGTTGGTGAAAAGGGATATTAAACTTCAACTAACAAAAAGTAGTGTATCTTGATATGCTGGAACAGTATGTGATCGTAAGTAACCTAATGTAATCTATCAATATGATAGTCCATTTCTTGTATTAAATGTGGTGAACCAATTTGTGACAATCACGTTTACCAACTACTCTTCCGTTTGGGCTAGTAATAAATTGAGTTCAGTTATTTACTTAGATGCAATTTACAAATCAGTAGCCCTATCACCAGAGACATACAGATCTTGAGGTATATTACTGTATGCTGATTTTTGTTTTCATTTTCTGTGATTTTACCATTTATATTTTCTGCTCTGCAATCATAAAATGAATGAAGTTTGAGTGGTATACCCTGATATCAATCAAAGTATATCCAGAACGATGTTCTTGAGATCATTTTAAAGGCAATAACTAGGTTTTTTTTTTTTTTTTTTTTTTTTTTTAACTGACGGGAAAATTTATACACATTCATACTCCAGTTTGGTTCTTTCCACACTTATTGAATCAAGAGTCATACAACGTTTACATCTAGGCCAGTCATTGAAGGGTCTTGCGTGTTCGGTCCACTTGAAGAAGGCACTAAAGGATTGTCGGTTCCACAATGACGCTGGGATTTAGGAAGCAGTCAGTAAGTGGTTCTCCCAACAACCGATTAATTTGTACCTGGACATAATTCATCGGATGATGATACAGTGGAACAAGTGCCTGAATGCCTACGAGGACTTCTGCAAATACCATGACACAGTCATGTAGGCATGTTTTTCCTGTGCAAATTATGCAAGAATACATCTAGTGATAGTGGATATATGGGCTCCGAATGGGTTTTATTTAATATATAGTATTACTATACAAATTAATTCGCATTTGAAGTGTTCATATTCGTTTCACACAATATTCTGTTAAACTGTTAATTTACATTATATGTACACTCATGTCCAAAATTATTGTCGTATATTTGTAACTGTCTTCTTGTAAGAATATAATTTGATAAGATTTTGCAGGGTACTTTTATTACTGATACTATGTGTATAATCGGGAAATGTATATTTGTGGTAAATTTCATAGGAAAGGATTATAAATACGAAAATTATAACGAGCAAAATAAAATGTTGCTAAATGGACAAGAAAAGTTTATTTTCGTTTTATTGTTCTTATTTACTGCTCTTTTGACATGAAATTTGCCACATATATCTCTTTGCCGATTATACACATACTAACATTATAAGAAATACCGGCGAATTCGTTACCAAATTATATTCCTAGAACAACATATTTATAGACATGCGACAATAATTTTGGACATGAGTGTACATTAATGATCTCTCTCATTCTACTTTATACAGAATAGTTGATTAAATATATGTAGAAATGTATTCCGTGTAGACAAATATGATTGTAACATCGAAATTTCTTCGCTTTACTCAAGTAATCATAGTCAGAATCAAACACGCTCAATTTGCAAGAATACATGCTTAGTTGCAATGACAGTGGAAGTAATTGAAATTATAACAAATAGTATCAATATGATAATATTTACAGACCCAGTTAACATGGAGGCATCATTTGTTCCATCGAGCATTTAAGATTATAAATCTAGGTACAAAGTTTAGTGCACTAAACTAACAACAGCTTATTTAATTTCGTTATATTACAGGTTAATCAACCAGTACGTTTTTCTATGATTGTGTTTATAACTAGAGAATAACACTACCCAAAAAGCATTTTAATTTAAATTAACGTAGGTTCAGTATAACCTTACATCTTACTTTTTTTTTGTAGGTGACAAAATTAATTAGGATGATTACTCTAATATTTTGTGTTTTATTGAACAATTCCCGGTATTTATTTCACTGAATATATGAGCGTTTTTTCAAAACTCGATAGAGCACAAAACGACAAAGCGCTTATGGTTTAGTATGCTGGTGATATACACACGGCACATATCGAGATTTGCCAATTAGAATTCACAGCTCGATTGGTAGCATAAAAAGCATACCTATCCCATATATACACCTCCGTTTCTCGAAATTTGCGCTCTATCGAATTTTGAAAAAAGCATTCCTCACATTGTTACGGAAGACTATGCGCGGCAGCTCTACTCTTGCGTTTGTGCCCCGTAAAAGGGTTGATTGCGTGTGCGCTGTACTGGTCGTTGTGTCTTGATTCTACGAGGGCTAGTCAAGAAAGACTTGGACTGATTTTTTTTTCTAGGCAATTTATTATTACTCAGCAACAGGCACATGATCCTTTTCAAAGTAGTCCCCGCCCATTTGAATGCACTTTTTCATTCGAGTCTTCCAGTCCTCAAACACGTGTCGCAGGCCATTCTTTGAGAGGTCCTTCAAAACCGCCTCCGATGCCTTCAGAACCTCGGAATTATCGGAGAAGCGGCGTCCACGCAGTCTGGATTTTAGGGCAGGGAATAGAAAAAAGTCGCACGGTGCGGTAGGCGTCTCCACCCTCCTCAAACCTTTGCAACAGCTCCCTGCAAGTCTCCACTCGAACGGCCTTCTGCTCTGGTGTCAGGAGTCGCGGAATCCATCGCGCACACACTCGGTTCATGTGGAGGTGGTCATGCAAAATTTTGAAGGCACTGCCATGAGATATGCGTAGTGCGGCTGCCAGATCGTCGATACTGATGCGGCGATCTTCTCTAACAATGACTGCTGCCGTGTTAATGTTCACCTCAGTAACAGCTGACGCTGATACACCTGGTCCACCAGCTTTCGTGATTGTCATTCGGCCCTCTTTAAACTCTTTGAACCACCAGAACACGGTACTTCGTGGCAGAGCGTCATCTTTGTAGGCTGCTCTCAACATTCCTAGAGTTTCTGTTGCACTTTTCCCCAGGCGATAGCAGAACCGTATAGCTGCAAATTGTTCATCTCGTAATGACTCCATTTCTTCTACAGGCGACTTCTAGAGGCGGCGCAGAACATCACCTGCAATAAAAAGTCGTGGTTACCAAACATGCAATGATTCCTTAACAATGTTTTATATATATGCACAGCAAGACCCACCCTACTTGTATGCCAAACTATGAAGCTCCAGCGTTAACAGAACTGCCGGGAAAAAAATCAGTCCAAGTCTTTCTTGACTTGCCCTCGTACGAGCAACTAAGAACTGGTACATAGTAGAATAGTGTGATTGTGGTTTGCACTGTACCGTACTGATGTCATTATATAGAAAGTTTTGGGTTCTTATTCAACCAGCTTTGTCTTTTTAGTACCGCTATATCTGGTGAATGTTGGAACTATGGTTTCAACTGGCCACCTCTGGATGACTTCGATGTCACTCAGAGTGAAATATTAATAGCGGGTGTATCACTTATGGTGGAACCGGGTATATGGGAAAATATGAGTGAATAAAAATGGGCAATTCCTACAGTACCCGTGAGTTTCAACGAAATGATAACCGTTTCAAGGTTTTGTAATAGTGAAAAAGAGTTTAAAGTGCTATTACCTTTTGAAGGAGTGTGAAGTATTACTACATGTATAGAAAATATTCAAAAGATCACTCGTGTGGTATCAAAGTTATAAGGCTGTTAATCCTCTTTACGTCAAGTGTCTATGTTGTATACCTCATTTGCTGAAGGTAAGTGTTTATTATTTATAAAAGCTATTAATTTATGGAAATTAATGGAAGTTTTAATGTAGAAACTGTAATTACATCCTATAAGAAACAGAAGTTAATTAATTATATCGGCAACCTTATATGAATAAATGTAGGCTTGTTGCCGTGATCTACGCACCGAAGGTGAGCATTCTACTACTGAAGCACCACATCCCCGTAAGTGTTAGTATTAACAGACGAATGCATTCTCGTTAATGTGAAAATGGCTCAATATAAATGGCTACTAGCAACTCACAAGGAACGGACATGAATGTGTCGTCCGGACATCCGAATCAAACCTAGTCCATTCAATAAAGATAACAAAGATGTGTTCATGTACAGAATACGTATGAGGAAAAGCGTGTATTGGTATACAAGCTTTTCCCTCATATCTATTCCATCTATCAATACAAAACTTGGGACACTCATTCCTTATCCCCTATAGTATTTTCTGAGATTTGAATTCTGTGCTTTTACCCGGGGCCACTCCAGAGGGGTGCAAAGTTGATGGTAGGGATTTCTGGAGGGAATTTCCTCGACATTTTTTCTTGTTCAAGTATGTTATGGGCCTCAATATATAGCACCTCTGGAAAGCTTCTTTCATGCTGAAGAGAACGAACTATAAACCATGACTTTCCAATGAACAGTGTTGATGCAATAGCTATTTCACTGTGGGTCTACGATTTTCTTCATATTAACAGGGTTAATCGGCCCCAGGGCCTTACTCCGTTGTCCATGGCACCTAATTTTTTGTGCACGAACATATCTTTGTTATGTTTATCGAATGGACTGGGCTTAATTCGAATATCCGGATGACACATTCATGTCCGTTCCTTGTCAGAACCAAGTACTTATTTACTTGCTAGTTTTTCATTAATATATATATATATATATATATATATATATATATATTAACCTCTCACGCTTATGTCTTTCAGGCTACATGAGAGGGATAATTAATGAAAGTGAATGATATGAGATTAAAGTTTTGTGTTCCCTACCAGGAATCTAGGAACACGTGCACCAAAGACAGTCCCTAGGGAAAATAAAATTTCGTGTTGAAATATCAGTAGTAGAATTTGTTCATTTAACAAAAATGCCACTTTGTTGGTGGTGAATAATTTAACTGTACGAGATGGCGTTAGTGTCCCAGATCTCCAAAGTGTTGGAGTTCTTATTGCGCCGTAAAGATAGTGAAATTTCCGCAAAATTCCGCTACATTTTACAATTTTATTTTGACAAAAGCGTAAAGTGCTGCGCAGGAAGGTGAAAAGAAAGTTGTGTTGTTTATGGGCAAGATATTATCGAAAGCAACAGCCAAAAGAATATTCAGTCGCTTTTGTAATGGAAATTTCGATGTCCAAGATGCTACTCGTATAGGCGACCAATCACAGCAAAAATAAATATCCTGGCAAATGTCGAGCAAGACTGACATGCAAGCAGTCGTGACATCGCAAATAGATAAACATCTATCACAAACAGTGCTAACCCATTTAAAGAAAACTGGCCACTAGGTTTCAACAGAATCACTATGCTTGCTCATCTATCTGTTACAACGCTGCACCAAGGCATTCCAGCAAGAAGAAATTTGAGTAGTCAGTAAACCACATCATCACGATTTGCTGAACTTCCATCGTCTATCATCCAGCGAAGACGATTCCAAGTGGGAAGATGTGCATTTCCTTCGTTGCTCATCTCGTAAACATGTCCTCTTATTATCAAATTCAGTGCACCAAACCCACATCTGTTTGATATGGATTTATCACCATACACCTCAAGTTGGAGTTCGATTTCTGCTGGTGACGTACCCTTTAGACGAAAAAGCTGATTACATTACATATTTCCACGCCTGACCATGTTTTCGTAAGCGCAACCATCTTCCAACTGATATGGGAAGATCTGACCCAACATATGCACTATTTAACGGGTGAGAAAGCAGTGGTCCCCTGCTACGGCCTAGCGGAACAAGAGCAATATGACGGCCGTGAGAAGTCTTGTTACTCCACTTCTTGAATCATCGTCCTAACGATCGAAGTTTATACACTCAGTTTTAATACGGTTGTGGTAACAATCTTGGATAATACAATAGTCAGGGCGGTTTCTAATTATACATCAAATTCTATTTTAACAGTGGATCTGAATTCTGATCTTTCGATGCTCATTACATTGCTTGATTAACGGTTAACAGACTACAGCATGAAAGAAATCTTTATGTTATCAGTTGCCCTGGTTCCATCGTTGAAACGTATTGTGATATTTATAACTCGACTCTGAACAGCGTGATTTATGAAGCACCATTAGACAAATCTGTTGCAAAAGATTCTGCTTCGACTCTGATCCTGAAAATCACATACAACAGAAATGTCTAGGAGCAAAGACGCGACTTATCACAAACATGTATAAGAAATAAAAGCATGTGTATATGTAAAAATTATTATTATATTTTTTTAAATTTTCGTACACAGCTTACAGAATTTGTACAATGAAACGCCATAATTTGTCCAACTTTTTCAACATAATCTACATCTTTTCAGACTAGAACGACTCTGGTACAGCCAAAGGAAGAACACATCTGACACATTTTTGTTTGTATGTAAAATGCAGGAAATCTCTACCACGCGCCGAAACAAACTTAAGTCCTTCTATCATTTTTCCATTCTTTCAGTTGAATTTTACCTATGATCTGGTTAACTCTGGAATTGTTGGAAAACAAAGGGAACTGAAAAAAAAAAAAAGTAGAAAATACATAATTAATTTAACGTGCTAAAACTGACGACGTAGTTTCTTTACAAACATCACATTCATTTACTTTAAAATTTTGAACGGAAAACACAGTGAACGAGTTAAAAAGGAAAAGAATAATACCTTAGTGTACTTCTCAAAAACACATTTCTGTTTACCTTAGAAAGCTTTAGAGAATTTGTTCGTTTGTGTACATTGCTTGATTCCTTGATTAGTGTAACCTTGCTGTCCAGCACCAAGATGGAATCTGCTATTTAATGTAGGACCGAACCAGCAAGCACACACGTTAGCAATGAAATGGCATTTATGCACTTTACAAAACATAATCTAAAAGAGACACTCAAAGTAACAGGTGAAGGCAAGTATTATTAAAAATATCCTTTATTTTGACGTCCCAGGCATACTTTTTAAGCCAAAAGGAGAGGAATGATTAAGGAAAGATTTGATGGAATAAGGACTTTGAGGAAATGGGAAGGATTCTCCCCCCCCCCCAAAAAAAAAATCGGACATTTTTTTTTTTTTTTTAACCACAATCATGGATACCTCATACCAGAAATAAGCGCACTACCATTGAATTCTTGTGTCCCACGCACATTTTAGTAATATCTTGACTCAAATGAATTAATTTTAAAGCTGTACGCGAAATAATTTTCGGTACACTCCACTCTGTCATACAATAAAATCGCCGAATTTACACTTATATCCAGAAAATGTGCCGTAAGTTACTACTGAAACAAGAAATGTGTTGTATAAGAACACACACATCTTTATTTTATTAGTGTTGATAAAAGTGACGCATGTTCCTATTGATTTACGTTCTTCAACAGCAGCGAGGCTATATAAGGGAAGACCTACATTTTATAAAACAGGATCTGAGCATAGTAGTGCGGTCGATGCTCCCCATCGGAAATCGAATCTAGGACCTCGTGCACTAAAGGCATTTACTTTAGTGAGGAGGTCCAAGTTCATATTTATGTTCGATATGCTAGTTCACGTCTACTATAGTGAAGACGTGCGTACAATGTTCGATGTATTGTCAACTATAGGGATGAATTGTTGCTCATAGCCACAGGGTACTTACCTGTCTGTGACTTTCTCTACTAGGATCTGGAGTGAAGTATGAGCAGCAGCAGTGCAACTATGCCGAAGCTTTTGGGGAAATGTATACACGACTCTTTCCCAGGCAAAGCTTACATGTAACACGGTTTTGAAACAGCGTCGAGACAACATTCTGACATTCAGAAAAATGAGTGTTCATGACGTAGTGACCTACACTCAACACGGGCAAACTAAAATATTCACCCGTAAAAGAACTCTAGTGAAAATCAAAAATGAAGTATTGTATGACATACATCGGATGGCTTCTACCTAGTGTTAGCAGAACTACCCATCAACATGAGTTGCTATGTAATGACCGAAAATACCACCTTCACTCTTGGTACATCGGTGAACAAGAGACCAACTGCGTGCATTGTACGAACGACACTTAGTAAATGGTCAGTGGAAGTATAAAATCATACTAGACGTGGCATGCATTCGCTTTTCCGACAATGGTCAAATAAGGAGAGATCATCTATTGCCCTACAGATGCAAAAGGACACAAACGACTTTACATATTCCTGCTGGTCTCTTTTGCAAAAGGGGTTCACGTTTAGGACGTGATTTTAGTTTGTTGACATTTTTATAATCTATAAGATTAACAAAAATGTTACAGTGAATGCAATATATTACAGTATCTCAACTATTATGACCCCCAATTTTTTTGGTACGAATAGGACACATTCACACGTAAATGCATCAAACCACGCTGCTCAAACTTTCTTGCATGTTTATCGCAAAGTGCACAGTAGGAAACAGACATCCATGTCTTCCGTTTTCTGACATTTCGCTGAAAAGCCCCGATACTAATCCGTGAATTTCTATCCCTTTGACGTCTCAAACATCCCGCTGTCCAACTTCTCATGATGTCTGGAAAGCTTGCAGAGATGATTGGGAGAGAATAATAAGCACTAACCGACATTTTATATAGTTGGTTAACAATAATAATTGAAACATGCTTCTCAGACTCACTTGTCTAATTTCAGTTCACTAATAGCCCATTTTTTTTTTTTTTTTTCAGTTCATGAAATGCAAAATTCCAGTGATGAGGTATGAGTCCGTATAATACAGTTATTTACAGTTATAAGTTAGGCTCATCACCAATATTATGACGGAGAATATGAAATGTTACATTCCTTGTATAAGTCAGTTTAAACATATAGCAAGAAACCTCCGTACATTTTCATCTCGTTAGAATGCTGTTATTAGTAATGCTTACGAAAAATTCCAAATTTGAGAAATTTACTAGGCAACCCCAAATACAGTGAAACCTGTCTTCAGCGGAATCAAGCGGGTCTCGCAAAAATTTCCGTTAAAGACAGGTTTCCGCTTAATGGAGATAGACCTTTCCGTTAAAAAAATATATATGCTTATAACGGACATAATGAGAAAATATATTGATGTACGCAACTTGTTCAATTACAGTACTTTTTCATTCTACGGATTAATACCCAAAAAACTTAAAATAAACACAAAATATGCTGTGCACACTTTCCTTTATTTTTCCCAATAGTCAAGCAGGATTTTTTTTGCATACATTGCTACTACTTGGCTGCGGTATACTTCAGGACACAGAAAAGCTTTCTCTGGAATTTTGAAAGTCCTCTGAACTCTTTCCTCCTTGTTTTCACGACACGTGATGGAGATATATAACTTCTGCTTTACCTCAATTCCTTTTTTCCAGAACTTTGTTTTGTCAGTTTTCTTCTCATTTTTGTTGGCTGTTGCTAGTTGCTACACAAGCGGAACAGAAGTACGCCTATAAAGAAGACTGACAGCTGACATGCTACGTAGGACTAGCGAAAAATTGTGGGAGCTGAATATGAGTAGTGATTAACGAAGGTCAACACTGCCCATAAAGATTTAACAAAAGAACGAAGTATTTATCGCAGACAGTATATGTTTACCCTCTCACAGGATGTTTAAAAATTTTCTAAACGATGTAATCTGAAACTCAGAATTTTCCGTTAAAGGTTTATTTTGCTTTCCGTTGTCCGCATAACACAGTTTCCGCTTAATGAAGGGACTTTTACATGTCTTTTACTCCAAAATCCATGGGACCATGAAATATTTCCCTTTAAGACAGTTTTCCGTTTAATAAAGGGTCCGTTGAAGGCAGGTTTTACTGTATTAATAAAACTGAAATACAGAATATCAGAAACAAAGACAGACTTTATCTAGCAAAGCACAGGCTTCCATGTTCGATGACCCTCGCGTATCTCTGCGACAATAGTTCCATTTCCTGGTAATACCTATTTGAAGATTTAGAACTGAAAAACTCGCGACAGGTAGAATGCAGTCACTGTATGAATTAAACTGCTGACCACACACAAAATGTCAAAGAGGGCGAAACAAACCGTAATCCGATGGCGCAATGTCTGGACTACACGTGGAATAAGATAACAACTCAAACCCGTCAAATTCAGCCAGAGTGTTGGTCACTCTTCACGACCGATGACTCAGAGCATTATCAATTTGCAACCGTAACTACTTCGTCATTAATGCAGGATATTTTTTGTATGCTCCGGGATGGGATACACTCGGCGTAATTGCCCAGAACGAAGTTCACTTGTTACAAGACGACCTTCTAGAACAAATTCAAAATGGGAATTTCCTCAACATTTCACTTTAAACACACCAGAGCATGAGCTTTTTCCCCAAATTTGTCCTGTTTCACATGGTCTATGGCCTCCTGTCTTCTTTTCACCCACTGTTTCGTCTCAGGGTTTTTGAGAAACACCCACTTCTCGTCTCGTCACAATTCTTTAAAAACAATCAAAGGGGTTTTGTAGTAATGTTTGACAAATTGCTACTTTGCATTGAGTAGCATAATTGTAGTTGGCTACCAAGATATCAGAATTCTTACAAATAATATTCATCTTTCTCACACTTTTTCCTGATTTCCAGGTGCCAGATCCTGACTTGCGGAATTTAATGAAATAAAGGTTTACTTATGAAGAACGTCTGTAAGAACTAGATAAAGCTTTGTTAATAATAGTGCATGGGCAAATACGTAAACAAGTTAATCAACTTTTTTTTTTTTTAATAAGAAATTGGCGTGAACAATTCTTCATACAAGGGAGGAGCCATGCGTTTTGGGCGTGAAACATAGTTAAAAATGGTTCAACCTCCAATGCGACAGATTTGAAGAATGCTGTTTGGGCAGGAATGAGAGGATCTTAAACACCGGATTTCCCTCTGTTTACAGTGGGATTTTGAGAAAATTTTGTATCAGGACCTTCAATGAAACACTTTCAAATATTTTCCAAGTTCTTTGCGTCATCAGCATTTTCAACCCATCTAGATTCTCAAAATTTATTACTCTGGATTTCAGTGTTCTTGCAAAATGAGACGAAAGTACCTTTTCGGGCAGGTGATTCATTAATACGTAATAGGGACGCAATAAAATCTTCTGATGTTCCAATTCAATCATTGATGTCCTCTTAAAAGGGTATCATGTAGCACATACGGACCACAGTAATATATGTCTAGAAGTTTAATTTCACTTCCGTGAACTTCTATTTCACATTGTACTATGTCAAAAACTTCCAATTGACATGAATCTACCCATGCTTATTTTGAGTATTTTGTTCAAATCAAAGACCTTTGGGAATGCTTCTTTAAATTTCAAGAGCATTCCATTT
This sequence comes from Thermobia domestica, assembly GCF_964235325.1. Lineage (NCBI taxonomy): Eukaryota > Metazoa > Arthropoda > Insecta > Zygentoma > Lepismatidae > Thermobia > Thermobia domestica. The sequence goes on along the minus strand of NC_137456.1, from coordinate 133,644,492 downwards.
GGAGTTGCTGTTTTAAGTCAAGTACGTTTCCGTAACTTTATCTTCTATTTTATCCCAATATCGTACATGTAGATTCATTTAACATTTTCCAGCAATTCTGCATCACTCATCAAACACAACAACAAAATATTCACATTTTTCCAAGTTGCTTGTGGGTCATTCAATGTCAAATCACCAAGGGGTTGCTCGACCATCAGGTATTTTTTTAATATTTTCATCAAAGGTTACCTTACTAATGACGTACTAAAAAAGATTATCAGATTTTTTTTCATCTGCTGTCATATTGAATTGATTCATTTTCCTTTGTGCTGTGCGTGAAAAGAACGGTTCGCAGCGGTGTAGAAAACAGGCTGCTGCACGGTTACTACGAAAGATAGATAGTTGCAGTTTGTACTATCTTAAAGCACAGATATTGGTCTTTTATAAAATACACATACAGGCAGAATAATGTTTGGGTAAAAGATATTTTCAAGATCTCGAATGCAGCCATCAAAAGAACAAAATTTGTCAATTTTGAAAGCCTATAGAAATCAAAAATACTTGAAACCACAGGATGGGGTTTTCTACACAAGAACTATGGCTAAGAGGCTTTTCAGAAATGGTGAAATATAGCTGGAGTTCAAACTCCTTCATGCCAATGTTTGGCTCCGAAAATAAAATTTTAAAAAATTCCCAAAATGAGGATCGGGAAGAAATTTGAAATTCTGACTCTTGATACTTCAACTAGTTCTGAATAAAAATTATGGATTTCGTTTTATAGTTTGCACTGACGCACGATTTACATGCTCTCAAAATCCTTATATGCTAAGTGAATTTTTTAACTTGAATGTTCGAAGTAAAAATTAAATATTTTGGAGGCACAATTTCACCTGTGATAAGATTAGCCCCCTTGGGGAGGGGGGAAGGCAACTTTGAAAAATAAATTACGATTCCCATTTTTTATTGCATATTTGGTCATATTCGTAACATTTTTTTGATTCATGATAGATGGTGCTGTAATCAGTGAAACTATTTTCACCAAAGTCCCTTTAATTGGGAGCTCCCACATTTCATTCCAGAATAAATTTGCGATAGATAGTGCCGAACTCTTGTCTTAACGTTTTCTCGACTTGCGATAGGTGGCGTGGAAGATTGCTCTGTATTCGAAGTGAATTCAGATAATTGAAATGTAGCACTGCAATTAGATGTAGCATGCAGTGGTAATCGTAGTTGGCTGCCAAGCATTCTATCGGCTGTATCCCTCCATAGTCTACGGTACCTTAGAGGATACCTAATACATTTTGCATTTGACAGTCATTTTTTTCAACTGAGAAAAATGTTAATCTAACTAATCAAAGAAGTTTCTTATCAGTCGCTTTCTTCGTTTGTTTACCGTATATTTCCATAGGTAAGACGAGATATAAATTTTCGTCAAACTATTATAGTTTTAACATGCATCTGTCCTATAAGATGACTCCCGAACTATTAGCGGCCTATGAATTTAGATCAGCGATCCTTATCTGGATAATAATATTATATAGCGTATACGGAACTACGTCCTATTCGTAACTTCTCGAATTAACTAAATTTTCTTGCACCTGGAAGCACTGCCTTGCGATTGTCACAAACATTCGAACTGATTCGGGCATTCATAAGTGGTTGTAACTTTCAATATTAGTCACAGCCGGTGGTTGCAAGCATAAAGGAAAAGCAGCCTTCAGCATTGCTACACTGAGTTGAGTTGATTTTAAGTTTAACGTTCCTTTCAGCAGCTAGGCTATATGAGACGGGGCCTACTAATTAACGTGGAATCCGAACTACATGAGCTCTCACCGGGAATCGAACCCAGGTCTCTCACGGCAAAGACGCGTACGCTAACCGTTTAGCCACGAAGGAGCTCGCATTGTTACATTTTTGCCTATAGAAGCCAGGGTTTGAAAAAACCCGGGCTTTTTTGAAAAAGCCCAACCCACCTGGGCCCATATGGGTTTTTTCGGGTATTTTCGGGTTTAATCGGGTTTTTTCGAAATATTTCAATGTCTTTGGGGTAAAAGTGTTAAAATGTGATTTATATTTCAAGACTGTCATTGTCACAACTTGCAACAATTTTCTACTCACTGCTGTTTTGAAAAAAATGGCCGCCATTTTGAAATTTTACCTTCGATCGCCGAGAAAATCTATACAGCAAATTTATCATATCTCGTGCTTCCACCGTCAAAATTTCAACTTAAAAGACTGAAAATTGCGCTTCGTAGCGTGGATACTAGCTGTTTTGGAAAAATGGCCGCCATTTTGATATTTACGTTGGTATGCCGCCAAAATCTATACAGGCAATTTAGAGTGTCTTGTGCTTGTACTCTGAAAATTTTATAAGGAGAAATAAAATGTCCGAAGGTATTTCAGGCAAAGGCGGACGGACAGTAACTAGTGAATGGTGAACTTAAAAGACCGAAAGTTGTACCCTGTAGTGTGTGTGATAGAGGCAAACAAACGAGTTGAGTTTATTTTGTGTTTAACGTTCCTTTCAGTAGCGAGGCTATATGAGACGGGACCTACTGATTAACGTGGAATCCGAACCACATGAACTCCCTCCGGGTCTCACGCCGAAGACGCGTACACTAACCGCATAGCCATGAAGGAGCTCGGCAGACAAACGAACAAATGTAGATCAAGTCATCCAGAAGCCTGACTGACGTTCGCCAAATATGAATACCAAAAGGAGTCTATTAATTTAAAACAAAGATACAATTCATGTTGTATGAAACAAATAAACGTTACGTTTTAAAATGTCTTACATGAAATTAACATCTTCCAGCGTAAATAAACCTGCCATATTTTTTCCATGAGAATACGGGGCACCTCAGATCCCCCCCTTCCCTCAACTTTCCACACAATGCAATGAACTGTAGTCTGGTTATGAACAAAAGTACAATAGGCCGCGGTGGCTCAGTGGTAGAGCGTTCACCTCTAGTGCATGGGGTCCCTAGTTCGATCCCAGATCGCGCCAAGTGAGCTTTGTGGTGGACAAACACCTTGTGCGTGGGTTTTCTCGGGATTCTCATTTTTCCTCCCACTTTCTTCATTCCGTCATTTCATTCATTTCTCATCATCACCATCACCTTGAGCATAGCAGGCATAACAGTGAGACTAAAACTAAACGATTTAATTTAATTTAATTTAATTTAATTTATTATTATTATTATTATTATTATTATTCAAGAATATAATAGGTGAAAGTTCATTAAGCAGCAGCTGCTTTTCTCTTTGTCGTACCCTGCCATTAATTGTACAGACTGAAGATGCCTAAAAACTTAAGATGTGCTATAAAAATGCTTTACAGGAAAACAATATGCAAATTATTTAAATCAGTGGTACAATCTACCTTCAATATTTTTCGCGCGTTTAGCAATATGGCTGTATTTGCCAAAATTACGTTCGTTCGTCAGTTTAGTCTGATGAAAAGCCGATTTTTCTCCCTCGTGTAATTGTCAGCACCAGATTTACATTTTTCTAAGACCTGGACCAAAGCACAATTCTGTGTCCCTAGCCTCTGAAAAAGACTATAATTCTTGCGAACTTATCTAATGTGTTGCTGAAGAAAAGGTTAGTCATCTTCCCTGTGTTTGTAAATGTAGAAAAGTAGCTTTGCAAATTTCGCTCGCTATCAAATCGAACAGGGTGATATAATAACTTCCTCGAAACTGTTACATGCAACAGCGTACTGTTCATTCACTAACTACAGGATTCCCAGCCAATGTCAGAATTTTTTGTTTTTCACTTTTCCAGGGCTCATAGTAGTCTGGTCTCTTGTAAATAGTTGAAAAGTGTCCAAAAGCACACGAAAAAGTGACCAAAATCTCATCATGCCCCTTTTTTCATCTGTCAATTTCTCCATCACCTCTCTCTTTATTTGTTGTTTTGTTTCATCTTGTCTTCTTTACTTCCTTTCTTAGGTTTTCTAAGTATGCTTTCTAGTTACGGTAAGCAGACTTAGCAGATGTAAGAAGCTTCTGAGTAAGTGGAACCAGTTCTGGGCTACTTCCGAATTTCTTCATCTCAGACATTATCTTTAACTTAGCCGAGTTCTCAAAGCCCTGAAATATTCAAATTCATACCTACTCTTAAGAACATACAAGAAGCATAATGAAATTTCGTGACTTTTTCTTTACCAAATCATAAAATTTCGCAACACTCTCAAGAGTGAATTTGGGTGCGAATTAGGTCGAATTTTCATCCATGCGATAGATGTGTGGTTTGCATGCAATTTGGTAGCGTCTAAAGCCGACCATAGACAATTTTGGTGGTAAATTTTGACGTTTCATAGAACAAAATTTTCCAATCTGTACTTACATTTGTACAGGTAAAAAAAAAATCATGACCCAAACCTAAATTTCGTGACTTTTTCGTGACTTTCGCGACCGATAGGCACCTTGATAACACAAGACGAACATGATGAACCACACAAATACACACACACACAACGTTGAGCGGAACGTTAACTATTACGAGAAAAAACTAAAGACTATTATGATAGAAGAAAGAATAGACAGAAGGGTTCTCAACCCTACCTTGAGAGTTTAAGTATCCACCAACCATCCACTGTGCTTTAGAAAGAATAAGCTGAAGTGAGAATAAAGCTGACTGTTTCAGATGTGGCAGCAAGTACTGAAGCTTTCAGGGGTGTAATGAGTAACAAGTTTCTGGCTTTTTCCATTTATTTTTATAATATTTTTCTTAGAAAACTGCCAATGCAAAACATAAATCACACCAAAAAGTCAATTTACTTCCCAAAAAAGTAAATTTTAGTGACAAATCTGAAAAAAGTAACTTTTAGTTAAAAAAGTGACTCGCTATGAGCCCTGCTTTTCGAATAAGCTGATATTGATAGCAGAAATGGAACGGAGTTAAAATACTGGACATTTCCCTGTCCCAACTAAATGTACGGAGACGTGGGACACTCAGGCCCGAAAGTACTAAAGTACTAAATTGCTTATTTTACTTCAAATAGGCTATAAGCTAATTCATACATTAATTTCTTCTATAACTATCTCAAGCTAAGTTTTTTTTTTTTTTTTTTTTTTTTTTAAATTCATTTAGTGCATTCAGAACTTTATAAAGGTCTTAGTTGAATATTGTTGTATGCCTTAACGTGAAAGCCTCTAATTCGCCCAAGGAAAGTCTAAAATCTGATAAAAATCACTTACAATGTGATCACCTTAGTTGTACCAATAATATACTAACAAATAGGTCAAAAACCCCAAGAGGCTAAAGAATCGAACAACTGTGCTGCAGCAAGGGTTTTCGATATAATAGAGAAAATGATAAGAGATTACAGAAAGAATAACGATACCAGGGTGGAAAAAAATCATGATTTTTTTAATAAAAATCATTTTTGTTGATTTTTTTTTTATTTAAATCGATTTTTTTGATTTAAATCAAATCTTTCTCCTCGTATAATACAAGTCGCGAACTGGAGAAAAAACATTAGGAATTAATATTAAATGACAATTATGCCATTTAAGTGAAAGTATTTTGGTTTAATTTCGAATTAATCCTCAATCGTTAACCTATTTCAATCCGAAACAATATTTCTTAAGCATTAAGGAAAAAACGTACAGCAACGTTTATCAACATGACACTTTTCTTTTCACGAAAGTTCCTGATATTTGGCAGGAGTATATTTTTAAAAAATCGAAACTAGACAGCGGCACGAAATACATGTAAAGAACATAAATTTCGCCCAAAATTAACTAATTAACTCTATGGCCTATGGAACCCGGAGGTTCAATGCCGCGTTCACGGAAACTCTCCACTGACTTCTATCCTTAGCCAACTGGATCCAGTTTCTATTTTGTATTCCTATTTCTGCGAGATTCATCTTAATATTGTCATCCCATCTGCGCCTAGCTCTTCCTAATGGTCGTTTTCCGATTGGTCTTCCACTTAAGAACTTGAAAGTGTTCCTATTTTCTTCCATCCTGGCTACATGACCTGCCCACCTGAGTCTCCTAGACTTGATGACCCTAGCAATGTTTGGTAAACCGTAAAAATTAAGTAGTTCCTCGTTATGAAGTTTCCCCCATTCCCGCTCCTCTTGGGTCTGAATACTCGTCTCAGGATCTTATTCTCAAATACTTTCAGTCTACGTTCTTCCCTCATAGTAAGCGACCATGTTTCGCAACCATACAGAAGCAGGGTGTCTACCAGTCAGGGAAAGTCAGGGAAGTTGCAGGGTCAAGGAAAATGTCAGGGAATTTCATTGTGTGTCAGGGAAAAATCTTTCCCAGGCTGTGAGGGGTGAAGGAATGCCACTAAAATAGTCATAAATTACAGGTAAATGAATTGGTTCGTTTGTACGTTTGTAGAATATTGTACAAGCATATAAACAATGGTGAAAACTTACAGTTCACTTTAAATATAAGTTGGGGCGCGGTGACTCACTGGTAGAGCGTTCACCTCCGGTGCTTGGGTTCCCTGGTTCGATCCCAGCTTGCACCGTGTAAACTTTGTGGTGGACAAACACCGTGGTCGTGAGTTTTCTCGGGGTTCTCCCGTTTCCTCCCACTTTCTTTCTTTCATTCATTACTCATCATCACCGTCTCCTTTAGCCTAACCGGCATAATCGTGGGACGTAAAACTGAAAGATTTTATTTTCATGATTTAAATATAAGTTACTTTTCATGAGTTACTAAGAAAAGAAGAATGACAGTCAGGGAAAATTATAATTTTGTCAGGAAATTTGATTATGCTTGCTTAGTAGACACCCTGAGAACAACAAGCATATATATTTTAATCTTCAAATTCCTGGACAGAATTCGTGATGACAAGAGATTTTGAACTGAATAATAACGCGAATTCCCTCTTTTAGTCGACATTTAATTTCTTCGTAGATATCGTTTTCGTCTGTTAATATTAATCCTACATATTTCAAAGAATTCACTTTATCAAAAATATTATTCGATATTTTAAGGCATCCAAAATTTGCCGTATTACGATCCCGAGGAACTTCTATGTATTTAGTACATAAATTTCGCCTAAAGTTTTATTTTATTTTTTATTTTTGTTTCGGAAAGGGGATCGGGCCCCTCTAAATACGCCCCTATTATCTGGAAACAAACAAAGAGACGTGGACATAAAATAATTTTTGTCTTAAATGTCGATGGTGATTTTTCCGTTGGAATATTTAACGATTTAAAAACCCTATGTTACGAAGAGAAGAAAGCAGGATTCTCCCGTTACCCGTTCAAAACGGGATTTTCCCTAATCATCCTCTGCATGATACTCGTTTTCATACTGTGCTGTACAATCCGCGGCAAAAAACCTGCAACATGAGCATATAAGTTTATTGTGAAATGACGAAGTCTTTTGCTCCAAAATAAGTGTGCACGGGAGGAGGCCAAATTTTATCCTGGCGTGATTCGTTCCACATAGACGTTAGGTTCATTCCCTGTGTTGTTAGGCGTAGTTTCACAATAAACTTACATCCTCATGTTGCAGGTATTTTGCCGCCGATTGTACATACATTTGAGTCTCATTGTATTACGATTATTATCTTCCATAATCGAAATAACAAAACAGAAACGGGATTTTACTCATTTTCACTTTAAATTAATTTATTTCGGAATTTGATTTAAATCAACGATTTTTATTAAAAAATCAAGTGATTTAAATGTTGATTAAAATCGTGATTTAAATCAGACTGATTTAAATCAATCCACCCTGAACGATACTATTTAAAAAACGCCAATGAAAGAAAAATCTATGAACAGAGGAATAGCGTTCTGGTCAGATTTAGAAAACAACGTTGCAGAATGGGTACAAGAACTGAGGCAGAATTGTTATATTGTTACAAGAAACATGATTAGGGTTTATGAACTGAAGTGGGCACGAGCCAATCCGGAACAAGGCAAATATTTTAAAGCAGCAGTAGTTCGGTGCAATCATTTCATGAACAAAAAAATTCTCGTAACACGAAAAAATCTGCGCAGAAACTACCACATGATCTTGACCATAAAATCACGAGTTTCACAAGTTTGTTATAGGTATGAGGCAAAAAATACAACTTTCCATAATCTAATATTCAAAATAAGGACGAAACGCCAATTAAATTCGACATGATAACAATAAATCTGTTGGAAAAAAAGAAAGCTGTTCAACTCAGGAATACAGGTCATGAAAAGACCAAATTTACAGTAGCATGTATGGTAGATGAAATAAAGTTTAAACCTATGGTTAGAGACAAAACTTTTTCGCAACAATGTTGATATTTTGCGCATTAATTATCACAATTTTCGCATTTATGTCGCATTAATTTTTTTAATGTAGCACGGTTTTTTTTTTTTTTTTTTTTTTTTTTTTTTAAATTATGGAACTTGTATACAGTATATTCTTGGTAGTAAAGTGTATATCTAATATAAAAATGAGGCTATACCTTGATTAGGTGCACATTCTAGTTAATGTATTCACTAAAATATAGAAATTAATGCAAAAATTTCAACAATTCCTCTAACCTCATCCTTAGTTAATGGATAACATGCAGCAAGACATTGCCAATTTTTCTTTTAAGTTTGTTCTCATATCAGTAACAATCATATTATACTTGGAAAAGAATCTCTTGGCATCAACACTCAGGACTGGCAACTATATTGAATGTAACGAGCTGACAGCAAAACACCTGTGGTTAACTTTTAAACTGTTTAACAATGATACAATGTCAACTTCTTATCCTCACTATTTGAGAACTTCAATAACCTTACATTTAAATTCACGATAAACAACCAACATATCATGAACATTTTCACTACAAAACACAGAGTCAAGAATGTAAACAACAGTTTAGTTTTGTTGATGTCTACATCTTCATGAAGTGAAACAGTTTCTGGATCAAATAACTTACAGAGCTTTTTCGTAAATGCAACGTTCTTTAAGTTAAATAATATTGGAAATGCGCTTTTTAGTTATTATTAGCAATAATTAACAAGAATTCTACTTTTTCGTTTTCATTTGCATTTATTGCAAGCAATGCCGAATTTCGCAAAAAAAAAAAAATCGCGATAATATAAACGTGATTTCTGGCTCTGAAACGAAAAGTTTGAGGTTTCCTGGAACATATACGCATTTTTTTATTTTTAACGTTTCGCACATATCGTATTTACGAAAAAGTTTCGTCTCTACCTATGGTCATTTTCAAGAGGAAAACTACTCCAACAATAAAATTCCCTTCAGGCATTTTTATATATTTTAATGAAAAGGACTGGATGGATGACAATGGTGTAAATTGTGCATAGAAAATGTGTGGCAGATGCGGGCAGGTGCTTTACGAAGTCAACTCCTTTGGAAATTTATTGGTGTGGGATATATTTCGTAGTCACATAATTGAGAATATTAAAAATCTCTTACCACGGAAAAATACTAAGAGTATTCTTATACCGTGTGGTTTAACTTCGATGCTACAACCTGTAGACGTCTCTCTGAAAAAACATTCAAAGATCACATGCGTGAACAATGGAATAAGTGGATGATAGGTGGCGAAAAGTCGTATACGAAAGGTGAAGCAATGTGGGCTGCGTCACTTGATGTGCTGTGTGATTTCGTTATCAAATCATAGGAAAAAGTGATCAAATTCTTCAAAAAATAAGGATTTCTAATGCTATGGATGGCAATGAGTACGATTTGTTATGGGATGCTGATAACCAGGGCAACCATAAAACACAAAAAGCAGTAAAAGCATAATGGAATTTTTCAACTACGGTTGGTACCATATCTGTGATTTTGAGCCTTTACATATCCAAATTTCCTAATCTTATAAGCATAATAAAGCATAATTTACAGAAATAAAGCATAAAGCATAATGCTTAGTGTTTTTTATTCCAGAACCTTGAGAACAATAAAGAAAAATTTTTAATATATTTTGTGCCAAAGAAAAAATGATCAATAAAAGATGTTATCAATGCCGCAAACAATGGAATTCAATTGCCAATTGCGTTTACGCGTAACAATGAAAACTTGGAATTCCTTTTCTCTCCGCACATTCCGCTCAGAAGGATTTTTTTGTTTTCTTATTTTGTATTAAAAGGCAGGCAAGACTGGTTTTGCTTATTCTAAGATGCCAAAATCAAGAGTATATGCAATTTCAGAGAGTAGAAGGCGGTAATAAATATGAGAAGTCTACTGTGCAGGTACGTTTCTTCTTTGAAACAACGCTTAAGTAAACTGCACAAAATGAGGTACTATGTTGTATTGATGTATTTTTTTAGTGGAAAAAAATGAATAGTGTCATATCCATTTTTAAGGCAAGTCTTTACTTTGACTCAAACTGTGACTTTAATCGGTTCTTATACGTTCAGTCACTTCCTGGAACTGTTTCTGCGTGAGTCTCTTGTTGGAACTGTTCGTGCCTTTGGTGTGACGTCTTAGTTCATATTTTTCCCACTAGGTGTCTCTGTACAGTCATATGGTAGTTTGTAAGTGTGATGTCACATGTTCTGTCTGCTTGTATGTGTGTGCCATTGCTGGTGACATGCGGGGAGCGCGTAATTGAATTTTCGTTTCATGGCGACGATCGAGTTAGCAAATGCGATTGAGAAACCGTTTCATGAATTTAATAGAAAGAATTTGAACTTGACGTTTTTAAATAAGTTTGTATTAGATTCGGATATTAACTCATATCGCTTTGCAGCAGTGTGGGGTTTGGGTTACAGAAAACCTATCATGGTTGCGGTCTAAGGCTGAAGGTATTTCCGACGTATGGTAAAAGTGGGTAAAAGCAATTATGAGTTCATTATTCATGAGTGTTTTCCTATGGCGAAATGGTGAGTGTTTTCTTTTTTTAATTCATATTATTTTTATTCTTGATTTGTTTTGCATTTGAGTATTAAGCAAAGTATTTGGTTTGCTGCTGGTTGTCCTATTGTCTTGTTGAGATGTAATTTATTTTTCTTTGTCATGCACTGATTTATGATTAGTGACGAGTGTTTTTTTTTTTTTAAATTTTGTCCCCTTATGCTAGCTTTATAGCAGTGGTGTGATTATTCATTGTTGTTTTGGATGTTTTTATGATACTTGAGCGGGGGTTTGGGGGGCGGTAGCCCCCCCCCCCCCTCCATTTAGATCTCAAAATTGATAGTTACCGCTTCACCTGAATTGATTTCTCGAAAGACTTTAGGAATGATGTTTACTAACATTTTGGCCCTTGTACTTATAGTATAATTCTTAACATCGTACATTACTTTCACTCTGTTAGTAACTGTAAGCGATTCATCTGATCTGGTTCCGGGAGCAGTTTAGGAATGATTCCTAAACTGCTTCGGAAACCGGATCAGATGAATCTGTTGAAGTCACTGTTTGAGTCAAAGTAAAAATTTGCCCATTTTTAATACTTGTGTAATAAAAACAAATATGTAATAGAAATGAGTAAAAATGAAGTATAATTGAAGGAACAGCATATTAAGGTATAATTTAGGAAAAGAGCGTAATAAAGCATAACGTAAGGAAAAATAAAGCATAATATACAGCTGTATAAAGCATAAAATTGGTTGCCCTACTGATGACGAAGCGGAAAGCGACTCGCTAGGTACTGAATGGGGCTCATATGACGAGCTTCTCAACAATGAAAGTGAGGAAAATATATTCTAATCTGTCTTATAAGACGATCTCGGATTTCGGGGGCCGTTTTTCATGATTCAACTATCGTCTTTTCTTCGGAAATATACGGTAATTTGAAAATATATTTTATTTCACATTGGTTTGTTGCTCTTGAACTAGTTTCGCCTAGTTTCATGACTACGAAGAGATGCAGCCGATAAAATGCTTGGTAACCTACTACAATTACTACCAAAATCTGCACCTAGTTGCACTGCCACATTTGAATTATCTGAATTCGCGTCAAATGAAGGCCATCTCTCATGCCACTGTCCACGACTCGAGTAAACATTTAAGACAAAAGATTAGACTGTTTATCGTAGATTCATATTGTCATACTTATATTTACAGAAAATGTACAATATAGTTAAAACTAGCTGAAATACCCATTATTCGCATGTATTAGATAAAATATCTATGTAAACAAGCTAAACAACGAAAGGAAACAATATCGGTCATTTTCTACTACTTTTATATATCTCAGTAAACGTCCCCTGAGATTCCCTGGTTCAAATTTTAGAAGAAAAAAAGCCTCTACCCCCCCCCCCCAGCCGAAGGGGGCTGTATTTGGAAGTCAACGCCTGTGGGAGCATCACCATTCATCTCAGCGACCGCGATAACTATGGATTCGACATTAATATCGGTCATTTTGGATTATTTTTACGTCTCTGTATCCCCCGGTGACCCCCGGCCCGCAGCCGTATGGGGTGAATTTGGAAGTTAATGCGATCGGAGTTTCACCATTGATCTCAGCGACTGCGAAAACTATGAATTTGAATATCAGTCATTTACTACTACTTTTACATGTCCCGGTAAACGCTCCTCTTCCTGGTTCGAATTTTGAAAAGAAAGAGAAAAACCGCTTCGTCTTGGTCTTGGGCCTGGACCAAGGTACCCGTTACCAAAATTGGTAACTTTCGGTCCAATCATCTGGTCCCCAGGCCGCGCACAAACAAACAAACGAACTTTTATTTTATTTATATTAAATGTATTTTAATTAACAACTTATAACACTTCTTCAAAACAAAGGCTGGCCTCCTCCAACTAGATATAGCCGGTTCTTTTCTGCTCTCCTATTTAGAATCAAACAGGGGGCCGCATACGTTAAGCATTCTGAGGGCTCGTTCTGGTGATACCTCCCAGCTTTACACGTTTCGAGTGAGGTATAGGCATGCAAACAGAAGCGTATAGAAGGAATGGGAATATTATTTGTGAAGGTTCTAGATTACTGGTCCCCCATGTAGATTAGTAGCTGGTAGGTTTCTTTCTGTACTAAAGTTTATGCATTTAACTTATACAGTATTGCCGAGCGAGCGTTGGCGAGTGAAGGCGGGTTAGAGCCCCGCAGGGCACGTTGTTTTCTGTCTTTATTACTGCTCAATGGGAAAGGGGACCAGTAATCTAGAACCTTGCCATACTATTTCAACGAAAAATTGTGTTTTACAATTATACAAATTATTATAGGACTACCTCTTCTCCAGTACTCTTTTTACTCACGAGTCTTTCTATTTTTACTAACCTGAACGAATAAGAGCTACTAAGAGAAAAAATGTTGTGACATTCCCAATTACTGCTTCCCTAACTCTTTTCTTTTCCTCTGTGGGATCAACACGCTCACTAGTTCCCGATCCTTGTATTCGAATCATTTTTGTCACAACGTTTTATGAGAATCTATCAAGCTCTCGTGCTTCCGTTCAGTGTTGGCAGACCGATCAGTTACGAAAGCAGAAGATTCGAAGATTTAAATAAAAAAAAGAAAAAAGAATAAAGGAGAAAGTAATAGACACAAAGGGCCTTATACAGAATCGTTTTGTACGATGATTAGAGTCATACTAAATGCCTGACTACTGCAGGAAACATATGCTAGTAGAACTCTTTAGTATGACACTAGTCACGCGTCAGAATGTCTGCATAAGGCCCAAAGTGGCGGCATATGAGTTCAAATCCAGGGGAGCAAAATATTTGGCATTATTAAGGTGACAGTGGTCAAAACAAGCAGTCCAGAATCCATTATTACTTTCATTTCAAAATAAAGCAATACATGCAAAACATACATTTGAATTTTAATTACTTCAAAATAAGCTTCATGAAGATTCCCCCCCCCCCCAATGATTACGTAATCTTTTGCAGGCTGAAAGACCCTCATGTCCCCTTATATTATAATGTTTCATACACACATGTGTGAAGTAAGACATAATGAAAGAGCAAAGCGAGGTGGGAAAATGCCTTACCACGCACCTAGCGATGGTATAGCTATATGATACAGTCACACGCAATTTTAATATAAGACGATTTTTCGCTGACGATCGTGGGGTAAAAGTGGTTCTGGAAAGGTAGGGTGACGCATGACGTCACACCGTCCCAGTGCCTAGTCAGGTCATAAGTTTTGAATTTGTTCTGTCCAAATTTTTTCATATGTTTTATTGCGTAATTCTGGATTATCTATATTAGCAAAATTTGGAGTATTAGCTTCAATATTGACAAGATTAGTTGTATATTGCCTGACAAGGTAGGCCCTACATAATAAGGGGTACCTTATGAATAAAGGACTTTAAGTATTTTAAACTACTACATGCTTGATAGATCCACCGACGGTTATTGAAATGTGATGTATTTTCCTTATTAAATAAATTGTCCATATATTGTATCTTACTAATCATTAGCGATGTAGCCCGGCTAAATTTTGATAAAATAAATTTTTTAGCCGCTTTTTGTATTAAGATAGTGGGGTGACTTAGTTTCTTCTAAAATTGTTTATGTTTTGGACAAAATCTTGGCTGTGAAAAGATTATTTTAAGAAAATCATAAATGATGTTTTCGAATAGTTTATAAAATTGATTTATATTGTTAGGATAGAATACTCCTCCATACATGAACTTAGCCACTACACTTTGTTTTACAATAGTTACTAGACTAAAGGGATTAATATATTTCTTGGATATTATGCACTGGAAAAGCCTTGAAAATTTGATGGCCTCCTGTGAAACATAATATAGATGTTGATTACAATTTAATTTTTTATCCGGAAATAATTCTAAATATTTAATATAAGGTTCGTTCGATAATTGAAAATTTTGGATATTAATCGTGGTTATAGGGATAGACTTTTTCCATGAAAAAATTATAAACTTGTTTCTTAAATTTATTTGTAGTCCATTTTTGGTTGATCCAATTAACTAATGAGAGAAGAAAAGACTGTAATTTCTTTTTCCCCATCTCCAAATTAGTTGCTAGAATATGAGCTAATATATCATCCGCATTCTTTTTCTTTTCTTCTGCTAAGCTCTAAGTGCCGGAAACGACGCGGAAATGTTGATTTGACACGTTCTTGAAAAAGACTTAGTGAGGTAATAACAATAATGAGGAAAGATCAAATTGGGTAGGAGATAAACTCGGGGAAAATTAAGAGCATTATACAAGGGAAGAAAACCATGCATTGCAGGAGAAGATGCGACTTGTAGAAAGATAAAAGAGGAACAAGTTGAAGAGACCGTGCAGAGAATGGTATCCAAGTTGAAAGGTCAGGTATGTAAGTTATATACAAGGAAGAGTAAAAATGGGACAATAAAGGGAGTAACGAGGACAAGTAAAAAGAAAGTGATTACGTGTACCGAGGCCAGCTCCACAATGAAGGTGAAGTTGGAATAATAAACGGATTTGGAATCTAGAGAGGGAGGTGGAAAGAAACCAAAGAGGGGAAGTAAGAAGTGAAGGGTGATACCAGTACCAAGTAGCGGTAGAAATTTGAGAGTTGTAATGTTCCCAACGCTGTAAGTGACATGAGAAGAACGGAAGCGGTAGGTAGAAGGAGAAAGTTTGAGGATAACCGGGTGATCAAACAAACTGCCAACACGTGCAGCTCGGTCGGCCGACTCATTGCCAACGACACCCACGTTACTCTACTAATAAAAAGAATTAAAGAAGCCATGTGAAGCAAGTTGTGTTACCAACAATTTAATATCTAATAGAAAGCGATCCGCGTGAGACATCCAAGGATATGATTGTAATGCGGTAAGGAGGGATTTGGAATCTGTAACGAGACAAACTGTAACATAAGAATGTTGAAGGGAGTGTTAGAGGGCAGCAAATACGGAGTTAGCTTCTGCTTGAAAGATAGTAGAAGTGGAGGACAATTCGTTACTAAAATGTTGATTGAGAAAGGAATCATAGAAACCAGTTTCGGGATTCCGACAGTTGCAGGATTTAGAATCATCGATATATAAATAACGGATGGTGGAGGGGAAGCGAGAAAGCGAAGAGTAGAAAAGAAAAACATAAATGCTGGGATGGCGAAGACCGATCGAAGAGGGATGATAAAGGAAAAGTTCGATATTGAGATCAGGGCCGTGCCCGGGGGAGGCGAGCGGGGCGACGACCCCGAGCGCCGAAGTCAGGGAGCGATAAATTCGGGAGAAAAAAGAAAAAGAAAGGAAAAATTGCTTGGAATATATGTATGGGAGCGCCGTCGTATACTCTCGCCCCGGGCGCTAATTTTTTACGGCATGGCCCTGATTGAGATCTAAGGTCGAAAGAGAATAATTATACAAATAAGTCAAGGGAGTTCTAGTACGAGAAAGGAGAGAGAAGAAAAATGAGAGGGTGGTATAACTATAATAGAGAAAGGGAAGGAAGAAAGTATGAATCTGTTATACACGTTCAAAGGAAGCTTGAGAAAGACTCTTGTTCAAGACCATTCTAGACTATTTGAAGAAAAAGACGTAAGCACTGACGTCATTTCTGTCTTGAATTCAATAGTTTCGTTTAAGATATTTCGTTTAAGTCCTGTTCTAAAAATCCAGTTCGAGAGCCAATCAATGCTCGACTTGATTGCAAGAAAATACAAAACAACTAAGTTGGCGTAGTGGAACAAAGTGCCAGTTGTTGACTAAATATCGTTTACTTAATCTTTTATATATTTACCTGATATTCGAAGTGTTCGTCGGGGAAGGGAAGAAGAGTGTAGTAATGCGTTTTACAGTTTTCGGGGAAAGGAGGAAAAGGCCATAGGTAATCATGGAAGGTAAACTTGACGGAACAAGATAAGATGACGAATGTTAACACTCCAGCAGGTGCTACTCATTGTACGGAGAAGATGGAGATAGGGATAGTTCTTGTTTGGTGAAATCGAGAGTGAGACACCCACCCAGAGAGGAATCCAAGTACATGCCCAGATATTTAACAGACGAGACTTGAAGAATGGAGGCTCCATGGATAATCAAACGGAAGGGGGAGGAAAAACGTTTCCGATTAAATTTCACAATATGAGTTTTGGTTCAGTTAACGGGAAAATTATTGTTATCATACCAAAGCGCTTAGAATGTGAAAACAGTAGTAAGAAAATTTGAAACCATGGAAGGGGAAGAGGCTGGAGTATACACGATAATATCGTTGGCGAAACTAAAACACGAACAGTGGTTCCAAGTTGACGATTTTGGCGCCCTAAATATGAATTAAATAAAAGAACAACTAAAACGGAACCTTGGAGAAGCCTTGGGAAGTGAGTCCAGAAGAAGTTATCAGTATGCTGATGACGAATACGAATGTAGACGGTACGATTAATAAGTAAATTATGGATAATACGAATAAATTTGGGAGAAAGACTAAGTTGCCAGAGTTCGTCTAAAAGGTAATAGACAGAAACTGCAATAGGGCCATTCAAAGTCCAAGAACACTGCATACATTGAGAGAAGGCCAACCAAATATCAGAGACCAGAATACTAATACAATCGTAAGTATTCCTCCCCACACGAAAAACAAATTGATGTTGAGACAGAAGATCATGATCTTCCACATACCAAAGTAAACGATTTTTGAGGAGATGCTCAAAGATTTTTAACACGCAGGAAGATAGGGCAATAGAGCGGTAATGAAATGCTACTCCGGAGTTTTATTAGGTTTCAAGATAGGAGGAACAACATATTGTTTCGAAAGGGGAGGAATATGTTCAGTGTTCCAGACAATTTGTAGAGGTGTAGGAGATCCGAAGTAAGGAAAGGAGGCAACTGTTGGAGGTGGTTATAGAAGACGCCGTCCTTACCGGAAGATGTAGATTTTGGTTTGGAGAGGGCAGTACCAGCGGAAGGCCCGAGACGGGCAACCGCCCAGTAAGCCAAATTTTAGGGAAGTTTAGAGGCCGTCAAATTGATTGATTGCTGGGGTTACTTTTTATTGTCAACGGTCAACTGCAAATTAACTTTTGTTTAATTTGAGTGGCATCATTGGTCACTACCTGAAATCATAGGAGTGTTCCCCCCCTTTATAATAACCAGGTTTTTTCTTGAATTTCATATAAAGAGAATCTTTTCAGCTTATTTGTCATTTTTAATTTCCGTTGAGAATAAAGCTGTAAGCTATTGCTGAGAGTTGGAAGTTTGGAACAACAATAACACACTCTGATACGTACAGCCGCCGACAATTTCACTCCTTGCGGCAAAGCTGAGCCGGCCGCTCTGACAATAGAAATAAACAATATCGAGTTATCGGCAGCTAAAAGGAAATTGGTTATTCCTGATGTTTGCAGTCATGAGAAGGGAATTTATTGATCATAAGCCACGTACTCATATAGCACAGGTTCATCGTATGTGTGTTCTGATTTTGTCTCCTACCTGAGTTTTGATTTTAGCACAGTCATTTCGTTAATGTTTGTTTTCCCAACATGTAGGAGAAAAAGAAGCCTTCTGGAAATGTATACAGAAAAAGAACAGCGCAATTAGCGCTGGGAAATCAGAAACAGGCAGCAGTATTAAAGAAATTCTTTCGTACGCCTGAAACATACTATAATGAAAATGAAAATGTAGAACAAAAGAATGAAGAAAATTTAAATACGAACAAGACATCAACAGATATTTCTGAAGACCATAACACAGTACAGGTAAGTATATTACTTTACTAGACTGGCCTAGGGAAGAAGTGTTTTCACAAGCGAAGCCTTCGTGGCGTAGGATAGGGCCGTGACCTCTCACATATGGAGCCTGCCGCCTAATTTCAGGCTGAAAAGAGTCATTTCCTTATTTATGTAAGTTGAAATAATTACATTTTATTAGCAGGATCGGTGCATGATACATATACAGTAGAGCGTCGATTATCCGAAGTAATTGGGGGACATGGGTGTTCGGAAAATTGGTTTGTTCGGATAATCGAACTGTACATGTTTATTTGCCATGCGCGGAGCGGCACGCCTCAACTTTAAGCTGGCGCAGCTGTTGCTGTGAACAGCTTTGATGCTGCCGCTACTTCTACAGCCAGTGCCAAACCGACAGAAGTGTGCTGATTGTTGAAACACAGCGACTGGCGGCTTGGCCGGTCAGCAGCGCCTTATGAAGGCCCCATTAGAAGCAATGTTCCGCCAGCGGTGGCTCAGTGCGG
This sequence comes from Thermobia domestica, assembly GCF_964235325.1. NCBI lineage: Eukaryota > Metazoa > Arthropoda > Insecta > Zygentoma > Lepismatidae > Thermobia > Thermobia domestica. The sequence continues at coordinate 133,625,508 of NC_137456.1, read as the reverse complement.
CGACTACTGTGGGAAACTTGGTTTGGGAGTGAGGGGGATGATGGACGGTAGGGTGGGAGAGTAACAGGTGCGAGCGAGTACACAGTTCGGTTAAGCGGTTGTTCGGTTGACCGACGTTCGGATAATCGACGCTCTACTGTACTTCCATGTTCAATAAATTTGTTGCATGTATCCATATAAACATATGTATATATGGGACAAATTTTTGAACATGGGTACGTACGCAAGAGGTAAGACTATTTAGATTTACTATATTCCCTCAGCTGCATTTCAGGCATTCATATACTAACTACAGTTCTGAAGGAGTTGAAATATATGAATGTTACCGCTTAAGAGAATTTTTCCCAGGAAAGTTTCACTATCACTAATTTTGCAATAGGCCTTTTTACATGAGTATTTTCTGAATAATTACCATCTAATTATGAACGCATTCGGATCTATTTTTATAAATGAGCTATTTCGTGACAATTTTCAAACACAATCTCAAAAACTTGAATTTATATTTTATCACTACGGGGAGAAACATATTTCTTCTCGAAGTCAATTCTGACAACACAGAACAAGAAACAAGAAGATTAAATGTTTATAGGTTATTTATTTTACGTATTTTTTTACCTTGAGTATTTAACTGACACACAATCATAGCCATATGTCTTGCCAGGGGTGGACTGGCCTTAATCAAGTACCGGCCCGATGACCGCTGCGCCCTCCTCAAATCAGTGCCTTTGCGCCCTCCTCGGGAGGAGCTAAGACCCGTCTTAGCCTCGGGAAGGTGCACAGTTTTCTCTCTGAACACATTAAAAAAAAAAAAAAAAAAAGCTACATAATTATTTTATAAATTTGCTAGCCTTTAGCCAGCTAGGGCTCCAGCCCAGACCCCGGAATTTGCTCGGCCTGCGGCCTCGCTCTTTCTGTTTTCGGCGTGGGAATGTTATTAATGATATTAGATTTACCCCTAAATATATAGATTTGACTCTAATATCGGTCATTTTGGACGATTTTTACATATCACCCTTACCAACCCCACGCTCCGCCCCAGATCCCAGTATTTGCTCGGCCTGCGGCCTCGCTCTTTCTGTTTTTGGCTTTGGGAATGTCATTATAATGATCTTAGGGACCCTGAAATTTATGGATTTGACTCTAATATCGGTCATTTTGGATGATTTTTATATATCAACCCTCCCACCCCCACTACTCCGCCCCCAAATCCCGTCTTTACTCGGCCTACGGCCTTGCCCTTTCTGTTTTAAGCTTTGGTGGTACCATTAATGATCTCAGCGACTTCGAAATATATTGATTTGACTCTAATCTCGGTCATTTTGGATCATTTTTACATGTCTCTCCCTCCCACTCTCGCCGTTAGAGACGCTAGTGGCGTTACATGAAAACAAGACTCCGTTCAAGACTTACAGATGAACATCTGGAATTATTGTTCTTGATGAACTCAGAGACATTCTGACCAAAATAGACAACAATGTTATTATTGACAAAATGTATGAAAGAAACAAGGAGATGCGAAGGCTCCTTCAAGCATGAAGCAGTAACTTTACTTTCATTTTCCAGTTTTGTTTTTGAATTTCTTTTTTCGCTAGGTAGGTATATAATTTTAAATTTACTTTTGTTAATTTGTAGCAAATGTTTCATGCATACTTTTTATTGACGGTTTTAAAAATAGATGAAAAATAAGTTAATGTTATGATGAACATAGCTGTAAAAGGACAGAAGTATGAAAAATAGCATAAGCCCCAAACTTAACTCAAATCTTCAGTTATAATTAGGCTGTTAACAAATGTAACCGAAGAATTTAAACAACGGGTGTGATTTTTGTAGTCTCAGTTAAAGTGTGCAGATTTATATAGGCCTAATATACGAGGCGTGTTTTTTAAGTAAGGCCGTTTGAACATAAGTACACAACGAAAGGTTATTTCAAAAAAGTAAATGTATTTTCAGAAAGTACATACTTTACTCTATTTTTTGACATAGTTGCCAAGTTTGTTCAAACACCTATCATACCTCTCAACCAATTTCAAAATACCCTCTTCATAAAAACTTGCCGCCTGCTCCGATAACCAAGAGTTCACTGCCGTTTTCACATCGTTGTCATCATTGTAACGGTTGCCACTGAGGTGTTGTTTGAGGTGGAGGAACAGATCGGCGCAAGATCAGGACTGTAGGGTGGGTGGTCTAAAACTTCCCAGCCAAAACTGTCCAACAAATCGCGGGTCTGACCTGCAGTGTGAGGTCTTGCATTGTCATGGAGAAGAACAATGCCCTTTGTCAGCATGCAGCGTCGTTTGTTTTGAATCGCTCTGCGTATCTTTCACAGAGTTTGGCAGTATGCTTCTGCATTGATAGTGGTTCCTCGTTGCATGAAGTCGACCAACAAAACACCATGCTTATTCCAAAACACCGACGCCATGATTTTGCGCTGGGACAAAGTCTGTTTGGCCTTCACCTTTACAGGTGGGTGTGTGTGTCTCCATTCCATGCTCTGTTGCTTCGATTCGAGCGTGATATGCGAAACCCATGTTTCGTCTCCAGTTACGAATTGACTCAAGAAGCCGTCACCTTCTTCGTGATAACGAGTCAAGAACTTCATGGCACACTTAAATCTTTGGTTTTTGTGGTCCTCTTTAGGAGTTTCGGGACCCAACGAGAGCACAGTTTCCTAAACTTTAGGTGTTCAGAAACAATTTTGTAAGTCACTGATCTCGACACGTCAGGAAATTCGTTTGAGAGACCTGTTATTGTGAAGCGCCTGTTCTCACAAACCCTCGCTTCAACTGAAGCCACCAAATCGTCTGTAAATCAAGAAGGGCGACCGGAGCGGTCCTCATCATGGACATTGTCACGGCCATTTTTGAATTCTCGTACCCACTTACGCACTTTGCTTGCACTCATAACAGTATCACTGTACAATTCGCAAATCTGTCGATTATTTTCTGCAGCAGGCAGGTTACTTGCTGACAAAATCCGTATCACTGAGCGAACCTCACACGCGGCGGGCGACTTGATAGTTTTAAACATTGTGAAAGCACAGAACACAACCGTACAGGTCAACTACAGAGTTGAAACTGAGCACAGTTGTTCCCGAGGCATGCCGGTACACAACGCACACGCTAGTTGCGGTATGCGCGCGAACTACTAGTGTCTGCAATAAAACGGACCTTACTTAAAAAACACGCAAAGTACTTGTATTTAGTACTCAAAGTCTGTTTGTTTATGAAAATATTGAATTTGTATAATTCTATCGTGATTAACTGCAATAGCTACTTAATCTTTTGTTGTTTTCTGTGTACTAATTTTCCGAGGGAAGCCCCCCGGCACTTTCTTTTATTAGGAGGGGGTATTACATACAAGCGAAAGCCTCAGATGGACGGCGCCCTCCCAGAGTATGTGACCGCGCCCTTTTTACATAGCCAGTCCACCCCTGCGTCTTGCGAATAAAATCAGAAAAACACACTGCTGAACAAGATTGTACTTATTAAATATAAAAACACATTTACACGTGACGTTTCGATCTTGGCTAGAAGATCGAAACGTCACGTGTAAATGTGTTTTTATAATAAATAAGTACAGTCTTGTTCAGCAGTGTGTTTTTCTAAAATCTAACATTCTGATTTTTTTAATAGCAACTCTATTTGTAACACTTAGTTCTTTTTCTTTCCATATGTGGATCCAATTATTACACGCTCGTCTCCTAGCTAGTCTTCTATGTGTATGAAAGAACAGGAAGTCTTATATACGTACGAAACCTGCATTAATTTATTTGTTTATTTTCTCTATTTATGAAAATTATTTTCTCTCTCTCTCTCTCTCTCTCTCTCTCTCTCTCTCTCTCTCTATATATATATATATATATATATATATATATATATATATATATATATATATATATATATTTACCGTAATCGCGAGCTAGTGGGTAATTCGCCATTCTAAGCTTGTATTGTTCCCCAGCTGTTCTAGCCAACAGCCACCTTAAATCCATCCTTCTCTTCGGTGCAAGCCTATTTTCTCTGTGTGTAGAACTACATGAGTTTTATCATCCTTTAAAAATTGGATGGCCATGTGTGCTAGGACGTAGAAGAAGAGTAGGATTTAGATGAACGTAACGTATGGTCACTTATGGACGCGATAAACAAACTCATTTTGTATATTGACAAACAATCAAAGATTATTCGCAGTGGCACAAAAGAGATATTAATTCTGAACAAAAATGTTACATTATCCCCATTTAAAGAAAGTGGAGTTGAGTTACCCCCGTCATAGCATGTGACCCTTGAATTATGAACACAATTTTTCAAATTCCGCCCAGGTTTTAGTTAGTTAAGAAGACAATGTTTCATATAAAATATTATTTTCTATTGAACGAACACTTTTTTATTTGTTGTAGGTATGGGAATTACAATCAATCGATCTTTATGATCCAGGGAATTGGCCAGAACCTTGTATTACACACAGAATACGTCAAATTCTTGTTATACGAAGTCCAGTTCAAGTATGTAAACAAGAGATTCCAGTCAATAGCAAGGGACGGCGATTTACTGCAAGTAACTACAATGGTTGTTCCTGCAATGGAGATGAAGTTGCTCGTAGTTGGCTTATTTATTCAGTGAGAAAGTATGCAATATTTTGTTTTTGTTGCCGTCTTTCTAGTGATACTGCAATGTCACTTTGTCAGAACATGATAAATCTTTCACTCACATGAAGGCTTGTCAATCGTGGTTTGAACTTTCGAACTGACTACAGCCAGGTAAAACCATTGACGCTGAAAAGCAACTACTTATTCGCAATGAAACTGAGCGTTGGAAGGAAGTTCTTAATCGAGTGTTGTGTATAATTCAGTTTCTTGCATCATAAAATTTAGTATTTCGTAGACAAAACGACAATATTTACTCAAGAAGCAATTGCAATTTCCTCAAACTTGTTCAGTGTATTGCAGAGTTCGATTTTCGTATAGCTGAACATTTGCGACGAATGACAAGTAGAGAGACACATGTACATTATTTAAGCAAAGACATTCAAAACGAAATAATTGAACTCGTTAGGTCAAAATAAAGGAAAAAATCAGAATGAATTAATGAAGGCAACATATTCCATAATCTTAGGTAGTGCACCAGACTTAAGTATTAATAAATAAATAAATAAAAATAAAAAAGTACAACAATGACTCTATATATGACTGTTAAAAGAATTTAAAAATTTTTTATAACAATGAATATATATATGACGGTTAAAGAATTTAAACTCTGTTATAACAACATTTATATATATGTCTGTATTTTCATTAATTTCGATCGTGTCTGAAGAAGGATATGCTAGATATCCGAAACAGTTACAAATTATAATTTAAAATAAAGTAAAGTTTTAAGCTTTGGTCAGTGTCTCTTTTGTTAAAACAATTAATCCAAAGCCATGAATAGTCTTACTAAGTAAAAGCGATGGATATTAGTGTCAAATCCATAGTTCTCGTTGTTGCAGAAATTAATAATTACAACTCCGAAAGCGTTAAAGTCAAAATTTAACTCTCATCGTAAAGCTCCTTTGTGGTTAAGCGTATAGCGTACACGCTTTCGGTGTGGGAGACCCAGATTCGACCCCCAGCGAGAGCTCATGTAGTTCGCGTTAATTAGTAGTCCTACGTCTCATATAGTCTCACTGCTGACGGGACGTTAAACTCAAAATCAATTCAATTGATTCAAAACCCATTATTATGGCGGACGATAAAGGATGAAAAATAAAATGTCTCAAGTGACTGAGATTAGTGTCAAATCCATAGTTTGAGTTCGTGACACTGTTAAAAACACAATGTCATTTAATGCCACGTTTTGGTATGAGCGACTATGCCTCCTGGATTTTGAATTTACAGGAGTAACATCAAAAGCATTGCTCACACAGCTCTAAATGTTTTGATGTATGTATAGGTGTATATTCCAGCGAAACTCCGGAATGTCTGGAGCAACTTTTACCTAACATGGGAGACATATTACTTTCAATCTAAGGAAAAAAATATTGTGGAATTCAGATACCTCAAGGGATTGAAGTTGGGAAGAGTGGCATGTAAAAATAGTGTAAAATGACTGATTGTAGAGTGTTATCCATTGTTTTCTCGGTCGTTGAGATGAGTAGTGAGGCACTCAATGGCGTTATATCCAAATTCATCCCCATCTTTACAGGATGAGGGGCTTGGAGATATGATTAATAAAATGTAAAAACTTACTTAAATATTTGTCGAAGTAATAGTTTTCTGGGGTCGCGAAAGCGTTCCTAATAACTTTGGAATGTAGTTTGTAACCACTTCAAGGTGGGCTCTTAAATCATATCAATTTCTCACCTTAAGAAGAAATTACCATCTCAACTAGTATATGTATCAAGCTAGCCTTCGCAATCGAGAAAAAATTGTGTAGATGTATGTTTCGTCTTTTAAATGATATACTAAATGTAAAATCAGAGATTGAGTTGGTCGGTGGGTCAAATGGGTCAAGATTTATGAGTGGGTCAGTGGATCGTAGGACAGCAAGGCGTGACCCACTGCGAAACATCATCACTGTGACTCACACTGACCCATTGACCCACCAACCCATTCTGCTCAGTGCCTTCTAGATAGCATTTGCTGAACACTGGCAACTTTGTCTACGTTTTACTTTCAAGACCTCCATTTTTCTTCTTTTTTTCATTTGGTTGTAATGAATAAATAAGTTCAGGCTCTTTTGGATTTTGATATTTCCAGTTGTAACAATGGCAATAGGACTTACTGCTTGGCTTTTGAGATGTAGGCTATGAGTTTTTAGAGGAGCTAACTACTGGAAAAAATTGGTTTATTACAAATATAACCTCTTAAGTCAGTAGAGAGGATGGCGTGGATAATGGATCAAACTTAATGACGATGTATTTTAGGGGGTCGGAGTTGGTCACAATGGTTCACAATTGTTTATAGTTGGTGGTGGGTCAGAGTGGGTCATGGTGGGTGAATGGGTCACGTTGGGTGGTGAGTCATTGTGGGTCACGATGTGTAGTGGGTCAGTATTTTATGGATCAAGGTTTCATTGACCCACACTATCTCTTGTCAACATTGCACTAAAGAGGAGAGTTTCCGAAGGTGCGCGTCGGCGATTTTCTCAAATTTTGCATATAGATAGTAGCCCACCAGAAAGCAATAAATCTCGAAACGGTTCACAGTACCATCTCACAGAACTCGAGATAGATGGATTTGTTTGATTGGCTAAATTAAGATTTCAATAATTTATCCTTCTACAAGCGAGATTTTCTTCATCGTTTCCGTGGCGAAGTCAGATGAATATGCGGCAAGTAAACTTAAGGTTGAAGGTTCGCGCCCACCCTGGGATACTTGCTTTTTTCCCCTAGTGTTTTTTACACTCATCTGAATATAAACAAATCAAGCATATGGGCGATTTAACATATTTTGGGGGAGAAATTTTGTGGTTCATTGGCGTTTCGTTGAATCTCTGCCGCTGGTGGTATAATTTTCAAAACCGAAGTGGGGCCACCACGGATCGTAGCTGCGGGATCACCAACTTTTGGCGAAATGTCGCCAGTTGCGCATCGGTGGTCCACTGACGCTTACGACATGGGGGCTTGTATCTGAAAACTAAGAGAATAAAGAAACATGGTATCCATGAAGCCCGTTGACACTAATAAAAGTCTGAAACAATGAAACAGATGTCAACACCGGAAAACATGTATTTTATAATTTCAAAGGTACACCGTGTCGAGGAAAAAGATTTGCCCCAAGGTTCCCCGGTGGGTCTCAGGAGGGGTGCAACTCAAAATTTGAAAATGGTAAGGGGAATCAAGTAGTATGTCATTTAAAAGTATTACTAAAATTTTTAAAAAATGGTAAGAGTCCCGAGTCTTTATGCTAACTTGTGCAAAATAGCGAGCGTTCAAGATGGTAATAAATGCTTAATTGAAAACTCCTTGACCACCTCTACAAATATGAAACTGTGAAACTACCCAGAAGAGGTAAACACTTGTCTTACCATTGCAAAAGTATAATGCACCAAGGTAAAACAAGAAGCGACCCATTATGGGTTTATTACATCACTAATATTAAATTCTACGTTCCACGATTATGTCTTTAAGCTAAAGGAAAGGGTGATTGCGAATTATGAAATTAATTGTAGAATACAGAATTGACCCACAACCAACTATGAACCACTCTGAACCATTGTGACCAACTCCGACCCACCAATGTAATCAACTCTGATCCATGGTTCACGTCCTTCTCTCCATTGACTAAAGAGGTTACACTTGAAATAAAACAAGACTGTGAAATTTTCACTTATCGGGGTTTGAATTCCTACCGTCAATCGCTCAAGCACCGCTCTGTTACAATACCGGTGGATCTGACTTTTACGATATACAATGGTAAAGTGTTTCTCATCTTCCAAATTAAGATGAATTTAAATTTATCATATATAATTATTTCTTTCTTGGCTTACATATACATTTCAGTAGAAAACAGGATGAAATTTGAAAGTATCAAATCAAGATAAAGTAGACCAACGTAAGAAGAAAAGAAAGAAAAACTAGTTTTCCATATAATTAAGCATGCCGTACTAATTTAAAATGCTCATGAAATTAAGCTTGGAATACAAATGTTATGTCTATTTTTCTCACAACTTTATGGTTTGATTGCCTTATGCTCTGAACGATCCACATATTAAACACCAGCTTTAGCAATTATTATATTAGAAAGCAGTGGGTATAAAATGCAAAGGACTGTAGTTTTCATTCCTCAATTAGTTTCTCAACTAATATCAATTGTTTTCGATAATTTTTACAAATCAACCCACTACCAATTTCCAATATATAGAAAATCCCCCCCCGCTCATAAAACACATTTTTAAAAATGTTAGGACACGTTCTGTTTATTTTTAGTAAAGAGTTATATACTGAATTTAAGCTCTCTAAGTTGAACGGCTTGTAAGATACTCAGTTTTTCGCAAAAATTCGGACACCTACTCCCCACTAAGGATATGTGTTATAATGAAAGTGATATGCGTATGATAACTTCCCAGTTGGGATTGGGGCCTGATTATATACCAAATGTCATTTCATTTGACTTTGCAATTTGACTGTGATAATCACGCAGACATAGTTACTTTCAGTTTTTTATACTAGGTATAATAATTCATATATTACAGGTGATTCAAAATTTTTTTCCAGCAGTTAGCTCCTCTAAAAGCGCACAAGCTGTATCTAAAAATTGAACTCCTATTGCTATTGCCACTCTTACAATTGCAAATATCAAAATCCAAAAATGCCTGAGCTTTTTCATTAGAAATGGATATTCAGAAGAAGAAAAATGGAGATATTGAAAGTAAAACGTAGACAAGCTAACCAGTGTTCAGAAGATGCTGTCTACAATGCGCAGAACAGAATGGGACAGTGGGTAGTTGGGGGTCGTTTCGTCCAAAGATATTTCGTCCAGAGACATTTAGCCCAAACACATTTGGTCCAGGGACATTTGGTCCAAAGGGCAATTTCTCTAAAGAACATTTTGTCCAAAAGACAATTGGTCCAAAGGACATTTCGTCCAAAAGACATTTGGTTTAAAGAACATTTCGTCCAAAGGACATTTCGTCCAAAAGCCAATTGGTCCAAAGAACATTTCGTCCAAAGGATTTTCGTCCAGAGACATTTAGTTCAAAAACAATTGGTCCAGTGACATTTCGTCCAAAGGACATTTCGTCCAAAACACAATTGGTCCAAAAGATATTTGTTCCAAAGGGCATTTCGTCCAAAAGACAATTGGTCTAAGGGACATTTCGTCCAGGGATGTTTAGTTCAAAGCACATTTCGTCCAAAGAACATTTGGTCCGGTAACGCTTGGGGGTCGAGGGTTTGCTTCTATTAGAAGAGTAAAAGTGATGCATATAACATTATGACTCACAAGTAATACCTCCCAAGTGTAACACTCCGATTTTGAAAAAAAAAATAGGCAGGTAGATACTACACACAAAATAAACGAATACGTGTTTTTCTGCGGAAAAGTGATTTTAGGGGGGGGCAAAAGCCCCTACTCAAAATTTTGAAAGTTGACGCCCGAAAGGCAAGAAGAGGTGGGCCGAAGTGAACGAAATTGTGCACAGATATTGCAGACGTAAAATGAGGGAATACGTGTTTCGTACTTTCCTGGAAAAAATGGTTACGTGGGGCACAGACCCCTCCAAACCTTTGATCACGAAATATCAAAAGTACTAATAACAGTATGTCAGATGTGTGTAAAGAACATGAAGAATTGCAACGAAACTTTGAGTAGGGACAATACGCAAAAAATAAATAAATACGTTTTTTTATTTTCTGCGAAAGAACGGTTTTAGGGGGCAAAAGCCCCCATCCAAAAGTTTGAAACTTGAGGCCCGAGAGGTCACAAGAAATGAACCAAAGTGAATGAAATTGTGCAGAGATATTGTAGACATAAAATGAGGGAATACTGGTTTCGTATTTTCCTGAAAAAAAAAAGGGTTTGGGTGGGACACAGACCCCTACAAAACTTTGATCGTGAAACATCAAAAGTGCGAATAACAGTATGTCAGAAGTGCTTAAAGGACATGAAGAATTGGAACGACATATTGTGTAGGGACAATACGCAAAAAATAAACGAATGCGAGTTTATTTTCTGAGGAAAAATGGTTTTAAGGGACAAAATCCCCCACCAAAAATTTTGAAATTTGAGGCCTAAAAGGCAAGAAGAAGTGTACAGAATTGAATGAAACTGTGCACAGATATTGTAGACGTAAATTGAGGTAATTGGGTTTCGTATTTTCCTTTAAAAAAAAAAAACGGTTGCGTATATCACGGACAGTGTTGAATTCAGACATTTTCACCCGGGGGGGAATGTCAACTCCTCGGGGGGACGGTTGTTTTTCTGTATTTTTGCAACAAAGCAGCAGCATATTTAACAATTCCATTCACATACACATCTTACCTAATATTGAGACTAATCTATATATATAAAAGAGAACGTACAAAATCCTTTGTCCGCTCATCACGCTAATACGGCTGAACCAATTTCTTTCATTTTTGGGGGGTTATTAGGATTTGGACCCTAGATGGTTTTTATCATATCACTTTAATTTTTAATTACCAGTGTCTTGAGATAATTGACCATTCAGGTGTCCACAAATCCTTTGTTATTAGTTCATCATAGGTAAAAATAAACGTATTTATATGCAACCCGCATGACCGTGTCACTCGGCGGGTTAACATAAATGACAGGCGATATACAGCGGAAAATAGCTTGAATCTTCTGTTTAAAATTTTTTAATTGATTTGCTTATTTTTACAGACACTTTTACAATATGCCAGCACCGGGATGACCGCAGCGAAGCGGGGCGGGTTAACATAAATGACAGGCGATATAATGTTAAGATTTACTGCAATCTTCTATGGTTTTTATCATATCACTTGAAAGCGAAAAAGTAAAAATTATCTAAGTAACAAAGTTTATTGCGTTCCGGGGTGACCGCAGCGAAGCGGGGTGAACGCTGCTAGTTGCTGATAAATATTCAATGTGAAATTATAATTAAAAAAAACAAAAAAACAATCGTTTGATTTCATCTAAAGCATTAAATAAAGACTGGCAAAAATATTTTAGACTAAACTTTAACTGCTATTTACAGTAGCTATTTTTGTTATTATTTCCTATATTCAGTAGTTATTGTTTGTTACTAATGTAGAAGTTTTTAAAAAGATTTAAATTAACTCAAATATTTTTTGTCCTAAAACAAACACAAAAATATCTTAACAAAAAGTTATCATTCTTTCTCACACTTCTGATTCTAAATCAAGCATATTAGCCTTGGTTTCTTCACTGCATACACATCAATAGTTTAGTTTACGAAATCTTCAGTAGGATTAGTGCCGTGTCGTGGAAAATCAGCGCTTGGCGCGAGAGTAAACGACGGCACCCCCGTATATATGAGTGAGGTCGACAGACCAGCCGCAAAGGTGAGAAAATTTTAAAAAGTAAACCATGCTTTTCCTTGATTTTGAGCACTTTTCATTACTTTTTTTCTTTTATTTTATATAATATGTGCACATGTTTTTTATTCCTCTGTCTTTCTTTCCCTCTTTCTTTTCTTTTTCCCTCCCGAATTTTGCATCCCTTACTTCGGCGCCCGGGGCCGTCGCCCCGCTTGCCCCTCCCCCATGGCACGGCTCTGAGCAGGATCTTCAACACCTTCAATAGCGATCTTTCACTTATATACTACTATCATATTGATAAATTCTATATAAATCTCTAATCCAGGAGGGATAACTGTTCCTCCCTGATCCCTCTAAATGACGTCCTCTGAATCTCTCCCTTGAACTTAATTATTTTTAATTAAAGAAAGGTGTGTTTACTTTAACAATCGTAAAACACATTTACATCTGTTACTTCCGATGCGAGAAATGGGATTTAGGTGCCCTATTTCAAAAATGCAAGAACTGTACATTTTCAAGAACTGAAATCTGTTGACATCAGAGATCATATGGAATGATCGAAAGATCTTCCTATCTTTCCTTTCCTATCTCAACCTGTGCTAGTGCTACCTACAAATATACAATATAGGGCGAGAGTATAGTACCTACTAAGATACAAACCTTTCTTCAACAGTTGACAATTTCATGTTCTGCCAAACCCGGTCATAGCGTTAAGAAATACAAGTTTTATTGGCTATTTGGTATTCTATCTTAGATGTTACATGTTTAATATTTATATAGAATGGGTCTGCGTCATTTATGTGTATATTGAGAGATTGGATTTCGTCTGCACGTGCACGGAAAGAAAGCAAATAATTATGTGAAGTAATTTCTACATTTTGTGACTAAAATTCTTTGAGTTTCTCCGGGGCGGGAATGAATTTTCTTCGGGGGGGAGATTCCCCCCCGGGCTACCCCCTGAATTCAACCCTGATCACGGACCTTTTAAACTGTTGATTACGAAGTGTCAAAAGTGCAAATAATTATACGTCAAAGGTTCTAAAGAGTATGGAGAATTGCAACGAAACCTCGTATAGGGACAATTCGCAAAACAATAAATGAAACGTGTTTTAATTTGTGCGGAAAACAGTGTTGGGGCCTAGGCCTTCTCCGAAAAAAAGTAAATATTACCGTAATAGCGCAGGAAGTAGTGGACCAAAGCAAATGAACTTGTGGGTAGACATTTTAGAGACCCTATGTAAAATAAGGTCTTTCGTGTTTCTGAAGTATCCCTATCCGTTTTGCTTCAAATTTGGCACATCAACAGCAAATAGGAAATTAATCGACACGTGTTTTTGTTTATGCGGAAAAACATTGTAAGGGTTAAAGGTGCCTCCTGAAATGCTATAAAATACACTATACTGTTTGTGCTCGTTGTTGATCTGCCAAATTTGAAGAAATCAGATGGAGACACTTGTGAAACACGAAAGGCCTTATTTTACGTATCCAATATCTACATACAATTTCATTCACTTCGGTCCACTTCTTCTTGGCTTTCGGGCTTCAATTTTCAAAACTTTGGGTGGAAGTTTTTGCACCTTATAACCCTTTTTTCGCAGAAAATAAAAAACCCGTGTTCATTTATTTTTTGCATATTGTCCATACACAAAGTTTCGTTGCAATTCTTCATGTAAATTTAGGCACTTCTGACATACTGTTACTAGCACTTTTGATATTTCATGAGCAAAGGTTTGGAGGGGTCCGCGCCCCACCCAACCATTCTTTCTAGAAAAACACGAAACCCGTATTCCCTGATTTTTCGTCTACAATATTTGTGCACGATTTCATTCATTTCTGTCCACTTCTTCTCGCCTTTCGGACGACAACTTTCAAAATTTTGGGTGGGGGCTTTTGCCCCCTAAAACCGTTTTTCCGCAGAAAATAAAAAAGCATGTATTTACTTATTTTATGTGTAGTATCTGCCTGCCAAATTTTTATCAAAATTGGAGTGTTACACTTGGGAAGTGTTACTTGTGTAGCTTCTTATTTCTAAAGGAAATTTTGAAATAGAGATTTATTCCGCAATTTTCTTTTCGATAAAACAAATATATGTTGAGATATTCAGAAAAAACGTAAACGCCTGAAAACTAAATGGCAACCTTTCTTTGCTTTCATTAATAATTTTACAAAAATACAGTTTTAGCTTCGCAGAAATACAGTTGTAGCTTCGTTGGTTAAGGAATTCACCTGCCAAAATGATTAACAAATCTTTGAAGATCATACTCCCTCTTCATTTGCGGACAACATTGCCTCCGCATGGTCATGTGAATCTTGTATTTGGTTTGAGACTTTGCAATGGATATCTTAAATGTACTGTGCTGTACCGAGAAAATTAATATGAAAGCAAAAGTATATACTGTATTTGCATAAGGAGTAACACTGAAATAAAAATACAAGACAAGTTAACAATTCTGGTTTGTCATACAACTCACTAATTATGTAGAAACGCCTGCCGAAGTTACACACTATCAATAGTCTACAAATAGAAACCAGATTTGTGGTTAACCTAAAAAGATACGTATATTCTACACGAAATGTTCCAACTTTCATCTTATATTTGTCAATCACTTTTCACAATGTTGCAGCCAAGAATGTGACTGTTTAAGAGTATTATCTTTGGACACTAAGAATATATTTCACACATGTGTATTTTTCTATTCTCAGTATTTCTTCAAAGATACTTGACACATAATTTTTCACTTTTCTAACACAACGGTTTGAATACCTAATATTTAACTTACTCAAATTTAAACTCCATTAATTTTAGTTACCGGTACTTATTTTAGAACTATTTCATTCACAACATGAAAATTTTAGATGTCATGTTAGCAGTTATTACAGCAACATACTTCACACTACAACCTTTCCCTCACTCCTGTTGTTCGGCCATGTTGTTTTCAGGCGTTTACGTTTTTCTGAATATCTCAGCATTATTTGTTCTATCAAAATGAAAATTGCGGAATAAATCTTTATTTCAAATTTCCTTTAGAAATAAGAAGCTACTGAGTCATAATGTTATATGAATCACTTTTACTCTTCTAATAGAAACAAACCCTTGACCCCCAAGCGTTACCGGACCAAATGTTCTTTGGACGAAATGTGCTTTGAACTAAACATGCTTGGACGAAATGTCCTTTGGACCAATTGTATTTTGGACGAAATGTCATTTGGACGAATTGTCCTTTGGACCAAATGTCTTTGGATTAAATGTCTCTGGACGAAATGTTCTTTGGACGAAATATCTTTGGACTAAAAGGGTAGCCACCGGGTGGGCCAGTGTGAGTCACGGTGAATGGTGTTTCGCAGTAGGCCACGTCCTTTTGACCCACGATCCACTGATCCACTCACAAATCTTGACCCATTTCACCCACTTACCAACCGACCCACTCCATCTTTGATTTTAACATGTCTTGTTTCATTTAAAAGACGAAACATACATCCACATAATATTTTCATCGATTGCGAAGGTTGGCTTAATATCATAATTGTAATGGTCATTTCTTCTTAAGGTGAGAAATTGATATGATTAAAAAGCCCATCTTGACGTGGGTACAAATTACCTTCCAAAGTAATTAGAAACGCTTTCTCACCCCGAAAACTATAAATTCGACAAATATTTAAGTAATTTTTGAGATTTTATTTTTAGCTCTCCCAGGCCATCATCCTGTGAAGATGGGGATGAATTTGGATGTAACCTCCATTTGGAGCATCACTATCCATCTCAACGACCGAGAAAATTATGGATAAAACACTAAGATCAGTCGTTTTACATTATTTTTACATGTCACACCTCCCAACTTCCATAACTTCATACTACTACAATATTTTCTTCTTAGATTGAAAGTAATATGTCCCCCAAGTTTGGTAAAGGTTGTCCCAGACATTCCAGAACTACGCTCTCCTTATTAGATGTGCTGGGGGATCTTACTCTTACTGGAAGTTGAACTTAAACTTAAAGGTCATCAGAACTGCTCCCAATGAACTAGGCGACCACGAAAGATGTGGGTTGTATACTAACATTGGTTATTTTCAATTATTTCTATATGTCACAAATTTCACAAACTCCTTCATTGTGTTGATGAGAGCTTAACTTACATGGCATCTGAAGTTCCAATCTTTACCTAAGAGACCCCCAAAATTATAGATTCGACACTAATGTAGGTCTTTTTTTTAATAATTTTGATGTCAGTCCCTTTCATTCCTCCTAGGACAGCAAACGAATACTGCCACTGCTAGGACTAAATTTGGTCTTAAATGGCATTAAAATTTCTACCAATTAATTTAGCGAACAGTGCTGCATTTAGAAGCTCGGCGTCCCTACGCACTTTTGCACTCGGCGCCCCCAATAACTACACATTTCTCCGTCCCTTGATCCCTAACTTACAAATAAAACTTAATTCGAATATGCTTAATTAGTGAATTTATTGCAGTTAAATACCACTCACTAGATGCTACAGCTACAATTACGTAACAAAAAATAAATGGGAAACATGTTCTGAATTATTTTCAGATTTCTTACGCTATCATTAAATATATTAGAATAATAAAAGAGGACTGCTCATGAAATAGTATATTTGCTCTCGATTTTTTTAACTTTTTCATACGAAAAAAATTAAAATTTTAAACTTTGCGCTCTTCAAATATGTTGCCCTCTAGGCACAGGCCTAGTTGGACTAATGGGAAATGCGGCACTGAAAACTTACGCTTCGACTCTAATATTGGTTGATTTCGATATTTTTTTGTCGCTACGTAACCACCCTGGGTGCTAATAGGAGCTTAATTGGACTTGAATTGAAAGTAGAACTGTTTACCTAAGCGACCACGAAACTATGGATTCGATACTAATATCGATCCTTTTCTAGCATTTTTGATATATATCCCGACAGTACTCTTTTCCAGATTGTAAGAAATATGGTTAAAATTGCTCTAGACATATCAGAATTATGTCGAAACACACACATACATCCACTTTCATATATATAAATACAGAGTGAGCGAGCGAGAAAGTGAGAGAGAGCGACCAAAGGCATCACCACTTCCACATTGCAAAAGCATATATCAGGTATTGAATTGCAAATCTATGTAAAGACCTTCTGCTGTGGCATGCTTCATAAGGACAATTCCAGTCTGCTCACGTGACCTTTGGGGTTCATGAATTTCTTGCGAGCGTTCCGACTTTGGATTCTCTGTTTATACCCTCTTTTTATGCCTCGGATAATTTTTCAAGAATATCAATGACATGCTGTAATACGAATGTTCAGAAGTAACCCCTATATGACAAATAGCTGCAAATAAATACACTACATAATTTATTTATTGCGATGATATTATTTTCTTAATTTGTATTTAACATTCACATATATCATAGAATACCAACGTACTGTGAACACCTGTTATATTTTAAACATAATAATCACTATGTTCTGCAATGATTATATGCTATATATATACAACTGACGTATTTTAATGTAATTATTTTATATAATTTTTCATGCATTGCGGAAAATAGAATTTCATACAAAAACATTGACTCAGATGGGAATCGAACCCTTGACCTTACGATTTGAAATCCAACGGCGTACCACTGAGCTAACACAAGCGCTCCACGAATAATACTTCTAGCGATATATAACGGTATTTAAGATAATAATTACATTCATATCCACTGCAAACGCTGTTTTTGTTCTACTTTGACTTTTATTTTAGTACTCAGGAGAGAATAATGTTCTATGTCTTAACTTTCACCATTCTTTTACATATGGAAAGATTCGTTTACGTATCTAAATATTTCATTAAGTATGGAGAGCAAAATGACAAACAAGCATGTGCTGGCATTAATACAGTTTCGAAATATTGTATCATTAAGTATTTCAATCAATGTTGCTTTTTTATATATAATTGGTAACAAGTCTTATTATATTTAAAAGAAGAAAAACACATCTGCAAGATTTTTCCCGATTGCAAAGGTTGGCTTCAAGGTTCGAACCTGGTTTACTTTTTCCCGAAGATACCCGAAGTTGGACTTAGAAAATTTTTGCCTCGAAACAGCAATAAAGAATGCGCTCAACCTTTTTGAGACAAGGTGTACATGTTAACCGTTTCCTAGAATTCTGCTTTTAAGCAGGGGGCGAGGAGAGGTTGTTCTATAATAGTATTCTTAATACACAAAAATGATACCAACGTTGTCTCTTTTACTGTCACGGCGAAACGTTTGAACTCTATTAGATGAATTTTATAAAGTAGTCAGCATTAATTTCAATTCAAGTACATATTTTAAGGAGGAGAAATGATGTTGAAGTTTATATTTAAAATATTTTGCATAAATCTATTTTTAACGTCCAATGCACACATTGTTCAGGTAGCCTTTCTGTATTGCTTTCTGGTAAAGGTTATACATTAAATTAGAGGGCTGCAATTTTGGAAATAAGTATGCTCAATTCATAGTCGTTATGTATTTCATAATTTACAATAATTTTTGGGGTGCATTGGGAAGAATTTCCTAGATAAAACATTCCTTCAGGTGAAAATATATGAATATCTCTGACAAATATACTACTGTAAAATTATTTATATCAAAATATCTTATTTTATTTATAGCAAAGCAAACTTTTTCCTAATAATTTGCCGTCTATTAGTTTCATTATTTTGTAATATTTGTGCATTTCCTTCATTTTTTGTACTTTTCCGTTTACGTTTCTTATTTTGTTTTCCATATCTTTCTTTTATGCATACAGAGTGGACCATTTATCTTGATATGCATTTGTAACTTTTAGCTGAGAAAACGCAGAAATTTTGTAGCATGAAAATATTGGCAGAGATATTTTGCTTGGCATACTCTGCGGTTAAGGTTAGTAGTGCTACTCTTAAAGGTGCTATAATGTTGATGTATGAATTTCAATATTTTTTCTAAACGCTGCCTGTTAGTTTACACTGCTTGCTCCTTCCAATGTCATCACAGTAAATATACCACATACAAAATTATAAATAAGTTAATGCTTTTAAAAGACTGTTATTCTTAGTGAAAAACGAAAATGACCAGTATGAAGTAGTATTTTTGAAAATATAATTCTAGGTTTTTCTATCAGTAAAATACTGTATAGGAATAGATTTACACCTGACAATTAAATTGTTTTCTTCCATTGCATTTCATGTGATTGACCAGATGGATTTTAGTTTTTTGATGTGTTCTTAGCATCTAATCTTTACCTTGAATCATGTTTATTTCTGAAAATAATTTTAATTTAAAATATTTTTTTTCTTTAGAAAAAATATTAGTCTGTAGTTCTAAACAAAGTAGAGAACATAGTTCAAAATTTTATTATATCATTGTTTTAATACATAAATAGTTGAAAGACAATATGAAATTAATCCATTTATACTGAAAATGTCGAAGATAATGTGCAAACAATATGGACATTTCTGTGATAAACGAAATGAAAATAACGCATAATGAAGTCTTTGCTATTAGTGAAGGGATGAACGAAACATTGCCCCTTTCTCGTATTTATTATCCCACTAGACATTGACTTTGGTGGGTACCTTAGACTCTTGGCCCCATCACCACCAACTTGCGAGCTAATTGAATAGATGTCGGGATACGCCTGGTTCGCGAGAGGCCAAGGTCTCCCTCCCAACTCTGGTCACTGGTGGGATCTGTTGTGCTGATCTTCACTACCATACTTTCAACACAAGCTAATTCATCGTCCCAAGAAACCACATTCCATCAGAGACCATTCCAATGTGGAAACTCTGGAATCCAGAGGTGACGTGCGTCCAGCCTTGTCTATCCCTATTATTCAAAGGCTATAAGCCCATTGCACAATACTAAATGATTTACGAAAAAATAAGAGTGTATCAACAGCATAGGAATTATTGCAAAATGAGCAATCTAAAAATGATATTATGTAGATTCAGTTTACACAAAAGCATTCAGCACTTAGAAGACAATGGTAAATTATTCATGTTCAAGTATCAATAATAAAAAACTGTGAAGGAAAATATTAAACTATAACTGATAAAGCTAAGTAAAATGTATGATAAAAACTTAAAGACAAGTGAGAAAAATCTGGTGTCAGTGTTTTGAAAGCTATTGCCAAAATAATGGTTGGAGAGGGAAGAAACTCATAGAAATGCAAACTGAACAATGTTCAAGCATTAAAGATTGAGTCACTATTAGTGTGAGAGATTACAATCAGCTTCTTAAGATAATTCTTACAGACAACATTCACATTTCGACTCTTGATAACATGAATAATATTACTATGAAGTGATTAGCACATTAAACATTAAAAACTCGTTTTTCATATCGAGAAATAAGTTACGCTTATCTAGGAAAATCAGAACATATTTTGCTAATATGTTGAAAAACTATAAAAATTTTAAAAATACCAATTAGTCTTATTATGTACCTAATTAATTTTATGTCTTTTCATTTTTAACTTTGACTTTAATTAATCAATCAATATTTTTTTAAGAAATTGTTGATTCCATTTAATGATTTTTAGAATACATTTAATAACTTTGCGAGCCTCTATCAAAATTCCAAAAGCAGTTGTTAACTGTTATACTAAAAATTACTAAAAATTTCTTCTCAATTTAGCGCACACCTTCCTAAATAGGATATAAAATACAAGGTCTGTATGATAAGTAATGAGACTCGCCGCGCCGCGGCGCGCGTGTCGCTGGAGCGGGTTTGTCGGTGATGGAGGATGTAGGGGGGGGTCCGAGCAAAGCAACGCACCGCGCGTCAGTTGGCTCCGAGCCTTAGTGGAGCGCGGACAAGCCTTGGACAAAGCCCTTGTGAACATTCTTGTCACGGCGGAAAATCAACAAACATGGAGGGTTCCATCGAACAGCGTTATGCGATCAAATTTTGCGTTCGCCTGGGGAAAACGGCTACTCAGACGCTTTCTCTCATCACGGAGGCCTACAAAGAGGAAGCCCTATCCAAAGCCCAGGTGTTTCGTTGGCACAGTGCGTTCCGGAACGGCCGGGAAAGCGTTGAGGATCTGGAGAGGGCTGGACGCCCGACAACAGTGACTACGGACGAAACTGTGGCAAAAGTGAGGGATCCCTGAACTCAGACCGTCGATTATCGTTGAGATTGATTGCTGATGAACTCGATATGAACCACACAACAGTGCACAAGATTGTGACGGAACAATTGGGAATGAGAAAAATCTGTGCGAAACTGGTGCCGCGAGTGTTGACTGACGAACAAAAGCAACGACGTGTTGATTGTTGTCAGGAACTGTTGAACCTCATGAACAGTGACCCTAACTTTGAAGATGACGTCATAACAGGTGACGAGTCGTGGATGTTCCAGTACGACCCTGAAACGAAACGTCAAAGCGCGGAGTGGCACACTCCTGCGTCCCCGCGCCCCAAGAAGGCCAGAATGTCGAAGTCAAAGGTGAAAACAATGTTGATTGTTTTTTTTGACAATGTGGGGGTGGTCCACAAGGAGTTTGTACCCCAAGGACAAGCCGTCAACGCCGCCTTCTACAAACAAGTCCTTGAGAGACTGCACAGGAGCGTCAAGCGGAAAAGACCGGCGATCGCTAGCCGGTGGAAGTTGCATCACGATAATGCCCCTGCCCACACCGCCTTCTTAGTGACCTCCTTTTTGACCCGGATTGGGGTGGAAGTCCTTCCACAGCCACCCTACAGCCCAGATGTGAGCCCGGCCGACTTCTTCCTCTTCCCGAAGCTGAAGCCACGCTTGAAAGGAACCCGTTTTGCAGACGTCACAGCCATCCAAGCAGCCGTGACCACATTTCTAAAGGACATGCCGGCTGCTGACTTCCAGGGGGCGTTTGCAGCGTGGAAACATCGATTGCAGAAGTGCATCGACGCAAGAGGAGAGTACTTCGAAAGCTTTTAAGTCCCTGTACAGATCAGATCAATAAAACAATGTTTCCAGACCTGGTCTCATTACTTATCATACAAACCCTGTAAATATTATCTTGCCAATATGTGATATGTCTACTTGTTAGTATTACGACTTTTGGATAGTGTGAATGAGCAAAATAGAAAAACCTCACACAGTATAGCCAGTCTGAAAAAACTCTTACACGAATTAAACGGAGAAAGGTATCGAAAACAACTTTAAGTAAAGTTTTCATTTGTTCCTACAATAGATGGCATCGTGAGCTATTGTATTGAATCATGAAAAATAGGAAATCACTTGCATTGCTTTCAAGAAAAGATTGTTTCCTAATTAAGTTATCGGAATACTTAAGATTGTTAAGTAATATCTCCCTGAACTTTTAAAGTCTCCAGCCTACTTGTTTAGTTGGCTGAATATTTTCACTTTGTCCTCGGGTTTATTGAATTGGAGTTATGAGTTCATTAAAGCATCAAGGCTATACTGAACACGGACCTACAGCTTTAAGCGGGATCCGAACACATGAGTACTCTGATCATATAGCTATAAGTGAATTCACTTCGTTATTTTTTCTAGCTTTCAGTTGTTGTTGGAATCCGTTATTTCTTAGCTCAAATAATTATTAATATATTTTTGTAGTGCTACGCAAACATTGAAATTATATGCCTTCATTGAGAATTAAGTACACAATCATGAACATGAAAAGACATGAAAAGGCAAAAGAGGAAAAAGTAACTGCATTTACAAGGGATATGAATGTCATTGTCTTGAAAATTCCGTTATATTTGTTGAGAAATAAATTGACAGGGGTGTTCGTGTTAACTCAGTGGTAAATCACGAGATTTCAACTCGTGAGTTCGAGCCCCGTTGTGACAAACTTTTGATATGTAATGATTTATTCCTCAATGCATGAATAATTATATAAAATAATTACACTTATATATATAGTCATCTCAGAACGTCAGTATATCACACGTGAATGTTGGATACAAATTAAGTAAATACTGGGGGCCTCGGTGGCTCAGTGGTAGAGCGTTCACCTCTTGTGTTAGGGGTCCCGGGTTCGATCCCAGCCCCCGCCAAGTGAAACTTGTGGTGGACAAACACCGTCTGCGTGAGTTTTCTCGGGGTTCTCCTGTTTCATCCCACTTTCTCCATTCCACCATTTCATTCGCTACTCATCATCACCGTCTCCTTTAGCCTAACCGGCATAATAGTGGGACGTAAAACGCAAAGGTTTCATTTCATTTTAAGTAAATACTGCAATAGCAATTAGTCACTATTTACTTATTATAAGATTGCTTGATAATTACTATAGGAATTTAACTTTATTTATTTATTGAATTGAAGGTGATAATGAATTGCAATGAGGAAGAATGGAATATTCATATTATGTGTACGTTGATATATATATATATCTTTGTACAAGATAAAAACAATATAGATAATTAAGCAGTTTGATACAATACGAAAGCATGAAGTGTTTATGCAGATAATTAAGAATTCTAATACAGTACAAAGGCATGAAATATTCATGAATTGAATTATCAATGAAGTAAATCGTCATGAAAGAGTAATTATATGTATAGTTACGTCATTTAAAAAGGAAATTAAAATATATATGAGAAAAAATGAAATCTTTCAGTTTTACGTCCCACGCTTATGCCGTTTTGGCTAAAGCAGACGGTGATGATGAGTAATGAATGAAATGGTGGAATGAAGAAAGTGGAAGGAAAGGGGAGAACCCCGAGAAAACCTACGCACACGGTGATTTTCCACCACAAAGTTCACTTGGCGAGGGCTGGGATCGAACCCGGGACCCCAAACACCAGAGGTGGACGCTCTACCACTGAGCCACCGCGGCCCCATATATGAGAAATTTACTAATATTAACGTAATGAAAGTAATATCTACGTACATATTATATTTTATTAGGTTCTTCCTTAGATGCATAAATGGTTATCTCTCTGTGACTTGGAGAAAGAATCAAATGTAATTAACGGCAGCAATGGAAACCACACCTATTTTTATACATTAATATCTATACTGTTATCTAATAATTGAATTTGAAATGTACTTTAAGATCTTCGAAGTTCAGTAAGAACCTAAACAGTCTATAAGAATTTTAAATATTTTTCACTTATTCAGAATGGGCTGATACAATCTTTTTAGTATGTAGGAAAATGAAATGAAATCTGAGTTTTACGTCGCAAGGTTATGCCGGTTAGACTAAAGGAGACGGTGATGATGAGTAATGAATGAAATGGTGGAATGAAGAAATGGTGGAATGAAATGGTAGCAAGTAGGAAAATGTAGTTAACTATTCTCTGTGATATTGTATGCCACTTACAGTAAAGATTTGATGATAAAATCGATTTCAATGCAATTATAATCTTTAAATGTGGTGGACAAACACCGTGCTCGTGGGTTTTCCCAGGTTCTCCCGTTTCCTCCCACTTTCTCCATACCACCATTTCACTCATCTCTCATCTTCACCGTCTCCTTTAGCCTAACCGGCATAACCGTGGGACGTAAAACTCAAAGATTTCATTTCATTTTTATAATCTTCAAAAATTTATTCTCTACTCGATATTACATTATATATATATATATATATATATATATATATATATATATGTATATATTGTAATCGTGAGATAACTGGTAATAAGGGTGAGATATAAATTATTGAATTTAAATATTAAAATGAATTTGAATTTAAATAGAGTCTGAATATTAATAAGTCTAATTTGAATAGTTATGCAAAATAATCTTGGAAAGTCGGTAGAGCAAATGTTAATTAAAAGGATACATTTATTAAGCAAAACAAAATGAATTAGTAAGAATTTAAATTTCTGAAATGAGACTCCACTTTTCAGGGCCCTATTATGGTTTTACTTCAGGTAGAACGAGACAATACTATCGCTCACTCAAACAACACATAAGTGTTCTGTTTAACCATATCTTGGGAGATTAGAACAACTCCAAGGCAGCTGAGACACATGACACTGAAAATTCTTAAATACCTTGACAGACTTCCTGGAGAAGAAATGATGCACTTGGAATTCATGGGTATGGACAGCTTTAATTCATACCCACACAGCAATGAAATATTTTCAAAACGTTTCTAAAACGTACCATCATTTTCCTTCAGAAAATGTATCCTACTTCCCTTAAGGAAATATATTCCATATGTTGTTGAAAACATTTTCCAAATAATACTGAAAATATTTTCGCAATATACTTAAAAACGTTGTAGAAATATTTTATACGCCGTTAGAAAAGTTTTCCAAAGAATGTTTTCTGTACCATTTCCACACATTACTGAAAATGTATTTGAAACGTTTTATACAATGTTAACGGAATGGTTTTTAAAATGTTTCGCATGGAATATTTTAAAATCATTTGCCAATAACACTGAAAATCATTTGTCTAAAATAAAGAAATTTTTTCTAAATATTTTTACAATGTATTGGGTACTTAGTTGAAATGTTTTCTGAAGATTTCTAATCTATTTTTAACAAAAATTAATGTTCTGTAAAATAATAATTTTAAAATATTTTCCACTCATACCAAAAAATATTTTCTATACATGACAAAAAATATTTAGTGAATATTTTCTGTACATCACAGAAAATATTTAGAGAACATTTTCTGTGCATGACAGAAAATATTTAGAGAATATTTTCTGTACATGACAAAATATTTAGAAAACATTTTCTGTACATGACAAAATATTTAGAGAATATTTTCTGTACAAGACAGAAAATATTTAGAGAATATTAGGTAGACATATAAAAAACATTTTCAAATTAGTTTCCTTGGGGTTTTGTAACAGTAGAAAATGTTTAGAAAATATTAAACTAGTTTCAGAAATGAATTTGTGCTAAGAAAGAAAATATTTACGATTCATTTTTCAAATAGCAATTGATATGTTTTTGATTTGTTATTGTATGTAGTTTCAGAACGTACTTAAAATACTTTCTAACGAATTCTGGTTTTCACATAGAATATTTTAAATTCTTTCTGAATACTTTTTCGTCATTACCACGATATAGGTTGAACAAAGAAATGTATTTCAAACTGTAGGTGTTATGGTGGTAATGAAGGAAAAAAATTCAGAAAGAATTTAAAATATTTCTCTGCGAAAATCAGAATATGTTAAAAAATATTTTAAGTACGTTCTGAAACTACATACAATAACAAATCAAAAACATATCAATTTTTGAAAAAATAAATCGTAAATATTTTCTTTGTTAGCACAAATTCGTCTGAAACAAGTTTAATATTTTCTTAACATTTGCTACTGCTACAAAACACCAAGAAAAGTAATTTGAAAATGTTTTTGATATGTTTACCTTATATTCTCTGAATATTTTCTATCATGTACAGAAAATATTTTCTAAATATTTTGTCATGTATCCGGGATCCCTTAATATTACAAGGCGACACCACAGGGGGCACTGTGCAGTATAAGTGGAGAAAAATAAATTATCTCGGACACACTACATTATATCAATGCCAATATTCACTGAAAAATGATATGGAGGAACAATAACAATCGGAACAAATCACATGCATTTTGTGAAAAGTATTCTTAATGGAACTCCTAAAAAAAATGCTATAGTACAGTTTCTTACAAAAGTATTAAAAATATACGAAACTTACAAACACGTGTATATAGTGAGTTTTTCTTATAAAGAATCACTGTAAAAGGTGATCATATCACCATGAAACCATTTTATTGCACCATCACTCTTAACACAAGGACGACGTAGACCACTCAGATGTTCACAGTCGAGGTGTCTTAATTGTGCTCTTCGTTGTATGTTTTACACAACACTAAAATAGCTATTGTAGTGCGTAGAATAAATGACAGAGCACAAGAAAGACATCCCAGGTATCAACATGTAAGTGGTTCATGTCGTTCTTGTGTTAAAAGTCATGATGAAATAACTCGAGTATAAAGAAATCAGCTCTACTAAGTTAAAGTACATAATTATAAAAGGAAAGAAACTGCAAGAATGGACTAAGATTTGAACCTGTAATTTCAACTTACCGTGTCGATGCATTAACCACTAGGCTACTCACTGTTTCCGAATAGTCATTCATTCTACCACTCCTGAAGTCAGTGCTCAAGCAACCAGACCGCATTGACTATACCGCAACTTGTGAAGTACTTGGGCAACCAGTGTCTATACTACAGAACCCCACTGGTGGTAAGATTTATACATGATAAATGGGGAAAATAACTTATTTTATATCATGTAAATATTTAATGCGATATACAATCGATTATTTCCTTGAGTTATCGTATATAATAGAGAAATTATCCTTAAAATGATCTAAATTCCACCATCCTACATTACTTATGATTACATTACAAACGGAAAGCCAAATAAAGGAATGAACCTTTAAAAGAGAATACATAAAATAAAATCCTGTAGATTTATTGAGAATAATTACAGTAGTAATTACTTAATTTTACATTAAGTATACATTTGTAGTACACAATATATTTAATGTGAATACATAAACAAAAAGTCTATATTAATTTAACTCTACTAATTGCATATCGTACATTATAATAGTTTGAAAAGTATATACACCTCATCAGTGTATCAATTTTACCAAGTTTTATATAACATTTAAAAAAAAACACTTACTTTGTAAGAAAAGCTCGAACAGAGTTGCACCTTACAAACTTTTCCTCACACCCTAGTATTGTAGTTCAGAAGATGACTGTACCAATCACCTAAAACCAAGCAGCAAAATCATGCGTTTACTTACGTCTCCCCTCCCCTCAACACATACAAAATAAGTTAAACTATTTCTTGAAAAGTTCTCTGTCACCTTCATCTAAGAATATATTTAACGATACGAAGTAGGTATATTATACATTACTTTAAAATCTGAAGTGTGATTTAACTGCCATAAATTAAAACTCAGCATAATATGCACGCAAATTAGCTTAAATGAGTACCATACACATCACACGAAACGAGCTATGCCAATAAAAAAAATCACAGTCAATAAGAATTAATTAGATCTTCAGTCTAGATTTTTAAATTGGTGTTATGTTGACGCTATGAATTTTGGGCTTTCTACACTAAATGTCCCTATGCCAAACTCTCTATATATAAAACGTTTTTCGTCGAATCTGCAAATTGAGCAAGCCGCGCGCTAATGATGGGAGGCTGATGATAGTTCATCACACAGGAAGACACTTTGAAATGCTAGGTGAGTCACAACACTTTCTTCCTTTTTCTGGGATTCATCCTTACTTATGGTCAAATTTGGTACCGTCTATGTAGTACCTGTGTGCGGCGTACCTTGAAATCATCTTGGTTGATAGCCTCCAAACACAGTGGACTCCTAAAATAAAGCAATTGTTGTAAAATTACTATTTGTAGCATGTGTGGCAAAATTTAAAAACGAAAGATATCTCACACGCAGTGGCTCCGCTGAGATCCGAACGAGACAATTATGTTTGCATTTGATATGTTATAACTAGATGAATCCCAAAGTTATACGTGCCACCGGGCGGAATATCGTGAGTTACAACATATTTTGTAATGTAAGAACAACAAAAAAATTACCTGGCAGAATAGTTTGAACCGAGTCATTTGTTCGGAAACGGCTGGGTAAGTGGAAAACTCGGAAAATACGTATTCCATCATTTCCAAGTACACACTTTTTTCGGATAAAAAAGTTTGCCCCAGGGTTCTTGCAGGGTCTCAGACGGGGTCCAACTCAAAATTTTCAAATGGCAAGGGGTGTTAAGTAGCACATCGTTTGAAAGCTGTTGTAAAATGAAAGAAAATGCAGCAAGTCTCGACTCTCTACGACAACCCTGTGCAAAATGGCGGAGGGTCAAAGTGTAAACAAAAACAATTGAAAAGTCCATGGTCACCCCTATAAATCTTAAACGGTAAGACAAATGTGAAAACAGGAAAGGAAGTGTGGCACTATTTTCAAAGTACAACAATTTAACTCAAAACGTCTTGTCCCAGGGTCCCAGGTGGGGTCTAACTAAAAAGTTTCAAACGGTAAGAGAGGCAGAACATCGTTTGAAAGCTCTTGTTAAGTGAAAGAAGATGGAGGACATCTCGACTTTCTACGACAACCCTGTCCAAAATTGCGGCGGGTCAAAATGTAAATAAAAGCTTAATTGAAAATCTATGGCCACGTTGAATCCAAGATGGTTGCTTAAAACCTATATCGAAAGGATAAGCATACCTAACTGCTGAAGCTAGGGAAGCTAAATTTGGCATTAATGTTGATTAGTACGGTAGGTGACGAAAATATGCGAAATGTTTAAAAACGCGACATCTTGAGTTCAAAATGCCGCACTATGTATCGAACGCATGTCCGTCCAGCTCACACCACTAGTGTTGGAGAAGCGAAATGTGGTATTTGCGTTTATGGTTAACAGTAGGTATCCACAAAATATTAAAGACTATAATCTGTAATCCAATATGGCTGTCAGCGTAAAAGATGAGTTCGTATATAAATATGTTATTTCTTGGAATACTGTGACCAAGCAACAAAGTTTGACGCAGCTCGATGTACTAAAATGACTTACACATGATTTAGTACTACTCGCCAATCTTGTAAATGAATCTTTTTTTTTTTTTTTTTTTTGTTTTGTTTTGTTTTGTTTATTTGGGATTGCTTGAAGTATTGCGATCAAACCAACGTATGCCATGCAAATGTAACCATCACGAATACGTTGCAATAGAGCCCCAACCTACTGGTCCAGCAAGTCCTTTATGCATGAACTATGTATGACAAAATTAGAAAAAATACTCGAAGATATTCAACTTTTGTTTAGCAGTATGAGTAGGAAGTCAGAGTTGTGTGTTCATCGCATATTCGTTATATTCAAGTAAATGATGTAGAGAGAACCGTGACGAACGTGCATTAAGAACAAAACGTATGTGTTGTTACCGAATGAAATAATAGTTGCAGTGAATCAAAATTCAATTCTTCTTTACTCTTCCTATTAGTTCTAAATACATAATAGAGAAAAATAGAGATTCAGATTCGTACTGTTATGAATGACATAGATTTTAAGCGGCCATCTTGGATTCAAGGTGGCCATAGTTTTTTAAATAAGCTTTTGTTTACATTTTGACCCACCATAATTTTGGACAGTGTTGTTGTAAAAAGTCGAGACTTGCTCCATCTACTTTTATTTAACAAGATCTTGCAAACGATGAGATACTTTACCTCTTGCCATTTGAAACTTTTTAGTTGGACCCCACCTGGGACCCTGGAACAAGAGGTTTTAACTTAAATTGTTGTACTTTGAAAATAATGCCACACTCCCTTTCCTATTTTCACATTTGTCTCACCGTTTAAGATTTATAGGGGTGACCATGGACTTTTCAATTAAGTTTTTGTTTACACTTTGACCCTCCGCCATTTTGCACAGGGTCGTCGTAGAGAGTCAAGACTTGCTGCATTTTCTTTCACTTTACAACAGCTTTCAAACGATGTGCTACTTAACACCCCTTGCCATTTGAAAATTTTGAGTTGGACCCCGTCTGAGACCCTGCAAGAACCCTGGGGCAAACTTTTTTATCCGAAAAAAGTGTGTACTTGGAAATGATGGAATACGTATTGTCCGAGTTTTCCACTTACCCAGCCGTTTCCGAACAAATGACTCGGTTCAAACTATTCTGCCAGGTAATTTTTTTGTTGTTCTTACATTACAAAATATGTTGTAACTCACGATATTCCGCCCGGTGGCATGTATAACTTTGGGATTCATCTAGTTATAACATATCAAATGCAAACATAATTGTCTCGTTCGGATCTCAGCGGAGCCACTGCGTGACCCATCCTTCTCAGAATCAAGGTTAAGTCAAACGAAGCGTTTTATGCGTTTTTTTAAAATATATATATATATATATATATATATATATATATATCTTACCTCAGGCTATCCAAAACACTAAACCATCGTTTCCTATACTTTTGGAAGTTATATACTAAATATCTTAATAACTGTCACTCAAATTTGGTACGCTGAATAAAGTTATAGTGTAGATATAGAATTGAAACTATGATCCAAACTTAAAATAATGATATTACAGAACACAATAAACTTAACTTAGGATGAAAATGGAAACTGTAGATGCATGAGTATTACTGAACGAAGGAAGAAAAAAACTCAGCTAGGTTACGAGTTTGACAGAGTTCATACACAGAAATCATTCGGTGGTTTATATTTCCAGCTTCGACTTAAGAGATAAAGAAGATAAACTCACTTTAAAAAGTTAAAAAGAAAAAAACTTTTAAAAGATTTAATTTATTCTGAATTTTTGTTCAGTATTTGTAAATAAATAATGTAGAAAACCGACACAGAGCTTGCCCGCTGGACTCTGGCGCCCTAACCCCAACTCCGCTATTTGCATGCCTGCCATAAAATAATAGAGATATAAACTTTTTTTAAAAAAAGTGCAGATTAAGGGTAGCTTAATATTTACATTTTTTTAACGATACAGTATGGCGCTAAATTTGTCGTACAAAAGCAGAGGACTGTTTCCTGAGAGTAAAACAAACAAAAACGTTCCAATAAACTTAGGGCGAAAAACCCATCGTTCACGTGTTATTGGCTGCCGAAAACATGAAAAAAATCAATTCTAAAGGTCCACAGCTCCAAAACTATGGTTCCTACCAAAGTCGGGTCAAGACTTCACTTAGGAACTAGTATGTGCACTATCTAAAAATACATGTTTTAGAATCCTAAGGAATCACCCCTCTGCTTTTGTACACCGAATTTAGCAGCATACTGTATAAATTAATAAGGTAGAACTATATGTGGTCCTTCTCACTATGCTCACTTATATATATCTTAAAGGTTAGTGATAAATAACACCAGCCCTCTGCTCCTATACCACCCTGTGATACCGGAGCAGGACGTTTGGACGCAAAGCCGTATATCTAAATAGGTTAATCTACTTAAACGGGTTATAATGCATTTCAAAAATAGAAACCGGATGATTACGTACTAAAAGCCTTAAAAATAGGCACTAATATCACTAAAACTCAAAATAGTTGCACAACCTAAAATTAAGAAGTTCGGAAAGGCTAAATTTGATGCAAATTTTCTTTAAAATGCCATCTTCAAAACTAAATTTTCGTTACGTTATAGTCCTATGGCAAACAGTCACTAAAAGTCTCAGTTGCAACAAATGCTTAATTTAGTTCTATTTTTGTATAATGCAGAAAAAATGGGTCTAATTATTGTGTTTTTAGAATGATATATCCTAATTTCAGGAAAATCGGAGACAATGACCTGCAGAACTTTTTTTTCAGCATGAATCTATATTGGGCTAAAATAAAATTTGCTGTAGGCATCCTACAACACCTCAAAGTAAACTTCTGTGAAGTTATTTTTACAATATCTCTAACGAAAAGGATATTCATAACTTCAAAGCAATTCATAACACTGCATTACTGCTTATTACTACGTATTTGCAACACAGATAATTGGAAAGGAAACAACAGTGAAACAAGAAGTAAACAGTGAAATCTAATATACCTATTGAACAGGGTTGGCTGGTTTAAACCAAGGTTTAAACCAGCTGGTTTTTTCAAAAAAAACCAACTGGTTTAAACCAAACAACAAAAAAATGTTCGTAAAAGTGTGTTGTAAAATCTTGATGAACACACATTTGTGGGTTATCACGTTTCACTCCCGTATATTATTCGTATTATATTCAGACCTAAATTCCCCATTCATTACTCCAAAAGATTATACTACAAAAGCAACTTTTTTTTTATAAGTTTATAAATGTTTATTTTGTGATTTTTTGTAGTTGTTATTATTGTTATGTAATTGCAATCGAAGAAAAATTCTAAATATTGTTGCGTTTCAATGTTTACTATTGATTAAAAAAACTGAAAATGCCGTACTTTTTGTGTGTGGGGGGGGGGAGGGTCATACAGACCCCACGAGAGGCATTTAGTGAAATAAGTATCTTTGGTATCTATTTATGTATAAATGAGTCTGAGCCAAATAATTCTCAAATAATAATTCGTATCTTTACTCACTTTTCTTATTGATATGCAGATTAAGTCGGTGTATTTCTTTAATTTGGACCAATAAAAGTCGTTGTTAACTAACTTGAACTAAATTAGTTCTTCTGTACTCCGTAGTACTTTGAAATTGTTCATATGTAATTCTGTGTAATGGTTTCACTTGTGCAACTGTTTATCTTTTTGTCCTGAAATGACTCTTGACAGTTATATTAAGAAGCATGTAAAGATCAGTACAACGTTTTTTTTTTTTTTTTTTTTTTTTTTTTTTTTTTTTTTTTTTTTTTTTTAATATCAGGATTCCTTCATGAGTGAGTCGGCAGACGTATCGCATTTGTGGCCAATTAGTCCTGGTTCCGAGTTCAAATGGAGGACAATTTCTCTCGGATGTAACTCGAGAAGCGATTTTTATTCCGCTTTAAGCTTATGTGACCCCTTCCAGCATAACCCGGTTGTTGCATAATAACATCAAGGCGAAACAAACTTATTTCTGTCCATATATGATATGAATATATAGAGCAAATTATTTAAACCATAAAAACCTGGTTTAAACCAAAAAAACCTGGTTTAAACCAAAAAAACCGGTTTATTTGGTTTTTTAAATAAAAACCATGGTTTTTGCCAACCCTGCTATTGAATAATTTACTTTGTCTTATGTTACAATTACCATGACGGAATTATGGGCCAAATCCAGCATTATTCTGCAATGTCAACAGTTTCAAAATTCTGCACGGTGAATTCTTTCATCAGCTTGAATATATTTTCTTCTTTCAGTTCAGTTGATTTTGAGTTTAACGTCCCGTAAACAGCGAGGCTATACAAAACGTGAACCTACTGATTAACATGGAATCCGAACCACGACGTGAGCTCTCGTCGGGAATTTTCTCCTTTTCTTGGGCGGATCGTCTTCTCGAAGCATTGCCTCGCGTCCTGCTTCTCTTTTTTCCTTCGAAATGCATCAATAAAGCGCCAAATCAGTCAATGTCGTTCCTTTACGTTCGATATATTATAAAGAACCAAAGTTTGTTTATTTTGGGGTGTCATTGGCTGCCTACAGTATATTTTATTTGACCCATTCTTCCTATTTAAATGTATAGTTAGTGCCTATTTCTATGAAAGTTTATTAATATTATAGTCTCAACTTTCTATTAATACAATAGTCTCAACTATATGATTTAATGGGCATATCGAATAATAATAATAATAATAATAATAATAATAATAATAATAATAATAATAATAATAGTAAATACTCACTTCCTGAACTACCCAATACATAGCATAAAGAACACCATTTTCATTCCAAAACCAGCTCGTATTCATTTTTTCTGATCTCTTGGAACAGGCCAATACTTAATAAACATTTCTTATGTTTTGTACCATGTGTTTTAATAATCTATTATAGAAAAAGAAAATGCAAAAAATTAAAATATGTACAGTATTTTACAAATTTTAAGTCACATCCTTATAGTAACTAAAAATTAATGAGAAACTTAAGTTGTTTATAACTTAAATTAGCTGTCCTTATTAGATATCTGGTGCCTTCCACTTCAATTCAGGCAAAAAAAAAAAAAAAAAAAAATAATAAATAAATAAATAAAATTGTACCATCACCATCTCAGATATTGTTCAAACTTTTATTTATAGGAACTAGACATGTTTTAATTTTGGGACCTTTTTTTCTTTGTCGGAAAAAAAATCCCGCCAAATAATGACCCATTAAGGACGGGGAGTACAATTCATGAACATACATAAGTAAGTTTAAAATTTGACATGGAAAATGGTCAAATTCGGAGCCTCACAATTCAGCTATGGAGACATGTAGAGTTATAATTCTTGTTGTGGTATGTACATAGGGATATGAATAAACTATATTTTATTACAGTTTGGTTTGCGCATGCGTATCTTTTTGTACATAAATTAACAAATGAACGTAAGGTTATGTGAAAAGTCGAAGTTTATGCTTTTTTTGAGCACTTCCGGTTCGAATTTTAAATTCCGTTTTCACGGTTGGTAAGACCTAGTTACCCGCTTTCCACCCCCCCCCCCCCAAAAAAAAGTGTCGCTTCTGTGTGCAACCGTTTTATCGCAAAAAATTCGAGAAATCGTCAAATTTTCAAAAATCGCCATTTTCTCAAAAACATCATAATTTAAAATTCTTAAATTTTGTCAGATGGTTCAACTGTACATGAATAATAAACACACCAAACAGCATTCTCGACCAATGCTTCATGAACGAACTACAGCCTTTTGAAGTTAGCGAACTTTCGTTAACTTTGAAGTCACAGTTGGCAACAGTGAAAACAATGAAAGTGCAACAAAGAAAGTGTAAAAAAAATGCTACCGCAAAGCATCGTGTAAAATTTCAAGAAACAAATTCTATTTTACTGCATGTGGACTTCGCTTAAACTGGACTGTTATTCTGCAAAGGGAAGTTCAGAGTGATCACTGGAGAAACGAGCAAATCTCCTTCTTTACGGGAGTGATATATTATTATGGAACAACTGACTGTTTTGCTGTAATAAGCGACGACAAAACACACGACTCGTACTCATAGCCATGAATAAGATTCTAAAAATACTCGAAGAAAAGCGAAAATATAAGTTATAGAAAAAGGTTCGAATACGTAAAAATAAGTGTCTACAATTTACCAAACCGTTTCAGTGATTTCTGATGGTGCTGCATTCCACTTTAAAAATTGCTTTCACATGTCCAAAACGCAGACAGGTCCGATAAAGCAGTGGCTTTTCAGTGAAACCGGCCGCGGTAAGGGTCTCTGCGACGTATTGAGGAGAGGGGGGATAAGAATATGGCAACATGGCAAAACGAATAACAGATTCACAGTATTAAACCTGCAGAAGAAAAATGAAAATGAAATGAAATCTTTGTTTTACGTCCTACGATTATGCCGGTTAGGCTAAAGGATACGGTGATGATGACTAATGAATGAAATGGTGGAATGAAGAAAGTGGGAGGAAACGGGAGAACCCCTAGAAAACCCACGCACACGGTGTTTGTACACCAGAAAGTTCACTTGGCGGTGGCTGGGATCGAACCCAGGACCCCAAGCACCAGAGGTGAACGCTCTACCACTGAGCCACCGCGGCCCCTACACCTGCAGAAGAATTCGTGAGTATAGTGCAAGTACCAACTCCGTGTATTACTCTCGTCTTGTCGCCAAGAACCGAATTCGGCAATTAAACAAATAAACAAACAAACAAAAAAAAAAAAGTGGG
Source organism: Thermobia domestica (assembly GCF_964235325.1). NCBI lineage: Eukaryota > Metazoa > Arthropoda > Insecta > Zygentoma > Lepismatidae > Thermobia > Thermobia domestica. The sequence continues at coordinate 133,589,343 of NC_137456.1, read as the reverse complement.
AAAGTGTGCGGTATTTACCGAAGTCATCTTTGGCTTTTATTGCAGTAACGGGTCATCATGGACTAACTTCACGCTTTTCCCAAAATCGAGCTTCTGCAATTCAAAGTGTAGATTTAAGAAATCTGCAAAAATGAACTTTTGTTACATACATATATGACAACCAGTGATGGATAGCAGAAATATTATCAATAAATCATAAATTACATGAAATTGAAGTGTTCTTTGTGTTTCCACGAGGCGCGGTGGCTCAGTGGTAGAGCGTTCACCTCCGGTGCTTGGGGTCCTTGATTCGATCCCAGCTCGCACCGTGTGGACTTTGTGGTGGACAAACACCGTGCTCGTGGGTTTTCTAGGGGTTCTCCCGTTTCCTCCCACTTTCTTCATTCCACCATTTCACTCATTTCTCATAATCACCGTCTCCTTTAGACTAATCGGCATAAATGTGGGACGTAAAACTCCAATATTTCATTTCATTTTTTTTCTTTGTTTCCACATGGTTCTTCAACAGGGTACAGATTTCCAGAACAGAATAAGAGAAGTAAATATAAGTGTTTTGTGACTATTGACAACGTGCTATGAGTTGTGAGTGCACCAACACCTATTGGAGCATCTGAAATGGTTGCATGCTATTAGCGAAGAAGACACTAAGCAAGCAAATAATTACTGCAGTGTGGAAAAAAATCAGTGAAACTTTGTTTCCGAAAACCATTTTAAGTAAGTTTAAAATTTGTTTCGTAATCGTAATTTTCATCTCAGGTAACACCGGTTTAAGAAAACGGAGTAAGGGGAGGTAACGGAGTCATCATATTATTTCAGAGAGCCTTTTTGATCAAAATAATAAAAAGGAGCCAGGAAAAACTTTTATCCTTTATTTAAAAAAAGGAGCCAGGAAAAACTTTTATCCTTTATTTAATGAATGTGAACCACAAACATCATCAAATTGTTGCACTTTCATTGTTTTCAGTGTTGCCAACAGTGATATTCAAGTTAATGAAACTTCGCTAACTTCAAGAGGCTGTAGTTCATTCATGAAGCATTGGTCGAGAATGCTATTTGGTGTGTTTATTATTCATGTAAAGTTGAACAATTTGACAACATTTCAGGATTTTAAATTATGGTGATTTCGAAAAAGGTGATTTTTGAAAATTTGACGGTTTCTCGAATTTTTTGCGACAAAACGGTTGCACACAGAAGCAATACAATTTTTTTTCGAGAAGCGGGTAACTAGGTCTTATCAACCGTAAAATAGAATTTTAAAATTCGAACCGCAAGTGCTCGAAAAAAATCGCAAACTTCGACTTTTCAGATAAACTGACGTTCATTTGTTAACTTATGTACCAACAGATATGCATGCGCAAACCAAAATATAATAAAATATATTTTATTTACATCCCTATGTACACTCATGTCCAAAATGATTGTCGCATATCTATAACTGTCTCCTTGTGAGAATATAATTTGATAATGACTTTGCAGGGTACTATTGATACTGATACTACATGTATAATCGGGAAATGTATAGTCGTAGTAAATTTCAGAGGAAAAGTATTACAAACACGAAAATTAGAATGAGTAAAACAAAATGTTGCTAAATGGACAAGAAAGTTTCATTGTTCTTATTTACTGCTCCTTTGACATGAAATTTGCCACATACATGTCTTTCCCGATTATATACATACTAACATTATAAGAAATACCGGAAGAATTCGTTATCAAATTATATTCCTAAAACAACATATTTATAGACATGCGACAATAATTTTGGTCACGAGTGTACATACCACAACAAGAATTATAACTATCTGTTTCCATAGCTGAATGTGAGGCTACGAAGTTTACGATTTTCCATGTCCTCTAAAATTCGTAAATTGTACTTCCCGTTTTGATGGCCCATTACTTGGCGGGAAAATGTTTTCCGACAACACAAAAAATACGGGTCATTGAAAAAACATGTCTAGTTGCTATAAAAAAAAGTTTCAAAAATATCTGAGATGGTGATGGTACTTTTTTTTTTTTTTTGGTTGATTTGAAATGGAAGGCATCAAACACTTATGTTATTTATATGTTGATTCACTTTGCAATAGCAATCTACATGTAACGTTATATCGGAACCTTACATCTAATATAATATTTATCATAGGTAGAAATACGTAATACGTAATGCATAGTACTCCGTAACGAAGGTATTATGAACTCAAGGCATTCTGTAAAGTGATTATGCAGAACCACAGGAGTGAAGTAAAGCTATATTAGATGTAAGGCATAGTTGTATGGGATATAAAATTTTTGCACTACCCTCGGTTACGTGCATATCCACCGTCGCTGACATGCCCGCTCCATACGGAATGACAGTGTGAATATAAGTAATTACTGTCAGTGCACCCTGCACAGCATATTGAAATGAATCTTGAGTAACAGTGAAAGCATTGTATGTGTTAGTGGGGTTAAGTTCCAAAGTTGGTCGTCCGTATCTAGTAAAATTTGGAAAATTTACCGGCAAGAAATAAATTTGCTTGTTCGTGTGCTTCATAATGTATAAGGAAAGCGAAAGTTGTGTTTATTTTCTTTTATAAACGGTTTTAAACATGGAACTATTTGGCAAGCGGAGGGAACTACTTGGCGCAAGGTTACTTCATGGTAGGATTATGGGAATGTAATGAGCATTTGTTTTTGAAAACATTGCTGGTGCTAATCAGGAAAAGCCATTAAAAGTAAGTATAAGTCATGGCTTAATAAGCCTAAAAATAAATTGTAGAGAATGTGGTAAGCAAATAACTATAAAGAAACGTGGAGAAAGTTATATTGTTTACTGTAACGTTAAGTGACATAACGAACAAAGCAGCAATTTTCTAGAACACAGACCCCTCTTCCCATTTAGCTGTAATAAAAACAGAAAACAACGTGCCCTGCGGGGCACTAACCCGTCTCCACTCGCTAACGGTCACTCGGCATTATTATGTGAATTAAATGTAAAACTTTGGTAAAGAAAGGAACCAATTATTACACTTTTAGCCAAAACCTAGGTGGACGACCAACTTCGGAATAACTGCCTGTTAGTGTGCTATTCCAGTATCATCGTTTATGCGCATAACCCCCGTCGCTGACGCGCCTGCTCCCAACGGACGCACCCTTGTCACTCGGGATTTCGTGCTGCACTCCTGCCCTGTCTCAGTTAGATAGCACTTGTGCTTTTCAGTGGCAACCTAGCACAAACTGGTTTGTGTTTTATGCACTAGTTAATTTACAACGCCCGCTCCAGCAGGTATACTCACTCAGAAAGGAGAAATTACACAATAATTTTATGAAAATGGATCAAAACTTACCTAACCTTAAGCTAACCCCTACCCTATCCTACTTATTTATATCTTACTCTACTTTACCTTACTCTACTCTACTATATTTTTTCAAAGGGCCCTAATTATCGATGCGCAGTTGGAGCGTGTCTTGTAGTACTTTTGTGGTAACCGCTACTATTTTCACTTTAAAATAAATTAACTAAATAAAATTAGAGATTACAGAATCAATCTACTTTCTAAGAAACTTTTCTCCATGAGTAAAAGAAACCGTTTTTGCTATTTCAAACATATTTGTCAATAATTACGTATATTCCTAAAATCATCACTTGAGGAAAAAAAAGTTGAGGTTCATGTATTAATTAAATCTTCATATTTTAAACACAAAGAAAAATATACATACCTTCTACGCCTAAGTTCCTTGCGTCGTCTGCTTTCACGCAAAACAAAATTTATTTCTCTCGTAGCGCTCAATTCCTCTACCAGCGTTGCCAGACTCACAGCTCGGAATTATTCTAAAACCTGATCGAAATTATGCTAGATTCGGTCAAATTATGCTAGATCCTCATAATTACTAATTGAGGAGTTTTTTTTTAAAAAAAAAACGAAGCTGAGATACGTTACCGTAACTTAAAATATGCAGAGCGCAAGAATGCGTGGATAGAACTCAATACTTCACGCACCAAAGCTTTAACTCAACTAAACTAGTGCAGTCGTTGCCAGACTCAATGGCGTATATATCGTATAAATGAATGCAAAGTGTTTGTTTACATATTTTGAAAGAAAATTACCTCGCAGCATAAGCGGAGTTGGCAATTGTCTGCCTGGGGGGGGGGGAGATTTTTGGTCGGTCTCGGACCTTTAATTTCAGGAATAAAGATGGTAATGAAGCCAGAAATAAAGATAGTGAAGTTGTCAAAAAATTGAGGGGAGAATAGCCCCCATAGCTCCGCCCATGCCTCGCAGTTAAAGGATTAGAAAACCCTGGGTGGAGCCAAAAAAAAAAAAAAAAGCCGTTTCTAACTTACTTCGGAAAATAAGACTGCCTGTATGGTTTACCGACTATATGAATCAATGGAAGAGGATGCATTTCTGCCGTTCTTTTTCTTCCCATGACCAACTTCTTTCTCATCTCCAGGTTTTACGGCTTTTTGATAAACTTGCTGAAATTATGCTAGATTTGGGCAGGATGCTAAAAGCAAGATGCTAGATGCTAAAGATGCTAGATGCTAGATGCTGTGCCTGTGTGCGTGATAAAACGTAAATGTATCCGTATAATTAAGGGATTTTTTTTTCTTTCTTAAAATAAAAACTACAATTTTAGTCCATCTCATATCTGCTAAGGAGGTAGCGGACCAAAAATAGATACTGTTTATTAAAGGTCGTTAACAGCAGGGGTTTCATTCAGTCAGAGGGAAAAAAAAAAAAGAATAATTGGAAGTTTCTATATTCGTTCGAACTGCGATATACTTCTTCCTATTATTTTAAGACCCATTTCCTTGCCATTTGTCTGCATCAGAAAGGAAACGCCAAAAATCACTAGAATGTGCAGATTTACCCAAAGTACGTACTAGATCACTAGTTCAATAGCAAATCACTAAATCTAGTACGAAATTACTAAATGTGGCATCCCTGCTTTTGACCACATGTTCATAAACAGTTTTTCATGTTTCGATGAGTAGATTCACCTCCCAAATGCTGTGAACAGTGCACCCTCTATACATACATATATACATTAGAGATCTGCAAGAGCCGAATTTTTCGGCCCGAGCCTAATCCGGCTCGAATGTAGCTAGGCCCGACCCAGCCCCATGCAGGCTCGGAAAATTTTGGAAATTTTTGTCCCAAACCCGGCCCGGCCCAAATTAATAGTGGAGCCAACTCGCCCAAGCCCGGCCGGTCACTAGGGTGAACAATTAATTCTCTATATAGAAAAAGTTGAGCCGCTAAGCAATACAAACTGTAAACGTTGCATTGTTTGTAATACCTTTCACTCCTCGTTAGTTTTATTGCAATTATCATTTAACTAGAGTCAATAATTATTAAAGAACTACAAATAATCGCCCGAACCCAGCCCTACTTGAAGCGCCGGCCCGCCCTAACCCAGCCTGGGCTAAGGAAACAGCAGAGCTGGACCGCCTGAGCCCGAACCGTGCAGTGCACTAATATATATAGAATAAAGTAGCCAAATCCGGCACCCCAGTTTGTTTTTCAGTCCTATAGAATTAAATTAGAATTTGTCATTTTTAAGTATTCAATATAAAAAGTTAAACAAGTTTCTTATGTTCAGTTGGCAGTAGAAAGTTGATAAGCCTAACGTGGTTGAAGCTATAAAGTTTTTTCTGAAACCTATCAAATTCATGAGTCTGAAAAAAGATAGCCTAAATCAGCATCCTCGTATATTACTAGCAGTGAGTTACCTAAAAATTACCAAATAAACTGAAGAAAATTAAATATGAACAGATAAGGACGTACCATGACTTTATTTCAGAAAATATAAATAATTTGACTGATAAAACACATAAAAATGTTGAAGAAATATAAACATTTTTATTTTCATTGTATGTATGCGCTTCTTGCGTAAACGTTCAATATAATTATGAAAACTGTTCAATAAACAAACAAACAAAAAGCACCAATCACAATCATCGGGAAACGTCACATATGTAATCGTCTTTGTCAGCTCCAATACATTCAACATGTGCCCAGTCTGAACACATAAGACGCATAACTCACATTTCATCATTGTCTGAACAGAACATACATGAAACATCATTTTCTGGTGAAGCAGTGTATTCAATGAGAATTTCAAGTGTTGAAAAGAGAGCTGAATTCTGAGATATTGAGCGTTCTTTCATCACGTTTCCTTCGATCTCACAGCAGTTATGGCCTCAGTCATATTTTCTTTTGGCCAATTGTGATTATAGTGCGTGGTTTTCTTTCCGTTTCCCTAATTAAGGCGGCTTCTTTTCGGCGCTGCAACAATGAAAAACTCCCTCAGAACTCGAGCAACTCTATTTCATTTTATATAGGTCTATAGCCTATAAAGATTAGAAGCTATAGGGTGTACTAATGACATATATGCCATTAAAGAGGGTGCCGGTTTAGGACTCCAAAAGGGGTGCCGGATTAGGATTTCAGCACATGGCGGAAACAAACGTAATAGTTTCGCAATTAAAGCTTATAATGCATTACTAAACACGTATTTACTAACTTTGTAGTTCCTTAATTAGCTACTATAATGAAAATTTTGCCTACTCATACTCATTTATCGTGAAACTTCAGATTTCTCTGACACTACCAAAACTTGCAAGTCACTCAAATCACAATGCCTACTGATTCTCAGCCCCCAAACTGTGTAGGATTACTTTCTAATATCAGCGCCTTTTCTTAATCGGAGTAAGTAATGTGCCCAGCACAACACTTGGCTGTTTACGCTTCACAGAGACGCTAGAGACTGAGGCGCCGGATTAGGGATAGGGGGCTGATACTGGTAACTTTCCTCTCTCTCTCTCTTTCTCTCTCTCTGTATGTACGTATGCATGTATAATCTCCAACATATTTAAATTAGAAAAATGTTTCAGAAACATTTCCGGTAAAATTCATTTTAGGTATAACAAGGAATATGTACTTTTATTGTAACTGAATAATATATTATGAGAATAATGTAAAAGTATTTCTTTGATATATAATAAAATACTATCAGCTAAAAGCACAAACTATATTTCATAAACATGATAGTAAACAGTTTCTATTCATTTTTAATATCTGTTTTAACTTTTTTAATTAAACATTAGATAAAACATTCTGAAAATAATTCTAAAATACTGTATGAAAATATTTTATTTAACCCTAGGAAGTCCAAGGGAGGGGGCTTCTCGAACCCACTCGTTTGTATTTCTTGAAAAAACCCCGTCGTAAGTCTTGATTAAAATATTGAGAATTTTATTTGTTGTCTATTATTACTTCTTTGATAAATCCACATCATTAATGTGCGTTATTATTTAGTAACTTGTAAATTAAAAATTATTTCTAAGTAGTGGGCTCATCGAACCCCCTCCTTGGACTTCCATGTGACATATTTTCTACAAGTATATTTCCTGAACTTAGATTTTTTCGTTTGTATTTAACAAGGATTGTGTTCTTATGTTGGGAAACAAGATATCAGCCACGAGTAAGTTCTGAATGCTTATTCTATATTCATTTGTTGTTAGATGGCATTATGTGAATTATAGTATGTTATACTGGGGGTTCGAGGAGCCTCCCCTTGGACCTACTTGAGACAAAAAACATTCTTGGACTTCTTAGGGTTAAGTTACAGGAGAAGGTAACAAAAACATTTCCATACAAAATTAATAGGCGTTTTAAAAGTATTTCTGGAAAATATTTCTCATATTACGAACGAATTTATTTTTAAAATATTCGAAACATTTTTAAAATTATATTTCATACGTTTTCTCGTAACAATACAAAAGATTGCAGGTAACACGTTGGCCAACATTTGTAAAATCTATGGAATATATTTCCTATTTTTTTATATCATGTATGTAAAACATTTTTAGTATTACTTTGAAAACATTTTCTCTCTCAACATTGAAAACATATTACATTACATTTAACACAATAGTAGAATTTGTGAAAATTTTCCTTAGATTATTTTCCTTGTAACGTTCTAAAAATATACTTATTGTACTTCATAAAATTTTTTCCAAACATTTTTAAAAAATATTTCCGGTAAATATTTGGGATATTTCTCAGATATAACAAGGAATATATTTTCTCCAGTAACGGAAGAGTATATTCTGAAAACAATGTAAAAATATTTCTATAATATATCAGAAAATGTTGTTCACTAAAAACACAAAATATTTTCTAAAACATAACAGAAAACATTTTCTATTCATTTTTAATATGTTTTCTTTTCCCTGTTTTAAAGTTTTATATTCAAAATTCGATAAAATATTCTGGAAATAAGACTAAAATATTGTACGAAAATATACCGTTTAAGTTATAACAGAAGGTTACCAAAATACTTTTGTTAAAATCAAGTAAACCTTTTTAAAACATTTCTGAAAAATATTTCTTATATTACGAAAGAATTTATTTTTAAAACATTCTAAACGTTTTAAAAATATATGTTCAATATGTTTTCTTGTAAAAATAGAAAATATTGCAAATAACCTATTAGAAAACATTTTTCAAATATATGGAATATATTTCCTTTCATTGTTTCCCATATCATATATTAAAAACATTTTTATTATCATTTCGAAAATATTTTCCTTCTCAACAGTAAAAACATATTAGATTACATCCAATAAAATATTTCTAATACATTTTGTGAATATTTTCCTAGATATACTTTCCGGCTAACATTTTCAAAATGTACTTTCGGTAATTTCTAAACTGTTTTCTAAACATTTTTGGGAAAATATTTTCCGGAAATATTCGGAATACATTAGGGAAACCAGCATGGAAATCTCCAGAGAAGGAAAACCTTTTGGAAACCAAGGAAAATATTTTCTTTTGGTTGAGAAAATATTCCTTGCTGTGTGGGTACAAGCACACGTTAATGATTGATACACTATCTTTACACGAGAGGAGAAAAAATATTATAAATTTTGAGTGAAATATAGATTGTTTCGCCGAAATATTATAGATTACCTTCGAGGCCTTTTCTAATACATTAAAAGTTCGTGCACGTTATTTCACGAAGATGGATGCTGGTTTCTGGTCACTCCTGCTGGATTCCCTATCCTTGGTTCCCGCGGAGGTCCCATTATCTTCACATTTAATGAGACGTATGTCCAACGTTGGCCTCGCTTTTCTTCCCATTAAAGCGAGACTTCCTGGAACTCTGGAGTTTCGCCTCGTTGATCTTCTCGAAAGGACTGTAGCTTTCTTACTGCTGTGACAAGTCCTTCTTGCAGTAAGAAGCTAGTCTTTAGGGAAAATTTTATTGTTCCCATTATCACGGTGCACATGTTTTGGTTTACTGGCGTAGTCAATCTCTTGTTCCGCCTAACTAACGCGATTCAGCCCGTTAAGTGGCTTATAAGCGTCTAAATAAGTTTCATCACCCTAATACAAAAGGGAAGATGACACTGACTCTATGCTAGTCCGCATCACTTGTCAAACGATAGATCGCAGTTTCGTTTTTCAAAGGTTTCAAGTTCTTGCACTCATGCCGAAATACTAACACATCTTAAAAGTTCCTAAATTTGTATTAAAACTATTAACGTTTGGTGCTAATGTACATTCTAGTCTTTGGTGAGTCTCTTTGAACTGATAGCGTTAAATAGTCTCCTCTTTGCTTATAACGCAAAGCAAGAACGAAGCACCGAGAGCTATTTCTCGTCTCGAAGTCAAATCACGAATCTCTAATATACTTGGAGAGCACGACGAGCGTTACTTCTCTTGTCGATGTCCAAGCACCGAATCTCCTTGTCTCTCCGCTGCTATTCTCTTTTAACAACGCACCTGTTGTTGCAAAAGTTTGGGTTCGCCTCTCACCTACCAATTTCGTTATGGCGGGGGTGTTTCGGCGAGAGGGAGTTTTTACCACAGGTCCTTCCTGACCCGATTACTACACCTTGCGTGCTTCTCTCTTTAATTGCACAAAACTGATATTTGATACTTAAATTCTATCACTTGCACTGTAGTCTACAAGGATCAAACTTTCAAACGATATGCAATACTTATTAAAACTTTCAAAAATAAATACACAAATTAACTATAAACACTATTTACACCTCTTGAGGTTGAGATTTCTACATTCTTCCTCTAGGTTTAGGTGGTGCTGCCACCTATCGGATTTTCTCGTAGGCATTTCACCTGCATGAGGGGCTTTTGTAAACTGATATAGCCACCAAGTTCATTGTTTTAGGTGAATTAACCATTTGTCGATATGTAACGCATTAAAACAAACAATTATATATATAAATACACATTCTGTAAACATGCTGTCATTTCGTGGATACTCATTACTAAATGATTTTGTTGACGTTAGCGCTGGTTTTCTACCCAGGACGTCCTCTGCTTTGACATGATCATCGTCGCTCTTCCGGGTACCACGTATCTCCCCCAGATATAGACTGCTGGACTTATTATCTCGAATCGAAATAAGCCTTTCTTTTGTCAATACATAATACATACAAGAATACGGCTAAGCTATACTGCATGCTACAATTACGAAAACTTCAAGAAAATTTTTACATCAACAAAGAATTATTTGCGGAAGCATATTTACAAACAGGGGTGAAAGTTTCTACTAGGAATGCTCTCTCTCAACTTTTCTCCCTCCAAGCGGCCGAGAAGTTCAAAATTCTAGATCGGCTCTGGCTGGTGGAAAAGTTCGTTGCAAACCCAAGCCATCGCGGAAAAAGGTGTGTGAAACGGACAGTTCCGTATTTCTTCACACTTCTTTGTATTGCAGATTTTCACATGTATACACGAACTCCAGCGAACATTTCCAACAATAGCTGTTCTCGACATCGTGTCTCCTGGTTACAATGTCTCCTACTGTAGTAATATTATCAGTCATACCTTTTGTATTACTTTAGGTACATGAGCTCTAGTCATATGCACATACACTTTGCTTGATATGGTTAGCAACAATGCACCATGTGCTGCAAACCAAGCGTATTATTTTCCCTGTAGACAAAGACTCTCGTTTTTAAAACCTTTTTTTCTATGCTGCGCTTACTAAGAGAGCTGAGTTCTGCAACTTCGTATCTGTTCTCATATATCACTAGGCTTCGGATTTTGCATATTTGCATGTTTTTTTCCTGATGTGATATTGATATGCTCTTTAAACAGAAATTCGTTTCAGGTGTTTTGGGGTAAAATAACAGTGTTTTATAGTGCATATATTTGCATATTTCGGAGGTTAGTGCATGTTTATGTCGTTACTGCATATAAATGCATATCTAAAGGAACAACCAAATTGATAATTTTTATCGTCCAACAAGTTTCCTCATAAATGGAATTACAAGTTTCTAATATAAATTAGACTCAAGAACTTAAAATGGTTGATTGTTGTCGGTTTAGAATATCTTCCAAGGTCATGTGAAAGAATAACAAAAGGGTGAGTGATTCATCCTCCCGGCAATGATGCGTGACAGTCACTTTTTTGAAAGAAGATATAAATAACGGTGTCAAATCACCCACAACAAAATTTCAAAGTCATCCATCTCAGAAGTTGAAGTTGTTACTGTTGTGTGTGTATGTGTGTGTCTGTGTGGATTTGAAATTGCGTGGTCTTGTGGCAGTATAAGAATGCCAAAAGAAAAATCTGGGTCCATTTAGTTGTAGTGCGACATCTTTAATTTCGAATTTTAACTAGCTCAGAATTTTGTCCAATTTTTGTCCACCCAAGAAAGAAATTTGTACCATTCAAATAAACGAGGGAGGGCCATTTCAAAATTTGTCCTCATCGATCACCTGTAGTGCGGCATCTTAAAACTTGAATTTTAACTACCTCAGAATTTTGTTCAATTTTTTTGTCCTTTTTAGTCCACCCAAGAGAAAACTGTGTACCATTCAAATAAACGAGGAAGGACCATTTCAAAATTTCGGCCACTTCAATCACCTGTAGTGCGACATCTTAAAATTCGAATTTTAATCAGCGCAGAATTGTGTCGAATTTTTAAACATTTTAGTACCACCAAGAATAAATTCTGTACCATTGAAATAAACCAGGGACGGTCATTTAAAATTTGGCCACTGAAATTATCTGTAGTGAGACATTTTCAAATTCGAATTTCAGCTATCTTGATGGTACAAAAATCTAAAAAAAAAAGGGAAATTCTAAACTAGTTAGAATTCGAATTTAAAGATGTCACACTACTGGTGATTGAAGTGGCCAAAGTTTTGAAATGGCCCTCTTTTGTTAATTTGAATGGTACCATTTTTATGGTACAAAAATGTAAGGAAATTGGGCAAAATTCTGAGCTAATTAAAATTCAAATTTGAAAATGTTGCACTACAGGTGATCGAAGTGGCCGAAAATTTAAATGGCCCTCCCTCGTTTATTTGAATGGTACATTTTTTTCCTTGGGTGAACAAAAATGGACAAAATTCTGAGCCAGTTAAAATTCGAATTTGGAAATGTCGGACTACATGTGATCGAAGTAATAAAACTATACAAGTGTAACAATATACACTTCTCCCTCATACCTATTCTGTCTATCAATACAAAACTTGGTACACACATTTCTTATCCCCTATACTATTTTTCGAGATACATTTAGATTGTCTGCTATTACCCGAGGCCACTCCAGATGGGTCCAAAGTTGATGGGAGGGATTTTTGGAGGGAATTTTCCCAACATTTTCTCATCTGCTCAAATGCATTATGGGCCCCAATACATAGCACCTCTGGAAAGCTTGTTTCATGCTGAAGAGAATGAACTATAAACCATGATTTTCCAGTGAACAGTGTTGATGCAGTAGCTATTTCACTGCGATTTTCTGTATACCAACGGAGTTAATGGACCACAGAGACTTATTCCATTGTCCATGATACCTAATTTTTTGTGCATGAACATATCTTTATGTTTATCGAATAGACTAGGTTTGATTCGGATGTCCGGATGGCACGTTCATGTCCGTTCCTTGTTAGCTAGTTAAAATTCAATTTTGAAGATGTCTCACTACAGGTGATCGAAGTGGTCGAAACTTTTAAATGGCCTTCTTTTGTTAATTTAAATAGTACAATTGTTTTCTTCGTTGGACAAATTTCCTGAGCTAGTTAAATTCAAATTTGATGTTGTCGCACTACGAGTGATCGAAATTTGTAAAAGGCCCTCTTTAATAATTTGAATGGTATAATATTTTCTTGGGTGGACAAAAATTGGACAAAGGTGTCCCACTACAACTAAATGGGCTCGAAAAATCTTCTAGATGTTATCTTCTGAAGCAATAGATTGAAGCTGAGAAACATTAACAATTCAACATGAAAATATATTTTGCAAAGTGTATGCTAAACAAGTAATACTTTCAAAGTGAGTAAGCTTGTTTTCAGAAAAGGACATTTCTATTTTGTTCGACAGCAAAAGCTCAAACTTCAGCAACTTAACTTTTTTTCTTCTTCTTCTTATATTTTCATAGCAGTTTCAAGTCTGGTAAAAAGTTTACGCAACTATAAAACAGCCTAGATGTAGCTTCCTTTTTGCATACTTGACAGAGTTCATCCCAAAGAAACCGTTGAAAAATGTATTTCGGGAAGAAATGAACAACCTTTTCAAAAATGAGCTCTAAATATGAGAGTATTTAAATATAAGCTTGTGTGGCTTTCATACACACCTCTGTCTTCAAACGTAAATTCCTTACTAAGTCTTCAGTTATGTTTTCGATAACTTTCCCTTCTTCCCATTTATTCCTTGTTCAAATAACTTTATTCCATTTAAAGTATCAATATTATAGTCTAAATTGTAAATTATTGCCGTTTGAGAGGACAATGTTACGGCAGCAGAAAATTGGATACAAAAACTAATTTCAAGTGGATTTATTTTCTTTTAAACAAGAACATAAGGGATTTTAATATAGATTTTTATTACAGTAAAAATTGCCTTCAACAGACCCTTTATTAAACGAAATTTTATTTTAAACGGAAATATTTCACGATCCCATGAATTTAAAGGTAAAAAAAATGTGTTAAATTCTCTTGATTCGGCGGAACCTGTGTTGCGAACAACGGATATTAAAATAAACTTTTTAACAGAAAGTTTCAAGTTCCGTAATACAGTGTTTAAATCTTTTTTAAACATTCTGTAAGAGTTTAGGTATATAAACTGCGTTGTCTGTAAAGATCTTCGTTTACTTGTTACCCTACACATTTACTCTTGAGTCCACCACCATGTAAGGCTCTAGATACCGTGCGAATTTTTGAACGAAGTGCAATTTACATAGTTACCTGCAAATACCAATAGCGCATTCTCTAGCTGCTCTAGAGACAGGAACAAGGAGCATAATATACACAATAAATCAAAAGGGAGCCAAAAGTAGAGGGAGGAGCACTGAAAAGGGCATACAGGGTGTCTACTAAAATTCCAAAATGAAATTTCGTGACTTTTTTGTGACCTTTCTTTTATCAAACCATAAAATTTCGGAACATTCTCAAGAGCGAAGTTGGATGTGAATTGGGCCGAATTTTCATGCGTGCGATTTGGTAACGATTTTGTAGCGTCTAAAGCCGACCATAGACATCTTTGGTTGTGAATTTTGATGTTTTGTAGAACAAAATTTTCCAGTCTGTACGTATATTTGTACAGATTTTTAAAAAATCGTGACCCAAAAGCTAAATTTCTTGACTTTCGTGACCGTTTTCTCATTTCGAGACTTTCGTGACTTTCGTGACCGATAGACATCCTGGCATAGCATCTACTTCTTGTCTTGGTCTTTGAAACCGTATGTAGGCTTTTTTGTTTACTGTAAGTTTTATGTGTATTAATTCGTAACATAAATAAATAATATAACTGAATACGTTAGGCCTATATACAACATTTATTTTATCTCACTATGTCCATTATATGTATGTACCTTATTTATTTTTTTAAGCATAGAGCTATCTTGGTTAACTTTGAAACCTTTAACGGAAATATTTGCGAGTCCTGTTCAATTTCGCTAGGCAGGTTTTATGTGGTTATACCAGAAATGTTTATTTACTTCTCTTAGTATATTTATTCTTTATTCACAGACTAGCAGCGTTCACCCCGCTTCGCTGGGGTCACCCCGGAACGCAATAAACTTTGTTACTTAGATAATTTTTACTTTTTCGCTTTCAAGTGATATGATAAAAACCATAGAAGATTGGAGTAAATGTTAACATTATATCGCCTGTCATTTATGTTAACCCGCCGAGTGACACGGTCATGTGGGTTGCATATAAATACGGTTAGATTTAGCTATGATGAGCTAACAAAGGATTTGTACGTTATGGACACTTGAATGGTCAATTATCTCAAGACACTGGTAATTGAAAATTAAAGTGATATGATAAAAACCATCTAGGGTCCAAATCTTAATAACCCCCCAAAAATGAAAGAAATTGGTTCAGCCGTATTAGCGTGATGAGCTAACAAAGGATTTGTACGTTCTCTTTTATATATATAGAAGATACTTGGCGCATTATTTGTAAAACAATGACGGATCCAGGATATGATCAAGGGAGGGGCTAAACCATAGTTTGTAGCTTTATCCAGTGTTAAGCAGGATTGAAATACATTTTATCCAATTTATACCTGAGCGTCAAGGGGGGTCCTTCTGTATACATACACACACACACATATATATAAATATATATATATATATATATATATATATATATATATATATATATATATATATATATATATATATATATATATATATAAGTAGATGTATTTTAATTTCACATACTGACTGTGAACTGTTTGAACCCAAAGAAACCAAATTTATTTAAGAAGCCTTGGACGCTTGCGGAGCTGAAAACATTAAAGCGACCTTGCGTTTGTCAATACTAATTGCAGTTCATAACGAGATTAGAAGAGCGATGATTAGGACTTTGCAGTGCATTTGAGCTGTTTGATTCAATAACGAAGCAGACGCCCCCAAGACCAATCGGAGAAGCATTTCTTCGAAACGCACATTCAATAAACGCGAAAAATTCTGGCATAAAATTCTTGTCTAATGTGAATAAAGTGTTCCTGGGAACAACGACGCACAGATTTCAGATCTATCGGGGAGTAACATTGTTTCTTTGAAATACTGTCCCTTAACGACCCGTGACACGGAAGGAACATTTTCCATGTACAGTAATTATTTTAACAAGTAAATGAAAGTTTTAGCAAGAAAGCACCGAAAACTACATAGTTGTATATTGTAGCATGAATGGATCATTGTTATACACAAATATATGTAGTTTAAGTAATACAGCCTTTTTCTCTAAAGATAAAAAAATCCTCATTTAACCTTAGCTTTTGATTGGTGCATTTTACAATTTTTAGTGCATATTTGCATATTTTCAGTGCATATTTTCGTGATTTTTAGCGCATATTTGCATGCATATTTTGCCGTTTTTTAGTGCATATCGATCCGAAGTCTATATATCACTAGCAAAACTTTACATTGAAATTATGATTAATAAAATATCTCATTTAAATTCTTCACACACATCTAAATTCTATAAAACAACAATAATAATACACATATAAATCAACTTAAATCTACATTATTACTTCCACAACTAATCCTTTATTTAACTACCTAAATCTATGTTCAAAATATTTATACGGAAAATAAACATTATCCCTTATGCAAATTAATCTAAATAATTATATGCACAAGTTATATATTACAAGATACACTGATTTACATATGCTTTTGTATGCCCTATACAATATATATATATATATATATATATATATATATATATATATATATATATATATATATATATATATATATATAGTCGAGGTTTTACTTATTAACTACCTTGCTTTATGAATTAGATACCCCCCAATGCTAATCCTCATGTTATCCAGAAACTTCTATTCTTCTGTGAAATTTCCCAAACCATTATATGCAAGTGTCGATTCATTGTTATGAACAAAAACTTTGGCTCACTTCTTGCGAGGAAATCTTTATATACCTTATTGCAAGACTGTACCAACAACAATAACACTGTTAAGACACTACTACTTAACTTTAAAATCAAATAATCTTTTGCGTTAGTAGCTTACATCGGATATCTTGTCATCTGTTAAAGGAACAAGAAGGTGAAAAGAAATATATATCTGCTTCCAGGCATGGTTTTCTTCACTTCTTTTTTTGCAATCCAATTACTCACAATGCGACGGTACAATATAAGATTTCTTATATTATATTTCAATCATTTGTGAAAATAATTTGCTAAAATATTGGGGCCGTGGGTATCAAATTCTTAAATAGATCATTTGGATCATGGAATTGTACGTCGTTTTGAAAATTTATCAAATAGTAGCATCGCAAGTCCAAATATTGTGTGCATAATCCTCGAATGAACATAAAAAAATCTGGGATAGGTAAGCATATAAGTAAAGGTGAGAAATGATACATAATATATTTCATTATATGTAAAGAAGAAGTGTATGTAATGTATATAAAGAAATTGCTATGTAAGTGAAAAACAGTATGAGACATGTTGTTACAAGAAATATTAGTTCTACTGAAAACGAGGCAAACGCAACAATTTTTTAAAAAAATAGACGGTTTTGTGTGTGATCTACTGCAGAAAACAATACACAAAATGTACAGAGATACGGAAGTTCCAACGATAGAAACGCTTCTTAAAAGACTAGAAGTATCAACTGAAGGTACGGACTATATGTTTATTTAGTGAGAAGAAACACTAGGATTACTTGTTAAAAATTTGGATATTTAGTACAAGAAGTTACAGAATCGAGAAGTTATTTTGGAATCCCCGCGGTCAGTTGCTTTAGGTTGTAAATATCTTCAAGCCCTAAACAACTATAGAGTTGCTGGCAAAAATATAACTTATCTTGAAACATGATATCATAACCATACTATGATGCAGAAAGAATTATTGTCTGGGTGTTCCAATTTCAACAAGAAAATGAATCATTCTACTTTATGCGGCAATGAAAGTGGATGGGTTCCCGGATGTTTATTTTATCTGCGAAGAATATTGCTTCATCATCTACCAATTACTACTAAGATATGTCATCCGAGCTTTTCGAAAGATGGTTTAAAAAATAGTTGATAAAAATTTACCAAAGAATAAGGAGTGCGTAATTGTAATAGATAACGTTAGCTATCATTCCTGTCAGTTAGAGGAAACCGCAAATAACAATACGAAAAAAGTTAATATATTTTCATTCATGGAAAAGTAGCATTTTTCATCAACCTATTCCTACAAAAGAGAAATTGTTAGGTTTATCAGACGTTCACATGTCGAAAAGAGGCATATAGTAGATACGAATTCTAGCGAAGTTGGAAGTGCACCAAGTACTCAGACTGTAGCCCTATTTTCGTGTGTTCAATCGGATAGAAATGAAATGAAGTTCATTAAAGGGATAAATTGTTTCGCATAATAAAACCCGCGAGTGATTCGAGTGGAAACATTGTTCAACACTGTGGAAAGTGTATGAAACATTGTGTTAAAATAGAAGAAAAGTTGACACAAATGTAACGATACTCAAAATCGTTATACATAGTGATAATATTAGTGACAGGGACGAAAGAGATGATGGGATGAAACCGTAATAGTGTTTTGTAAAGGGTACAATAACATGATCTCTTTTATGGATGTTTACACTTAGTCGATTTAGTCGCACGACTAAATCGACTCGCTGCATTTGCAACTAAATCGAAGCAACTAGGCCGAATCAGATTGATGGATGTGTTCAATTATTTCAACCACAGAAAATAGAACGTCTTTTAATTCATTTGCCAGTCGATTAGTCGCCTTCGATCAACAAGCGATTAAGTTGAAGTCTCTTTTACACGGTCGATTAAGTTGAAAGTGACGTCAATTCAACTGAATCGAACGCAAATCGACTAAGTGTAAACGCCCCATTAGGGCCGAGCATTTAATTGATGCATTTAGTTCATTTATAATCTAGTGTATTCTTTAAATGCTTTGTTACTTCAATTAACAGCTGTAATATTAATGTAATTAAACAAATTTTCATCTAGAAGCATAATGAAATCACAGCAGTCTACCACTCTTTTAAACCTAAATTTCACGGTGGAGTGTCGGTAAGTAAACTTGTTAAAATTATTTTTTGCAATATAAATAGTTGTTTAATTCAGATTGATTTTTTTCAAATTTATATTTCTGTGCAGACTGGCCTCTGATGATCGATCTGATTGAATGGATCCCAGAAAATACAACCTTTTTCCATTTAGTTCCTTGTCGGTTCGTTGCCTTCGACCAGCAGGCACTTCAATCGAAGTCCTGTTTACAAAGTTGACTGTTGAAGGTGACGCCAGTCTGACTGAATTGACTACAAATCGACTAAGTGCAAACGCTCCTTTACACAGACTAGGTTCACTGGTAAAAAGAAAAAAAATGGAGAATGTCAGGAATCGAAATTTGAAGATATGAAAGGAAAATTTCAACATGTTTGTATACAGCTAAGAGTATTTTTCCCAACCATAACATTTAAAAAATATATCAACTTGCTTGTTTCCTGTAACTTTTATTTACAACTGGCACTCGAAACAGGAATCATCACTTTAGCTCAGTGACAAAGGTCTACACGTAAAAGTCGATATTCTACATTTACATGTAAACAGCAGGTAAACTATGTAGGGAATACATAATCAATTTGATATGCCAATTTAAAGTTTCCGATGTCCTAGTAGTTGGATCTCTTTCAAATTTATATTCTTCGCCCCAATGTTACTATTCTACCCCAAATTTAAATTTCTCCTCCGCTATTTCCTCCGAAAATTACAATTATCCACTTTGATTGTTCCCTAGTTAATGAACAATTATGCTCCTTCAAATATTCTATAGATAAAACTTGCACCTTAAAATATATTCATGGGGCCCATAAAATTATGAATAAGTTTGATGAGTTTCTATAGTATTAAGAAGCACATTCCTTAACGGTTTGCGTCAATGCAACGCAAACTTTGTGAGTTAGTTTGCATAATCGTTATAGCAGTTATAATACTGCTTGTAGACGATCCAAGAAAGCTTGAACAAGAGTCTTGTTCAAGACTATTTGATGAAAAAGACGTCAGCACTGACGTCATTTTTGTCTTTAATGCAATAGTTTCGTTCAAGAGTTTTGGTTTTGGTTCTATTCTAAACAATCCAATTCAAGCAAGGATGTTATAAAATAGGGGATCTGCCCATACGTATGTTCATCATATGAACTCAATGAAGCCAAAAAACCAACCAAGCATCGTCTGAGCCGGCATGTCTGATTGCCTACTCTCGTTTCTGCCATGATTGTTGGCTCGGAACATTGCGATCTTTGTGGTTTGGAGTGGACAGAGTAGGTGTCACGAAGCTGTGACGTATGGCCCCACGATTTTGTTGTTTGGGCAGATCCTCTATTTTATAACATCCTTGAATTCAAGAGCATTCAATGGCCTATCAGCGCTCGAATTAAGTGCAGGAAAATACAAAACAACTATGATGGCGTCGTGAGACAGAGCGGCAGTTGTTGAATAAATATCTTTTTATTACTCTTTTCCTTAATTATCTGATGTTCAAAGTATGCCTATCTATGCTGGATATTGTTAGTATTTTTGTTGACAATATACAGGATTGATGTAGTTACAGTGTTTGAATGGCAACAAATATTGTTAAATCTTGAGGCAATGATAGGTATAAGTATTAATTTGAGAATTTAATATACAAGAATATCGGGTGTAGATTAAGAAAGTAGAGTTCATCAAATTATATATATATATGACTTGCTTTAATAAGGCATTTTGTATGTACTCTTATAATCTGGGATAATAAAAAAATAATTGCGTACAGATTGATATTATGCTCCCAAACTTTAGTATCCTGGAAACTATTACATGTTATCCTATTATAAAATATGCAATTATTTTATTACGTAATTCACATGTAGTATTTCAGGAGTTATTTCTTAAGGTAGGAGTTGCTTTCATGTGTGCAAGTTAATTTTACGAGGACTTTTCCGGAAGGTACAAATACTCATCCAAACATATGTCACATATACGAAAGTGAAAACCCCAATAAAATCGAGAATGTTATTTAACAGTGTCAGCGCAGGAACGTAGAAAAGGGCCCACTCGAGAGTAGGTCCGTCGGGAGCTAGCGCGTCACCGATGGAGGTTATAGTGCAAGAAACATAAGAATAGTGCAACAAATCTTTGACATCCTATTCACTCATTTGGATTCAATTATAGCCCTTGTAATGATTTGATACTGATAATATTAAAACTTCTAAATATAATTGTTTCCTACATTATATAGTCATGTTCCGACAGTGGAAATTATTATCCCATCTCTCTCCTCCGCCAAACAATCCTCTTAAATATCTACTCACACATTTTAACAGTAAAATTACTGTTTGTTTGACGGGTTATTACCGGTACCAAATATGAGATAGGTTTGTGAAGAAAGTCTGATACAGATATGGGCGGTAAGTCCAGTGGCTGAAAAATATATTATTATTGTTTCGTTTCGTTTCCTGCCTTTCAAGCTCTTTCTTTAAACTGTTTTCGATGCCATAGGATAAATAACATAAAAGGTAGTCATTGCGTCGTAATACAATTTTGGAAAACAGTTGGATTCTTTCTTTTTGAGTGTGATTCTGCCATCAGTACGCCATTTGAAGAAACAGATTTTTAAAAAGCTTAGTATATGGATTTTATATCTAACCAGCACTTTTCTTTTTTAACTTAAGCTAACGTAACCCACATTTAATTTAAAAGGGACAAAATACTTAGTGAAAATTGGAAGGGGGTTGCTACAAAATGAATTGACCTGCTTTCTAAATTATTTAATATACCGGTAATCTATTAGATTTCGAATGCCTGCAGAAAGTTAAGAAATATATGCTAATATTATAGCTATTCACACGCAGGTCTGAACTAAATCAGTACGTAGTTTCGCTTTGATTTGTCTCATAGTTTCAGTCATTTGTTTTGAACTGCCAAGTATATAAAACATGATTCAATACCTCTGTGATCGTATAAAAGTTGTTTCAAGATCAAGACCATTCTTGATCGAGTGTCTTGAACAATACTCCTTTGAAAGTGTAAATTTGTGTATTGAATGGTCTTATTCAAGCTTTCCTGGATCGTCTATAAAAGCATAATGTTGTTTCCTGCGTTGCGTTGCTATACACAGAATTTTGCTAAGACTGGTGGAAATAAAAGAAAGTTTTAGAAAAGAAAAAGATATAGCCATGATATGTAAGGAGGTCTCTATTTGAATCAATTTTAATAAATAAAATAGTAAATCAAGATTTTAAATTGATAGTTATTAAAATATTAAATTGCGTCAACCCAACGCTTAATTTGCGATTTTGCTTTGAATAATTAGCATGATGCTTATGATGACACTTGCATTATATTGATATACGCAGAATTTGACAAAGAAATGTGCTGAATGCATAAAAAAAAAAAATTGTTTCCCTACAAATGAAACTCAATAGTTGTTGATTACAAAGACACGTGAAGATATCTTATTATTCTTAATATTTCTTATTTGGCAGCTGGAGCAGAACCCCTGTTTCACCAGGCATGCATAATGTATCAATTGTATAAATTCTCTCTCACTTTAGAAGTGCGTTAATGTTATGAGATAAGCATGTATTAATATTACAGTTCGTCTTGTTGCGTATCAAAATGTTTCCGATTTCCAATTCATATTTTGAGATAAAGTGTCTGAGAATCACCTGATTATTTTTCCAGGGGCAGCCAAGATGGCAGTTGTGGAGAAGCTGAGAGAACAGGGATGGTAAGCGAAAATTTAGAAATTGTGGACTTAAAATAGATGTTGAATATTTCATATATTGTGCAAATGCACTAATTCTATTCTGTGAAACCCCTAGAAAGTTTGTTTGGTTGAAGGTGAAGCAGCATTGATGTATCATGTATTATGTTGCTTGTCGCAGACATATTTTGTATATAGGTTCGCAGGACATTGCCCTTGAATTTTGATTTATTTATCTAAAACTTGTTTTCATTATGCCTTGATTTAGTGGTATATAGAGCTAACAAAATAGGAACTAATGTTAGCTTATTTTGTACTTATTTGTGCGGATCTAGTGTACTAGGTAAGAATGACATTCTATTGCAAAATGAATGCTGTCTATTTTGGATCTATGTAGGCTCACCTTTCCTAATTGGATTTGATTATTATATAACAAGGACTGTACATTTATTGTGTAGGATGGAATTAGTTTCCTATAAATCGATTGTAACGTGGTGAAGTAAACAGAAACCAGATGTTAGATTAATAGTGAATGTTAAATTGGAAGTTACCATTAGAAGTAATTGTTAATAATAATAATTCCACTACTTAACACTTCATACTTTTTGCAAATTATTTATTCCAGGCAATACAAGTTATTTGCATCTGTACAAGTGTAGTTGAGGGCGGGAGCGGCAATACAAACATGGTTATAAGTATACCGCTGTTCACATACATACAAATAGTGCCTTACGAACTCGTGCTCTATTCCATACTATACAGTCATCTTCCTGTGTGTACTAGGTATAGATATGAAACTTAAGAGAGGCAGTGTCTACATATAGCTGTTTTATAAAAGTTGTCACTTTCTACCCTGAAAGCTGAAGCTCATATTCTGTTAGTGATTTTACATTTTTACCAGATATGCTTCCTGCAAAATTATTTATGACGTGATCCATAATTTGCGTTCTTATGTTAATATAGCTCCAAACCACAAACAGAGATTGAATCAAATAAAGTTAGTAGATGGCAAGGTTCTAGAACACAGGTCCCCCTTCCCATTTAGCTGTAATACAGACAGAAAACAACGTGCTATGCGGGGCTCTAACCCGCCTTCACTCGCTAACGCTAGCTCGGCAATACTACATGAATTTAATATTAAACTTTGATACAGGTAGGAACCAACCTAGCTACTAACCAATATGGGGCACCAGTGTTCCAGAATCTTCCCTTAGTTAGTAGATACACGGATAATCTTGTAAGATTAACCCACTATTGTGCAAAATCATAAGCCGTTCCTCTTTAGACACTCGCATTTCAGAAAACTGGTTTACACTATCATCTCACCAGACCCAGCGTCCAGAAGGGGCATTAGCAGGCGAAGGCAGACTAGAGTTGGGAGCAAGTGGGCTAACAAATCGTTTGCAAGCACTGCACAGCGTGCCGAAGAGAAATTGATCTAACGATACGACATTAGTAGCTGCGGAATAGTTAAGCTTCAGTCCGTTGATTTACGACTAGAAATACCAAAGCAACAGATATCAAATAGGTCAATATTTGCCTTCATTCCACGTCTCCTCCTCGTGTTTCCTTCGAGTTGTTGTTGAATACATTATAGAAACTGAATCACGTCTATCTCATTGCTATAAGTTATGGGGAATGTTGTAGAACACAGTCTCCCAATATAGGCTAGTGGCTAGGTTTGGTTTCTTTCTGTACCAAAGTTTAATATTTAATTCACATAATATTGCTGAGCAAGTGTTAGCGAGTAAAGGCGGGTTAAAGCCCCGCAGGACACGTTGTTTTCTGTCTTTATTACAGCTAAATGGGAACGGGGACCTGTGTTCTAGAATCTTGTCCAAATTATGTAATTATTATTAGGTTTGAGCTTTTGAACCGAAAACGGGATGAA
The DNA here is from genome assembly GCF_964235325.1 of Thermobia domestica. NCBI lineage: Eukaryota > Metazoa > Arthropoda > Insecta > Zygentoma > Lepismatidae > Thermobia > Thermobia domestica. Next base: position 133,564,749 of record NC_137456.1, on the reverse strand, counting down.
ACACGACAAGAATGGTATCTACAATGAACAATTCAACTACATTTTTGCTTGTTGGCCTCTTCATTATGTATTGTGTATGCATTTGCATCAGAAATACTGTTCCCTTGATACGTATAAGCCTAAATAATTGTTTATTCATTACGTATATGTTTTGAAATGTAAGTATTGAAATTCATGTAGGTTAAGGGAGTTCAAAAAAATGAAATGAAATCTTTAAGTTTAACGTCCCACGATTATGCCGATTAGGCTAAAGGAGACGGTGATAATGAGAAATGAGTGAAATGAAGAAAGTGGGAGGAAACGGGAGAACCCCGAGCAAAACCCACGAGCACGGTGTTTGTCCACCACAAAGTCCACACGGCGCGAACTGGGATCGAACCACGGACCCCAAGCACCGGAGGTGAACGCTCTACGGACCCCAAGCACCGGAGGTGAACGCTCTACCACTGAGCCACCGCGCCCCCCTAAGGGAGTTCAAGTCTTCTAGACACACACACACACAAAATCGTATAGTGTTAATTACATTTTTCAACGTTCAGGCTTATTTTTGGCACACCATTCAAAATAATTTTTTCAGTAATTTCCTTCTTATTGGCTCATAAGTTATTTGCTCTAGGCGACATGTCACTTGGCATAAATAAAATTCAAGGGGGGCATCAGAAGTCATTGTTTTCTCCCACTTTCTTCATTCCACCATTTCATTCATTTCTCATCATCACCGTATCCTTTAGCCTAACCGGCATAGCCATACAGGGTGTCTACTGATACTGGAAATACTTGAATTATACTGGAATTTAATTTTGATACTGGAATTTTGATCCACATACTGGAAAAATTATGAAATATACAAATTTTATCATTCTTTATAATCTACCTTGGATTGTTGAGCTCCAAAAGTCCAGGGTAATAACTGTGTTGTATTATAACTAGAATAGAATAATATACAGTTATAAATTAATAATACATTTATATAATACAAATAATGCTGTTGGCTCACTGTATCTTGCCTCCGAGCAGGGTGTGTACGGGACATGAAAGTAATGAATTAGGGTTGTCGGTCAACAAATCATGGAAGTAGTGAAATTGAGTTTCAGGTCATCAGAAAAGTGATTTTATAGAACATTATTTATGTGATACAGTGCAGTTGCTGAATAATAAATTGATTTTCCCCAATGATCCGGCGTTAAGACCTATCTTTATCTCTCTCTCCGAGCAAAAAATTGTTTCACACGGTATCTGCTAATGAAGCAACTACAGACTCTGTTCCTGTAAATGCTGCTCCATCAACTACAACTCTGTTCCGGTGAAAACCGAACTTCGTGAAGTGCTAACTTCAGTTACTATTAACGAACATACTTGTGTTATTGATAACAGGGTCACAACATTCAATACTTGTATTATGCCTAGAAATACTCTTAAGAATTTTATCATCAAGGATGAAGTTATTACTGCAGAAATATTGTGGGCTATTAATCAACTTACGACCCCTTCTGGTAGATGTTTCGCATTTGTAGTGATATTTCTCGACAAAATTGCGAAGCAGTTCAAGACGCACAAGGATAAACTTGGATACCTAGTTACACATGGACTGGGTCCATACTTTCAAAAAGAATTGACAAACGTGGTTAAAGTGTGTCCTATTTTCTGCATTTCTTTTGATAAAAGTTTAAATTCTGTCGCTCAGAAGGGTCAAATGGATATAGTTTTAAATTTGGGGATGAACAAGATATCTTATGTCCGCATTTTTAGGTCATGCTACTGCTGAGGACCTTCTGATGGCATTTTTGAAAACTTGAAAGACCTTGGTTTGGATACGAAAAAACTGCTGCAAGTATCAATGGACGGGCCGAATGTAAACCTGAAGTTTTTGAACGACCTAAAGACGTACTTCGCCTTCAGATCCGAAGCTGTTGGACTTTGGTACGTTCTTCTTGTATGCTTTTCACGGTGCATATAAAACGGCACATAACTCCGAATGGTACATTCACAGATTTTTTCGCTCTCTGTATTACTTCTTCAAGAACTACCCAAGTAAATGTACAGATTACAAACGCATAACACGGTCACATCCTTTTTCTATGAAGTTTTGCTCCATCAAATGAGTCGAAAACTCAAAAGTTATTGAAAGAGCTGTGGAAATGCTGTCACATATTAAGAAGTATGTTGATGCTTTTGAAAAAGACAATCCTGCATCCGAAAACTTTGTAATTATAAAAAGTTATGTAAGAAATGACTGCTCCCAGCACAGTTGGCATTCATGCGTTCTGTTTCTCTTGAACTAGAACAGTATCTCTCCAAATATCAGAATAATGATCCTCTTTTGCCTTTTATGTTTACTAATTTGATTTCACTATGCTTCGACACCTGTTGGCAAGAGTTGTAAAGAATCAGGTTTTTTAATCGGCTAATACTAGTGAGAAGCTTCTCTCAATTGATATGAATAAGCGTGAGACGTAAAACTCAAAAAAGATTTCATTTCATTTTTTCAATTGATATGAAGAAGACAGAATACCTGAAGACCTTCCGTGCTGTTGACATTGGATTTGCAGCTGTGCAAGGTAAGGTAATAAAAGATGGGAAAGTTCTTCAGTTCTATGGAGACTACAGAAAATTCCTTGTTGATATATACACAGGGTTTGCCCAAGTGGGCCCAGCCCGAAAAAACCCACCGAATGCACTAAATGAATTAAAAGAAAAAAAAACTTAGCTTGAGATAGTTATAGAACAAATTAATGCATGGATTATGCTTATAGCCTATTTGAAGTAAAATAAGCGATTTTGTACTTAAAATATTTTCCGTGAATAGTGTGCTCGGCGACACCGAGGGACATTATCATTCATACGTTTGACGGGTGTAAGGTCATAGGTGCAGGTACTAAAAGTAAATACATTAGTAAAACTATTAGTATTATTTCTTACCTTTGATGTAAAACACAAGTTTCTGCAACTAAAATTTGGTTTTCCAACAATAACAGTTTAGTTTATTCATTTGTTGCTACTCTTCAAATAAGCATTCTGTAGAAGCAACACCAGCAATAGCGTAAAAATTCTTGTCAAATTTAAGAAGCTTAATGCTCGGGGTTCCGAAGACTATGTAACGCTTACCAGGGGCGATCCAGGACGGACTTCTGGGGGGGGGGGGGGTTGTAATACTGCTACTTAGAGCTCCTTTTAAGAGCTCCAAACTTTGGGATGGGTCTTATTTATATATATAAAATAAGAAAGTTTCCTCTTCTGGGAGGGCGATCGGGACGCCCCCCCTGGATCCACCACTGACGCTTACTATTTCAAGTGCTGAGTTCAAATTTCCGTACTAGTGGAAGTTTTGATGTACACGCCGTGAAAGAAGTGCTCGGGAAATTCCGGAATTAAACGCAGAAGGATCGGAAATTAATACTTCAACAATAAAACAATTTATTTTACGCTTAAGCCTGCCATACGTCCCGTGAAAAATGGGAAGTCCCGTTTTAGGGCCCGAGTGTCCCGCGTCCCCGTAAATTTAGTCGGGAAAGGAAATGTCCCGTATTTTAACTTCGTTCCATTTCTGCTATCAATATCAACTTACTCGAAAAGTAAAAAACAAAAAATTCTGACATTGGCTGGGAATCCTGTAATTAGTGAATGAACAGTACGCTGTTGCATGTAACAGTTTCGAGGAAGTTATTACACCACTCTGTTCGACTTGATAGCGAGCGAAATTTGCACTGCTACTTTTTCCATTGCACTTGATTGAAACTCGGATACTCTCCGGGACATTAAAAAAGGCTTTGAGTGTTTCTACATTTACAAACACAGGGAAGATGATTAACCTTTTCTCCAGCCACACATTAGGTAAGTTAACAAGAATTATAATCTTTTTCAGAGGTTAGGGAAACAGACTTGTGCTTTGGTCCAGGTCTTAGAAAATGTAAATCTGGTCTTGACAGTTACACACGACACAAGGAGAATAATCCGCTTTTCATTAGATTAAATTGACGAACGTAATTTTGGCAAATACAGCCATGTAAGTAAATATTACTAAACGCGCGAAGAATATTGAAGATAGATTATACCACTGATTTAGATAATTTGCATATTGTTTTCCTGTAAAGCATTTTTATAGCACATCTTTAGTCTTTAGGCATCTTCAGTCTGTACAATTAGTTGCAGGGTACGAACAGAGGAAAGCAGCTGCTGCTTAGTGAATTTTCACCTATCATATTCTTGAAAAGAATAAAATAAATAAAATAAAATGAAATCTTTCAGTTTTAGTCTCACGGTTATGCCTGCTATGCTCGAGGTGGCGGTGATGATGAGAAATGAATGAAATGGCGGAATGAAGAAAGTGAGAGGAAACGTGAGAATCCCGAGAAAACCCACCACAAAGCTCACTTGGCGGGAGCTGGGATCGAACTAGAAACCTCGTGCACTAGAAGTGAACGCTCTACCACTGAGCCACTGCGGCCTATTATACTTTTGTTCATAACCAGACTACAGTTTATTGCATTGTGTTGGAAAGATGATGAGGGGGGGATCTGAGCTGTCCCGTATTCTCATGGAGAAAATATGGCAGGTTGATTTACGCTGGAAGATGTTAATTTCATATAAGACATTTTAAAACATTTATTTATTTCATACAACATGAATTGTATCTTTGTTTTAAATTAATAGACCCCTTTTGGCATTCATATTTGACGAACGTCAGTCAGGCTTTTGGATGACTTGATCTACATTTGTTCGTTTGTCGGCCGAGTTCCTTCATGACTATGCGGTTACTGTACGCGTCTTCAGCGTGGGACCCGGGTTTGCTTCCCGAAGGGAGCTCATGTGGTTTCTCATTCCACGTTAATCAGTAGGTCCCCTCTCATATAGCCTCACTGCTGAAAGGGACGTTAAAAACACAAAATCAACTCGTTTTTCTGCCTCTACCACACACACTACAGGGTACAACTTTCGGCCTGAGTACAAGCACAACACACACTAAATTTCTTGTATAGATTTTGGCGGCATACCAAGGTAAAATGTCAAAATGGCGACCATTTTTTCAAAACAGCGAGTATCACGCTACGACGCGCAATTTTTAGTCTTTCAAGTTGAATTTTTGACGGTGGAAGCATGATATATATGTTAAATTTGCTGTATAGATTTTCTCGGCGATCGAATGTAAAGTTTCAAAATGGCGGCCATTTTTTTGAAAACAGCAGGAAGTAGAAAATAGTTGCAAGTTGTGACAATGACAATCTTGAAATATAAATCACATTTTAACACTTTTACCCCAAATACAATGAAATATTTCGAAAAAATCCGATTAAACCCGAAAAAAACCAATTAAACCCGAAAATACCCGAAAAAACCCATATGGGCCCAGGTGGGTTGGGTTTTTTCAAAAAAGCCCGGGTTTTTTCAAACCCTGTATATACATGAAGATTTTTGTCAAAAGGCCTCTTGCTTTCAAGTTTGTTAAAGGTGCCAGCTGCTTCAATCCTGCAATTATGACCAATTCGTCTATTAAGACCTACAGAGTAACCATTAGAGGTCCTTGTTGAGACAAATCAATTATCTAGTATGGAAGCTGACACTGCAAAAAGTACTGATTTTGTTTCACGGCAACGCTGCTATTGAAAGAGGTTTTTCCGTAAACAAAGAATGCGTAGTAGAGAGTCTTCATGAAAATAGCTTAACTGAACAGCGTGTGGTGTATGATGCAGTATCTATAGCCGGTGGGGTATTAGCTATTAGTGTTTCGAAGATGATGATCCATGCGCAAAAATGCATCAATATTTGAGAAATGATGCTTTAGAAAAGTACAAAAAGAGTGTAGATAACAATGCAGCCAAAAGAAAGTTAGCAGCAGAAGAAATAAACGATTAGAATTGAAGAAACGATGTACTATGCGGAGTGCTAAGGAAGAAACAGAAGAACTGGAGAATGAGGTGAAAAGACTGAAAAAGATTCTGTCCTAAGCGTGTACCTTTTGAGTGTAAGGTATAATCATTTGTGAATTAATAATTCACAAATTTGTATAAAATGTATACTATATATATATAAATATATCATAGTACATAAAATTTTGTGTTCCATATTTTATAAAGCACATAAAATACTGTATGCAAGCTAATGTATTAAACTTTTTTCTGCGTTGCATATAAAGTGGTTGATTTCATATATGTATATGTCTGCCGTATGACTTGTTATTTAGAACAAGTTTTTACATACAATAATCCTGGTACAGAATCTATTGAAGAACTGTTTACTTGCACAATGTGTGTTGTGATACTCCTTCTTTGGCTGTGTTCATGAATGTAATGTTAACGAAGTGATCTACGTAGCCGAAAATGCATTCTCACTTAGAAACTGTGATATTAGATAGCACTATTCAAGTATATTTTGTATTATATCATAGTGAATTAAAAATGAACAGTTATATATGAAGCTATAAATTTTTAAAATAATTTTCATCATTTATGTAAAACTGGTAATTTGTCAACTATACTTTTTTTGTAATTCTTTTAATAGTCATAGAAACAATTTTACATTCATTGAGATTGTAAGTTTTTCCAAAGCAAGAGTTGTATACAATTTGTAATTAGTCTTTAAAGCAATGGGTGGAGTGGGGGACTGTGAGGAGAGTTGGGAGGCCCTTTAAAAAATGTTAAAAAGTAATTTGTATTTTAAAAAATCAAGGCTAAGGCTAATTAAAAATAAAATATTCTTTTCTTGGGAAAACAAAACCTAAAAAATCAAGAGTGATTATTCCTGAATGATTTTTAAAAAATCATTGTATTAGGTACTGGTTTTTTGAAAATGCAACTCAGTAGACACCCTGCTGTGGGACGTAAAACCTGAATATTTTATTTCATTTTTATTAAAGGCACCTTCCAGAACATCACCTGTACCAAAGGAGTATAATTTTATATCCGGTATATTTCAATTTTAGTGCTAATAACTGTCGTTAGATTGTATATGTTAGTGAATGGTACCAGTTATTCTATATGAGATATCACGTAAACTTACATTTCATTTGCATTTACACTTGTGCAAAATGCATAGTTTGGGTGAAGGAATGAGCAATTTAAAAATGATGATAATATTAGATGTATGGTTTTAAATATATATTTTACCTTTCTTTGTTGCGTAATTTCTCTTTCCTTATATTTCACCTACTTTTCTTTATTGCTATGGGGATTAAGCAAGAGAAGTGAGCGAAATACAAGGAAAAGAAATTAAATTACGCAATAAGAAAGGTTAAAAAAAAATTATTATTGTTATATGTAGTGATTCATTTGTGAAAGGTTATACAATGAAAATCATAGTAGAAACCTACTCAATAAATGATACGCACCACCGCACTTTCTTGCTTATGCTTAAGTTAAATCAACTCATGTTCCAGTTATTACAAAAGCATTTACTTATGAAGTATCAGGGTTGGCTGGTTTAAACCAGCTGTTTATATATATATATATATATATATATATATATATATATATATATATATATAAAACAATTGGTTTAAACCAAAAAAACGAAAAATGTTCGTAAAAGTGTAAGTGTTCGTAATATCTTGATGAACACACATTTGTGGGTTATCACATTTCACTCCCGTATGTTATTCGTATTATATTCAGACCTAAATTCCCCATTCAGTACTCAAAGAGATTATGCTTCAAAAGCAACCTTTGTTCTTTTTATAAGCTTATGAATGTTTCTTTTGTGATTTTTTTTATAGTTTGTTATTGTTATGCAATTGCAATCAAAGAAAAATTCTAATTATTGTTTCGTTTTAATAATGTTTACTATTGATAAAATACATCGAAATACCGTACTTTTGGGGGGGGGGGGAGTCATACAAACCCCACGAGAGGTATTTATTGGAATCAAAAGTATCTTTGGTATCTATTTATATATAAATGGTCAGAGCCAAAGTGGATTCAAATAATTCGTATCTTTATTCACTTTTCTTACTGGTATGCAAATTAAGTCGCTGTATTTCTTTAACTTGGACTAATGAAAGTCTTAATGAACTAACTTCGAGTAAATTAGTTCCTCTGTACTCTAGTAGTTTTTAATTGTCCATATGTAATTCTGCATAATGGTTTCACTTGTGCAGCTGTTTATTTTTTGTCCTTCTGCAATGATTCTTGACAATTAGATGAACAAGTATGTGAAGATCAGTACAACATATTTTTATGAGGAGTCCTTCGTGAGTGAGTCGGCAGACGTATCGCATTTGTAGCCATTTAGTCCCGGTTTCGAGTTCAAATGGAGGACAATTTCTGTTAGATGTAAGTCGAGAAGTGGTTTGGATTCCGCTTTAAGCTTATGTAACCCCTTCCAGCATAATTCCGTTGCATAATAACATCAAGGCGAAACAAACTTATTTCTGTCCATATGTGATATAAATACATAGTGCAGATTATTTAAACCAAAAAATTCTGGTTTAAACCAGAAAAAAACGGGTTTAAACCAAAAAAGCGGGTCGTTTTGGTTTTTTTCAATGAAAACCATGGTTTTTGCCAACCCTGTGAAGTATGATAGATAAAAGTACCCCTTATGGTCAAAATTGCCTGAGCAATGATTGAATACTAATAATAATAATAATAAAGCAAAACATGTCCTCAATAATAAACTGCCCCTTTTTGACCTTTCGAGGAAAAATTACGTCACATTACATGGTTTTTAATGAAATATTTGCGAAATATGAACAAAATCACCTGAGTTGTGTTTGAGAAAATTGTCTAAATAATCCCACCCCCAAGAGCAAACTATCCAGTGTGAATTTTTGCAGGACAAATTAGTTATGCCATACATTGAGGTAGCTTCTTCATGGTCGTGGGGAACAGCACCCTTGATATTCGTCACACACACTTGCCTGCATCAGAGGACAAAAATTTACGTCCGTGAAAAGACTCCTTCGTTTTGCTAAATAGAGCGTAATCGATGGAGATAGGTCTAGGGACTGTAAAGGATGGGATGGAATTGCAAACCCAAGGGTATAAGATGTTAAGACTTCACCTTGCTCATGAGTGGGTATTCATTGTCATACAGCAACAACATTCCATGTGCCCATTTTACAATCTGGACTATATTTTAGAGAGCCGCGTTTTCTCAGTGGTTGGGTTTTCTTAGCTCTGGTGTGTAGGATCTCCGATTCTTTTCCAAGCTCGCGCCAAATTTCGTGATGGATAAACCATGCGTGGGTTTTCTCGGGGATTTTCCTGTTTTTCTTACTTTCTTCATTCCACTATTTTATTTATCGTCGCCGCCGTCTCTCTCAGCTTCGGTGCATAATCGTCAGACGTTAAACGAGAAATTCCGATTTCGATTGTATTTTACATAGAGGCAATGTGAGAATTTTATAATAAGCAGCATTATTTACCGTGTGATTGTTAGGGAACCTTTTAGTAAGCACTACTCCATCCCTGTCCCAGAGCATAATAGCTACTTTCTTACCAGCAGAATCTGTAAAACGGACTTTCTTTGGTCCAAGACTACCATTATATTTCCTTTTTTCGGTTGATTGTTTAAACTCAAGTGTGCTGTAATGAAACCACACCCCTATTACCACTCGATATTTAGTCTCACAGTTATACCGTTTAACTTATTGTAGATAATTAGGAATCGTGCCTGAGATTATGCATAACAACTATTAGCGTGCTACTAGTAGTGCTTTTGAGGGTAAACTAGTGTATTTACATTTTCTGTAACGAATTATTTATTCTTTTGTATTTAATCGTAGTCTCCACATGGTACGATAAGGAGACGTAAACCGAAAAAAACTAATAAACACACAAACATTTTTTCAAATATCCTTAATTATGAGTAGAATACAGTAGCTAATAACATATAATAATTGATGTATATTATTTCCAGGTACCTCTCTGCTGAAGGAATTGAGCAGTGTACGGAAAATGGAAGCATTTCTGATGTTAAAACTGCTTTACAGAGAGCATTGGATGTAAGTTTTTCTAATTATTATTAGATGCGAAAGTTGGTACAAAGCTATTATAAGCTTTTAGCATATTCCACCTGTAAATATTAACTTTTAAGAAATAGTTTGTTCAAAATATTATTATTATTATTGTAGCACCACCCGAGGGCTTAGAGACAAAGCTCGGAATTGGTCTTCTGGTGTAGAGTTCCCACCGTCCTGGAAAATCTGGAAAACTTTAAAAAATCGGGGAATTCAGCTTACTCGTAGAAAGTCTAGGGAAGTTCATGAAATGCTGGAAGAAACTGGAAAAATCAAGAAATTTTAAGTACGGATTTTCATTTCTCACAACACATTCTATTTTTGCGTTACTCGGCTATTTGATAGTAGAGATCTTATAAAAATAAATTAATAGGAATAGTTGTATAATTAAAAATACTAATTAATGTCTGTACTTGCTAAACACAATGTGTAAAGGAACAAGAATAACATTAAATTTTTATAAGTACAACAGTTCCAACGGGAAAGAGCAGACGTAAATTATGGGTGAATATTCTGACACTATTTTCATACTACATTACTAAGTTTTATTACAGTTCCAAGTATTAAGGGTAAAGGTTACTATATGAAATAGAAATACACTTTTCTTCCAAGGAAAGTAGAATGTATTTTCCTCTTTTTAAATCTAAACTGTTAGCCAAATATTTGTGCGCCAAGATGAACTGAACGAGAGAAATGGAGCAAGCAGCAAGATATAAGGATCACTTTCTTGCATAGTTATCACAAATAGAAAGTAAATATCAAATTCGCAAGGAAAACCGAATGAGATTTGAATCTTAACGAATTAAGGAATTCATTATCTTATGGACAACAAAGATAAATATTAAGACAAATGTTACCTTTTACATTAAGCAACAATGGAAAGAAGTGTGTATCAATCGGTTTATATTAGGACTAAATATCCAACTAATATTGAACTTTGATAAACGTAATTCAGGCAAGAAATGGAATTATAAACATTAATTCAACAAGAGAAACACAGTTGGTGAACCGAACTCAGTAGCTCCCGCCGTGCAAAGCTAGAAATCAGTCTCTGTTGCCAAGCCGAGCCTGTGCCTTTCCGAACTGGGCCATCAAATCTCGTTAAGAGCGGAGCTGTAGTTACCCGAGAAAAAACTTACGCCGAAAGCTAAAAGTATAAAAGCTCACACTAATATAGTTTTTGGTTCTCTTCTCCGTAATTTGCCTTTTTTTTACGTATTTGATTTGGCAACTATCTTAGAAAAAACGAAAAGTGACTTCTTCGTATGTAGCTTCCTTTTGTACTTAGTATATATTTATTCTGCTTTAAGAGGACTATATACATTCAGTTTGCCAACAGACCGGAAGATTAATTCACACAAACATAACAAAGATCAACGATTTCTATTTGTATCTACGTAGAATTGTAGAAATCATTCTAATCTTGAAACTATAATCCATATAAAAACTAGTAAGGGTGATGAGTGCTGTATTCAGATATAATTGATAAAGCATACACCAGTTTAAAATGATACAACAGCATAGCTAAACAGAGCAATATTTCAGCTACATACTCATTTTTCCACATAGTTCTCACCATTTATGCACTTTTGCCAACGATGAACCAGAGCCTGCATGTCGCGCTTGTAAAAATCGGCATTCCATGGACTGTTTTCTGGATTCTAGCTCGTAGTGATAACACCACGTATCATCTCCAGTGACGATGCTATCCAAAAAATTGTCACGTTCATCTTCATATTGGTCAAGCAGGTCCCAAAGGAAAAGGCAAGGACGAAAAAAGCTGTAGAAACGCTTAATTGTACTGAATTTGCCCCCTTTTCTGGCCACAGAAGAGGCACCCGTATTCCCCCCAAGGGCATATAACTGGCATTTTTATACTTGAATGTCAGTTTTCATAGCAACTGACAAGTATTTAACCAAAAAAATGTTTACTTTAACATAACTAAAATTAATGAACAAATTTGGTATTTTTTTTCAATTTTCAGTGGAATTTTGAAACTTTGATGCAATAGTTCTCACAGAAGATATTATCTGATTTGAAAAAAAAAAAAAAAAAAATCTATACCTGAAATGTCCATGTGGATTGGCCACTTTTGCCAGGTATTACATTTCGTTCCGAAGAAAAAGTGGCAAAACGACCCACCCTAATGTATACTCGATGTACAACACACAATGCAAAAGTTTTGCAGTTTGCAAAATGGTAGGTATTTTAGTCGTGTAATTTTACTTTTGTTTTTCACTCATGAAGATGCCTAAAAAGAAATCAGATCAGTATAATTACCTTTAGTCCAGTTATTGTAAAACTAGTTCTGAGGATTACTGTGACCACCTATTCGTACATGTTGGGTGGACAATAATGTACTGCTACTGAATAACTGTCACGTGTGAGAAACACCTTGGGAGAAACAACATAAATATCACGTAACCCCGGATTTCATTATAATTTTAATATCGCATAATAAAAGAAAACTTAATCCTCCGTAGTTTACCAGTCAAAAAGGATTATAATTTAAATTGAATTCCAGTTTTTTTAAAAATCAAGTACAATTAATTCAAATAAAAATTTGATTTAAATAAGAAACTCAACAAAATTTATTTAAAAAAAAAATCGTGATCTTTTTGAATTCTGCTTTAACTTCGTCAGGAGTTTATAAAATTCTGTGTTGCAACATGCCTAGGTAATTATTGGAATTCATTGTTGCTTTCGAGGACGGATTATTTTGTTCTTCATAACACCACACCATGAGCGTCTTTGGTAGGAGGAACGGACGCATGCCCCACCCTAAATTTTGAGTAGTAGAGAAAATTGATGATGCTGAAAGTACTTGTATGGAAATAGAAAATGAAAGAACAAATCAACGTTATATATGTTGTTTAGTGAAATATCTTTTGAATGGCGTGATATAATGAGAGTAAAACAAAAGAGGTAAAGAAAACCACAATTAGTGGATAGTATTAAAACGAAGAAGTTCTCAATTTTCCTAATAACCTTTGTGCATGGAAATTTCTAAATTTGTAGTAAGTGACCTACTAGTATTGTAGAAAATTATAATGACCACCAATGGTAAGAAAGAAGAAAAAACTCAAAAGATGTTGGATCACAATCTTCGGCTGATTGGAGTAGAATCCCAGTGAAAACTATAGCCAGGCAGGAAAATAGGAAGCAGAAAATTAGATACTAGCAAGTTTAAGGATGGGAAAGTGAAAACAGATGTGTTTGAAATCAGTTGAAAGGAAGTAGGAACAGGGACAACTAGTTTTGGGAGCAAGCACAACTAAGGAGCATGGGTTATAGAAGAAAATTTGGCAAATTAGGGGAAGAAAAGTCTAGAAATAAAAGTTGCACTGATGAATGTAAAAATGTCTGGAAAGTTGTACTACGAATTAAGAAGGGAAATAGACAGAGACGTAAAGCGGGCAAGGAAAATTTAAAAGGAAGAAGTTTGAATAATGTATATGGAGACAAAATCAATAAAAATAGAAAGTAGAAAGGAAAACAACTACGACAGTGTAGAATCTGAAGATGGAAATAAGTCTTTAACGAGTGAAATGTAACTGAAAGCAGAGGGAAAGGATATATTGATGAGTTGTATCTAATAAACTGGGTATTTTGACTATTAAAAAGAGAAACGAAGTAAACGAGAGCCAAAAGACTGATACAAAAGGCAAGGTCAAAACAACGACGCAACGTGAAGAATGAACAAGTAGAAATGCTATACCTATTGCGTTTAAGAATCTTGGAAAAGGGAAAAAGAAATCTTCGAAATTTGTAACCAAATGATGACGAGAGAGTCGTCATAATTCTTCTTACAGAGAGTTCATTAACTAAAATAAAAAAAAAAAAAAAAAAGAAAGAAATTGCGAGGGTTGGAACTGTAATAGTTGCACCTATTTTTTTTTTAAACTGACACAAAATAGATGCAAGTTACAAATGTTTACTCGTTTCCAGTGACGAGCTCCTTCGTGGCTAAGTGGTTAGCGTACACGCCTTTGGCGTGGGAGACCCGGGTTCGATTCCCGGCGAGAGCTCATGTGGTTCGGATTCCACGTTAATTAGTAGGTCCCGTCTCATATAGCCTCGCTGCTGAAAAGGGACGATAAACTCAAAATAAACTCGTTTCCAGTGATGTAATAGTAGTTGGACATCTGTAGCATCACCTGTCTTTTGATAGTTCTAATGGACCAGTCTGCTGCCTGAAGAATCTCTTGAACATTTCTAAACCAAATACCACGAAGAAATTCCTTCATCTTATGAATCAAGTCAGTTACAAGGGGAGCAGGATGGATGGTAGTACTTCCCACCCTTCCGATCGATCGAACAAAACACCCTTGCGATGTATGCGCCCGAGTGTTGTCCAGCAAAATGGTTTCTGGATTCTGCAAAAAGTATCGCCCCTTTTTTCTCAAAGCTGGCTGCAAATTGTGTTCCAGGAAGGAACAAATGTACTGCACATTGACGATCTGATGTAGGCAAATATAAGAGCAAAGACGGCAAGAGATATCGAGAGGCGTTTTATTTATTTTTTTTTTCTTTCTTTCTTCAATCGATTCAACGTCTCAAAAATAGGTCTCCTTCCTTAACTCTCTAGTCAAACCCAAACTTTAACGTCATAGAACAAAAGCAGTAAGGAATGGATGGCGAGTAATAGCTTTTTGATACGAATTCGGTGTCCGAGGAACAGGTTTTATCTTTGCTCTTATATTCTCTTGCAGCCAGTAGTTATAGATATACTCTTCAAGTTTGAGTATCGAATTCGCATAGTTTGTAAGTCGTAGTTTCACACTGTGAAACGAAACTTTTACACTTTAGTGATCGCCAGTGATATCGCGACACACTTAGGGTAGATCATTATATATGGTTTTAACTTACTAGTGAATATTTCATGGTGAAACTAAAATTTGTATACAGTCTGGACTTATTGGCCTCTCGTGCACGGCATATATATTGTAAATTTGGTGATACACCTGTTGGGAAATTGATTGTTAGTTCAGTCGCACTTTTCCAGTATGAATTCTCGTGAAGTGTTCATAGTTTGTGTAAATGATAACCTAATGAAACGTATGGTGAAATAAAAATCTTTGACTTGTACAAAAAGATATCGTTAATCTCATATTCCGTAATATTGTTGTTATCGTGCAATGATTCATCTAATCTGAAATGTACATTTGGAATGGAATGAATAAGTTAAATTGATTTTATTTTTTCTAGCTTGATCTGAAAGATTATGGTGCACCAATTTTACCAGATGATATCAACAAAGGAAAGTTAGAAAATGTAAGTATATTTTAAGTAGATGTTTAATAATTTGCTTTGGATATTGAAATGTTTTATTTGTTCCAATTTCATACAGAAATTATAGAATGGTAACTCTGTGAATAAAAAGTAATATTCATGAATCTTATTTTACTTTATTTAGATGTGCGATCGTAGTTCCGATATTTTTAAAAGCAGAACAATAATTTGACTTTTGACAGAAATGATTTTAACATTTCTATATTCGTCATTCTTCGGTGGTTGGAAACGTAACATCGATTTCAGCAACCAGCTCAGTAAAGAACGCTATTGGATTCACATTAATATTATTAATGTTAACATTCAGTATAAAAGCCTCTACATGAGACGCGAATCTGTAGTTTAATATGGATACGGAAAACCTTTTGCGAGCGGATCGCTGCACAAGGTACGTACTCTGTTTAGCATCAACTTAGATTTCTGGCCAATCTTATCTCGTATGTGGATCATTTGTAGAAATAATGTTCAGAAGTATTTTCAAGTAGGTTTGATACCAAGTGGAGCTTTCTTTGATAATACTAGGCGGATTGTAAAATGTGTAAGAGAACAAGTTAATAAAGAGTGAATTCGAATTTATACTTTGCTACTATCACAGATTAGTATGAAGTAAATACACTTCATTCTAGGCCAGTTTCGGCAAATAAGATAGGGTACCAGCCGCAGTCCTCGGTATAACTGCTTCCATTATTTGTAAGGGTCTCAGAATAACTATTGAGTACATGTTACACTTCTGTCTTATCAGTGCCTTCTTTCCATACGGATGTTTCTCAAATCAGTCACGTCTTATAACGCTGATCCCGAAGTTGCTTGACGATGTGTAAACAACTACTTCCTGGGTGAGATAACTACTACTTCATGTTGAGCAACGACTAAAATCCATCACACTTTCTTCTGTTGTGGCGTTAGTCCAAGTACATTCAATTCGATGGAAACTGCTTCGAAAAAAATTGACTAGTCCAGGTATATTGTTTGGAGAACGTTGGATGAGGCCATAGAAATAGAAAACCAAATTAAGCAAGATCTCTGTTGCGTGATATACTACTCTCATAGATTGATTGGAAGTAATACATTCTATACTTCACATCAAATGCATTCTTAGCAGTGTCCCATCAAAGGCTTAGTTTAATTTATTAACATGATTCATTCGACGGTTTTTTAAACTTTTATTTTTTCTAATAGAAGGAATCTAAGATAGTTGAAATCAAAATAATTATCTTTTCCTTTTCGAAACATACACAAATCATGTATTGTGTATATTACGTACGTATGTAACAACTTTTCTCGGAGTTTTCGCAAAATGTGATTGAAGATGATTTCGTACTTTATTGAAAGGGGCGAAGATATTTAAAAGGTTATACAGATTTTAAACTAATTCTCTTCCAACATTTGTTAGTCGGTTTTCCATTGCAAAACAGACAACTATACTGAGATTCTATTCGACATAGTCAAGCTTCTGAGGCACTAGTTGATGATCACACAAATGTATGTCACAAGTCTATGAATGTTTTTCATAATAATTTTCACCATTTTTCTTGTTGTGCAAATAAATGAGACGTAAAATTCAGCAAGATTTTAGGTAACTGAATAATCGAAGATATTTTCGATAGGGATGATGCAGATCAATTAATGCTCTGATGCAGCGTTCAAGTGTATTCTGACTAGTGAACTTCAGAAATCGAAAGGTTCAGCACCGCAGAAACGAAAGCACTCCAGTTATGTCAATCCTTTTCTAAATCAATTTACTAGTGTGAGAAGATATTTAGATTGAGACTAAAAGAAGAAATGAGAAAAATTATACAATTAATTACATTACCAATGTCCTAATTTTGGCCTTTAAGAGACTGACCCAAGCTTTAAATTAAGTTTTAGCAATTCAACATTTAGGCAAAATAATTTTCACGATGGCAAAATTTAAACATGGTAGATATAAAATCTATAGTCAGTGAGCGAAGTATGAACACACCAACATAGTGGAAAAGTGCTCAATATGTCCGGTGCATTCTGAACACCTTTCTCAGACTTTCAGAATTTTTTTTTTTTTTTGGAATTCTATCTTTTTAACATAAGGATGCAGAGTATTCTTTTTTTTAATTGAATTCCCACGATTACGCATCGAGAATTAGGGAGATTGTGATAATGGGGGAATGGGGAAAGTGGACAACCACAAAAGAACACACGCATGCGATATTTGTCCACCACAAAGTTCACGTGGCGGGAACTGGGATTGAATCAGAGACTCCATCAGAAATGAGCACCACCACTGAGTCACCGCGCCCCTATAGGACACCTGTCGTAGTCGTTATCCTTTAACTGGAATGATCCAGATTACCAATTTTCACAGCATACACCTAAGATTTCAAAATTTTACACATGGAAAATTCATCGGCTTTAGGTCAGGTGATTATAGTGTCACTACACAGTTTTCTGGTCCTAGTTCAAAGTCTGGGAAACATAACACCATGTTATGAAGAAAATAATAGTATAATAAGTCTCTATCGTTCCTTAGCAGCGGGTGTTCTTCTATAAGTAAATTCCAGCTTGCAGTCGGAAGACCTATCTTTCACAGGTTCGAACGTAGCGTAGTGCATGGATTTATGCATATTTTCTTTGTCGCTTTTATCCTATAGGGCACAACCACGGTACTTAAAAATAGATAAATAAATTCCAATAATAAAGTCAGGATTAATTCAACGAGCCACGGTGGTTTATTGATAAAGTGGCCAATTCTGGTGCTTAAAATCTTGTGTGCAAAGCTAGTACGGTGGAGCGTGTAAGACATTTGGGTAGTAATTGCAGAACTTGCCTGTTGCAAGTTTGAATCCCGCTCAGTTGCGTTTTATAACCCTACGCTAGACCCAGACGTGGCGAGGAAAGGAAGGTGAAGGAATCTCCTTTAGTCTGAAAGACAACCATGGAACGCAAAACTCAGTATAATGTATTTGTCGCTATTCGCTTTTACTTCTTATTACACAATCCGTAATCAGCTTATTAGAGAATAACTGTGGATATTAGACCAAAGAATTGATTTCAGAGCAGCAGACCCTTATTTGATTCACTGTAGAAATGCGTGTAGTTTGGAACTTACGTTAAGCTGTAGGTCTATGTCTCATATAGCTTCCATGCTGAAAAGGGATATTAAAATCTAAAACTATGCTTCATAAAGTTCCTTTTTTGAACGTGTGTTCTATGGGAACTGACACTTAGAGGAATTTACTCTTTATGTAATGATGTAACTTGTTTTTCTCTTTCAGATCATTGGCAATATCGTCGTTCAAATACAGAAAATACGAAATGTATCTGCTCCGAAAGCTAACGAAGAATCTCGTGCAGCTCCCCGGATGCTTAAGCTAACATTAACTGACGGCCATGTGACATGTCAGGCCGTTGAAGTGGATCATATTTCTTCTTTAAGGTACAGTGATTACTTGTCAAGTTAGAATAATAATAATAATAATAATAATAATAATAAAGTGTGTAATGTGGATTGTGTGTGTCACGTATGTTCTTGTGTTTATATAGATTTGGATTGCTGTCCTCTACAAGTAAATTTTAAATTAATTAATATTCTGTACATTTTTGTTAATACCATGAAACTTATTTTTTTAGTTAACTGTCATTGGGTTTATTGAAATCGTAGTTTACAATAATATATCAATGCAGTTATTGAAAAAAAAAAAAAAAAAAATATTGCGATTCCGAAGAACCGAAAGACTCGCTTTTGGTCGTGGGTTCGATCACTATTGGGGAAGTTAAGTGTTCGATTCTACACTAAATTAGTTCTAGGTCTGAGCTCGGTCCTGAAAAGGAAGAGAAATATCAAATATGCAATATTAATTGATTTTCGTTATTTTAAATGTAATGAAAAACAATTTTCGTGCATAAACTCAAATTCTCTCAAAACATGGCGGTGTGATATAGAGTATCGAAACTATACGAAATAAGATTACTGCAAGATTAAGGGTAAATTTTCATCCCCTTGACTTCCGTTGACTTAATTTGAGTTACTTAATTTTTACCTACACTACCTCAGGTTTCTGAAAATTCCGGTTGGAAGTGTAGTATCCATAGGTATACGTGACATAGCATAGTAGTACAGGATTTTTCTAAAGAGTATCGGGCCAAGGGGAAGGGATGGTGTCTATGGCCAGGGATATTTGTGGGATATAGGGGATATGCGGCGCGATCCGGCTTAAGTGCCTTTGGGGCTTTGCAGTGTGTGGATCATGCCCGCTCGGAGTGAGCAGTTGTGTTATGCTGTCAGGAATCAAGATGTCAGATGATTATTAGGTAAGGAAAATGTGTTTCAAATTCGCACCAAAGATTTTGTACGGACAACAGAAGGAAATGCATGTATCGATTTGTCACTAACCGTGTAATGTGTGAAGCCTGAGACTGATAACCGGTGATAAGTTTCTGGCGAAGCACAACGTGAAAACGCTGCCACAGCGTCCCTATGATCCAGATTTGGCTCCGACCAATGTCTTTCTATTCCTTCTGATGAAACGGAGCCTGAAAGGACACCATTACGGAACGGTGGAAAGAGTGCAAACAGCTTCAGCAGAGTGCCTGAATTAGATTTCGGATGGAGACTTGCAGGAAGTATACTGAGCGTGGTAGATGGGCTGGAAACGGTGTATTGATGCAAAAGAATCATTATTTTGAAAGATTTTAACCCATTGCACATATATATCTAATAAATTTTGTTTCGTGAATGTAGTCGTGATACTTTTTGGTGGATCGTGTTCATATGTTTGGCTTGCCTTCCTGACGCTTGTGTTGTAAGTTGTATGCCTGATCCAAATTTTCAGCTTATGTCTTCATATCAGCTCATTGATTTTCATTTATCCTTATACATTTTTTGATTCTCGGGGGAAAATGCAACTAGGCCGTGGTATGGCTCAGAGGTCCCACCTAGCTATTATGGTAAGTGGTCTAGAACCTGGCCCCGGGCAGAACATTAAACAAGAAATCTGTTGTACAGTTGCTTAATTTTCTTGTGAAATCCGTCACCTATACAGCGTTCCATATTGACGGAAAAGAAATGCCTAAGGAAAAGCGTAATATGATGCTTTCAATGTGAGTTAGTGATAATATTTTATGACATGATATGATTTTGATCTTTTTTCTAGTTTGAATACACCTCCGGGTACAAAACTGAAGTTGAAGAATGAGACAATTCCTTTAGCACATGGAATCTTATTACTGCAGCCCTTCCATATAGAAGTATTAGGTGGCAAAGTCACTGCACTTGTTGAAAAATGGGAACTTAATCGGGTAAGGAAAAGCTTATGTGTAACTAGAATAAAACTATATATTTCAACACTTACCTCTATGCTCTCTGAGGCCAAATATTTGTGAGTAATCATCTGCGATATATTTCAAGGACTAATTGGTCTTCTGGCAGCTTGTCAAACTTACAAATTTGAAAAAAAGTAAATAAATAAATATAAATGCATAGAACAGACTTTAAATGTCCAGTATTCCTGGCTAGCAAGCTTGTAAGCACAATTTATTTTTTCGGTACATCTCAACAAATAACAGCTTTCCACACAACAAACACAACGTATTGCATATAGAACCTGTTGATTAAACCAGTTTAGTAGCTAATGTTAATATATGTCCACCAATTAAAATTATGAAGAACGATATTATACAAGTACACTTGTATGTATGTATATTTTGCAGTTGATTATTCATAAATATATGTCCTTAGGAAGTGTGCAAATAAGTGGGTAAATTTCAGTAAGTGTTCGTTACGTTCTTCAAGTAACTAAAGTAAAACTCTTAACATACAGATATAGAAGCGTTTATAAAATAGTAAATACTTTCTTGAATAATTCCTGTAAACGGCTTTTTATGGCTTTCAAATTTGAGTGATTCTTTATCAAGACAAGTGCAACAGAAAAATGTAATGGGGGAAGGCTAAAAGAGTTTTCGTTTGTTCATTGAAGTGTAGCGTCCCTTTTCAACACTGAGGCTATATGAGACGTAGATGTGGAATCCGAATCATAGTAATGCATTCAGTGCTCTCTTACTGGGGACCCCGTGCACCAATTGAAAAATAAATGATTCGGTATTTTTTATAATTATGTATAGGGTGTGCTATTTATCTTAACGTCATTTTGTAACTTTTAAAGTAATAGATAAGAAACGCTGTTTCATGCAAATATTGACAGGGGGACATTGACCGATTAACACTTTCAGCCCCATGTGTATCTTTTTGATACACAGTGAAGGTTTACTGATGGACCACGTGTATCTTATTTCCTCACGTACATTGGTTGTGAAGCCCCAAGCCTATTTGAGTAAAATATATCCCGGGACCAGACTACGTTTTGCTATGAAACCAGCCTAGGCGTGTAAAAAACTACTTCCGGATGCATTTGCAATGGGTCTGCCTCGCATCAGAACCAATTACATGCTGTGTGCCATATGGATACACGAAGTCCCGTGGTAGAAAAAAAGAATATTATGAACTGAAAATCTTTTACTCAGACCATGTGTATCAAATCTACTCACGCACGAAACCAATGTACTGATATTATACGGTGTAGTTTTATTCAATTTATCTGATGCTGATAATATCTCTATGCAACAATGTTGTCGCATTTTTAAAGGCATAAAGAAATCATCCTGAAAATACTAAAAAGAAATTGAAACATACATATATTGAACAACTTCTTATTTAGGTAACCCTAACTAGACGGGTTAGTTTGTTAGATTTCGCTACAAAAGAAACTGAAATGCAATTTTATAGACATTCATTGGTTCTTACAGTATATTCGTTCTATAAAACTATAATAAACAGACGATACACATACTGAAAATGTCTGTTTGAACGAAGATGTAAAGAGTCTTTGAAACAAAATAAACACTAATTTTTTATCACTCAGTGTCTCTATTATTACACTGTTAGCAACTCAGTGGCGATTTTATTGTGCATTCATTCACATGCAATCAAAACCCCAACAATTCACCGTGAATTTCAGGAAAAGTCTCAATTTCCATATGTTAAGTCAACTGTACGCAACATTTACGCTGAATAATTATTGGCGGTTTTTATTGCCACTGAATGCAATGTAAAGAAGCAACATACAACAGTTTACAATTCTTTTTCTTTGCTCAGTGATGTATGCTTTTGGAAAAAGCAATCCATACACATAAAGTTGAATGCAGGACACGCACGGCACTGCATGCGTACTTGATGTGCCTTTCTTGATGCATACGCTCTGTCGTGTTGCTGTAACAATTGTGCATAACAAGAACACCTTCCCTTTTTAGCAGTTTCTGTCAGACGATGAGGAATCCTAGGTGAAGCTGCTGTAACAACTTCTTGTGGTTGGAATAACAAATGAAGAACCAATTGTTCCCTAAAACGTACTATGTCAGTCGGTGAACAATAATAATATGAGGGAAATCCAATATCTCTACAATAGAATCATGTCCAGAAGTCACATCAAAAGCATTCACGTCACCAGAAACATCTTTTCAACACACAAACATATTATGTCCTGCTTTATTGACACCTTTAGCAGCTTCCTTTGATCCATCCATATTGACATCATCTGGAGTATGCATAGACTGACGTTCTTGTGTTGCTTCTGAGACACATTCATTGTCGCCATTTCCACTTTTACTCTCACTGTCACTTTCACTATCATAATATATATCAGACCAACGTACAGTAGGATCATCTGAATCACTTCGTTTACGTATAATACTTGGTTCACTGCTGCTTTCATCGCTAAAATCAATTAAAGCTGCCCTAATCTCATCTGCCTCCATGTCCACGAAACAAGCAAAAGAACATGCACACACACCTACGTTCAGTGCAACAATAGCGGAGCAAATAGTGTTATCAGAAGTCTGCCACCTGTACTACCATCTGTTGGAAATTTCATGACCCAAGGCAACAGTTCTTTTCCAGGGTCCAGAGCTTTCAAAAGAAGCATTTATTCAAATTATATCTGTGAGCCTGGCATATACACAGGCTTTAAAACACAGCCAATGTACGTGAGGAAATAAGATACACGTGGTCCACCAGGAAAACCTAACTGTGTATCAAATAGATACACATGGGCTGACAGTGTTTATAGCAAACTGTAGTCTGGTCCCGGGATGAATTTTACTTAAAAAGGGTTGGGGCTGAAAATGTTAACAGTGTTGTCAACTCAACACAGTTGTATTATTTCAAATTGCAGTATATTACATATTTCAGATTTACGTGTTAAATAAGAACTTATAACACCGCGATTATTATTCAGTGTTACAAACTAAGGACACTACAGTATCACAAATCGGAATAATCTACAACAGTAATAGTTAAACTTCTGATTTTTGCATATATGCATGTTTTTTCTCTAATGTGATATCGATATGATGTCTTGAAACAGAGTGTCTATCGGTCACGAAAGTCATGAAAAAGTCACGAAATCAGAAAACGGTCATGAAAGTCAAGAAAAAGTCACGAAATTTAGCTTTTAGGTCACGATTTTTTTCATGTGTGCAAATATACGTATAGACTGGAATATTATGTTTTATAAAACGTCCAAATTCACCACCAAAAATGTCTATGGTCGGCTTTAGACGCTATCAAATCGCAAGCAAAGCACGCTTCTATCACATGCATGAAAATTCAACCCAGTTCGCACCCAAATTTGCTCTTGAAAGTGTTACTTATTTTATGGTTTGGTAAAGAAAAGGTCACGAAAAAGTTACGAAATTTCATTTTAGAATTTTAGTAGACACCCTGTAAAAGTAGGGATGGGCAAAACCAATTTTTATAAAAACCGGTTTCTAGAAAAATCCGGAAACCGACATTCCGGTTTTCTCCAAAACCGGCTCGGTTTTTAACCGAAACCGGTTTCGGTGAAAACCTTTGGAAGTCACATAAAACTATTTCTGTGGAAATGGAATCGGTGACCTAAACGCTATTCTGGTCAGAAATAGAACCAATTTTGGAAAAAAAAAAAACCTGAACCGGTTTTGAAGAAAACCGAAACCGGATCCGGTGAAAAACCGTTTTTTTAAATAATTTTCCAAAACAGGTTTCGGTTTTCCCAAAAACCGAAAAACCGGTTTTTGTGCCCACCACTACTTAAAAGTTTGCCGTTGCATCCATTTCGCAGTTAAAATAATGAAGTTTTGTGGTGCATACAATGCATATTTGGGACGTTAATGCATAGTTCTACCGACACTGCGTATATAAATGCATAATTTATAGAAACTATTAAGTTTCACCTTTTAAAAACTTCACTAAAATCAGTTCCTCAAAGGAAAGGGCTTCTAAGTTTATAAGTAGTCAGTTTTGCTTGGTTTAGAAATTTAAATTGTTGTTTAGCAACTGAAATATCTTGGTTGAATTTAAGGGTAAGGAGAAAGGGTGCGTGAAACACAGTATGTTGATACCAAACAAGACTTGTTACTGGTTTGCGTGATTCATATTATTCCGATATTTTTTAGTCAGTTGACCGTATTATTCACTATTATGTGCACATCGTATGAGAGTTAGGGATGTCACCAAAAGAACATCTTCCAAATTATTTACCGGGATGTTGCACTATATTACTGGCGGCTGAACTTCATTTGAGCTGAAAAATGTATTCTGTAAATTCTGTGCTAAAGAGGAATTCTTTTTATTGTTAAATTAACAAAACATTGGTTATTTGTCAACATATATCCTCCCGTGGGAAAACTGAATATTTTCCAGACATATCGGAACAATAGGCTAGTTATGTCTTCAGTGGTAAAGTAACAAATATGAAAAGGATAAGAAAAAAGAACGAGCAGAGTATAGTGAAAAAAAAAAGGAAGTTGAGTTTGAAAGAAGCGTGTCGTCTATGCTGCGTCACTGTTGCCAGAACCAAAATACATCAAAGGTAGATAGCCAGATTTTATCAATGTTGCCAGAATCCAAATTTAAAGCTGTTTATATGTATAAATAATTATTTAAACTCTCAGATTTGAATCTGAAGGTTTAAATACTGGTATAATACTGCCAGCTGGTATATATTAATAGTATAAGCTGGTATATACTAGCCGAGCTGAGGTATAATATTGTAAGCAATGCAATAAAGCCTCGTACCATGTATTCAGCCGAGCATGTGCCTCTCCAGTGTTGATTGAGATACCGTCAGGGGACTGAAGACTCTCTTTGCATCCTTTGCTGCCTCCCTCTGACTCGGCTTGGCTGTCCAGCCTCTGATCAATGTGCTGCCGGGGGAGCTCCTTCGTGGCTAAGCGGTTAGTGTACGTGCCTTTGGCGTGGGAAACCCGGGTTCGATTCCCGGCGGGAGCTCATGTGGTTCGGATTCCACGTTAATCAGTAGGTCCCGTCTCATATAGCCTCGCTGCTGAAAAGGACGTTAAACTCAAAATCAACTCAACTCAATGTGCTGCCGGCTTTAGGCTATGCTTTGCCTTACCATTCGATGGTCACTTCTGTATTGAGTCTGGTAAGGGCATGGCAGCCTTCACTCAATCATATATCTTCTGTTCGACCGTAGCCATCTAAAAAAATCTGATAAATAGTACTTGGTATACTGAATGTATGTGCCAAATTTCAAGTTTCTATCTTGAATAGTAAGGGCGGGAGAAATTTTATCAAAAATTCCCACAATGCCCCAAATTACCACAAAACACTATGATCTCAGGGAAAAAAATTCCTGAGACATCCCTAATTACCCTAGGGACATGTGTCGCCCATATTCTCTTCTGAATAGAACTGCCTTTCAGGCGGTACCATTCACATGTCTCAATCATGTATCTAAGGTGGGAAATTCCAGAAAAAAGGGATTTTTTTGGTCTAAATTTCCCTTTTTTCAACTTTTAGCCCCTCTGGACTCCCCCTGTTTTAACGCAGAAATCTGAAAAAAAAAATTGTTAAATGATACTCGGTGGACTGAATGTTTGTGCACAATTTCAATCTTCTAGGTGCCAAAATAATCCCGCCAAAAAAAAAAAAAAATATCAGAAAATTCCCCATGTTACCCTATACAGAAGTATATTGAAAAAAATTCACTGAGACGTCCCTAATTACCGTAGAATAATAATTCGACCGTCATTCTCTTCAGAATGGAACTGCCTTTCAGACGGTATGACTCACGTGTCCCCATCATGTATGTGAGGCGGGAAAATGACGAGAAACCGGATTTTGGGGGTAAAAATATCCCTTTTTTCACCTTTTTGCCCCTCTGGTTCCCCCCCCCCCTGTTTTAGCACTGACATCGTAACAAAAAATCTGGTAAATACTACTCGGTGGACTGAATGTTTGTACAAAATTTCAATCTTCTACGTTAAAAAATAAGCCCGCCAAAAAATAATGAACATAGGCTTCATAAGGGAAAATTTCTATTTCAAAATTATGACATCATCACCTCCTATGTCTGGACGCAGGACGGTCTGAAACCATACGTAATGTCTTTTACAATGTATCTGGACTTAAAAAAAACCGGACGAAAAAACTCAAATAGAAGAGAAATAACGCAATGTACCATGAAAAATGCGTATCGTACAAAATGTACGATAAGATCCCCAAAGGGTTAACCAGCTGTTTTTCTAAATAATAATAATAATAATAATAATAATAACTGGTTTAAACCAAAAAAAGAACGAAAAATGCTTTAAATCTTGTGAGCTTCGTGGTGACGTTTCCACATACCAAACTGTCTGCATTAGTTTTATCTCCTTTTCATATTTTAATCAAGACATTCCATTTTCATTCTCCATCGAACCGCAACCCTTCTTTCAAGTGTAAACCAAGTAGCGGTTCGAATGTCAATTTAAGCGGATATCTTCTTGATAACCTGGGTACTACATAAGAATGTTAAGCCTCAACATTCGAAACGAAACCAAATTGTATATTTCTGCTTGCCTGAACGTCTGTTATTTTATAAAGAAGAAAAGTTTGCTTAAATATATTGATAGAAATTGGCAAAATTCTGCCTATGTAACTTTCAACATTAGCTTGGATTGGACTTTCAGTTTTAATTTAATTGAATGATATCTATAAACGAAATTTGTAATTTAATATCTCAGTTTTAGCGTACTGATTATGATACGTTGACCTTAAAATTTTACATTCCAAACAATAACGGGATTTTCTCGTTAATGCTTTCCATTTAAAGTAAAACAGGACTTTTCCGGTGGTTAAAGCGGGAGTTTCCCGATTTATAAATGATTCTGTATAATGGTTTCACTTGTGCTTTTGTTTATCTTTTTGTTCTTCTAAAATGACGCTTGACAATTATATTGGCAAGTATGTGAAGATCAGTATTTTTATCAGGAGTCCTTCGTGAGTGAGTCGGCAGAGCAGTTTGGATTCCGCTCTAAGCCTATGTGGCCCCTTCCATCATAACCCCGTTTCTGCATAATAACTCCAAGACGAAACAAACTTATTTCTGTCCATATGTTATATAAATACATAGAGCAAATTATTTAAAAAAAAAAAAAAAAAAAAAAAAAAAAAAAAAAAAAAAAAAAGGTTTTTGCCAATCCTGTTTCAAAGTGATTTTTCATTTGACTCCTAGATTTTAGCGTTGAATTGTTCCATGATAGTCTGCATATTATTCTTACTTTATTAAACTGTCTAATCTCTTCAAAAGAATTTTTATTTCCTCTTCTCTTTGACTTTTGTATGAGCATAAGCGTCAATCACGAACTTTTTTTTTTTTTTTTTTTTTTTTTACATGATTAGCATTATTATCCATCTACGACACGTTATTCCTTATTATATATATATATATATATGTTTAGAGAAATCTAGTATTGGTCTTGTCACTCCAGAATCTGTAATATAATAAATATTTACTCTTCATTGCGATTAGTTCTTTTTCCTTCTTACTTTGCTAGTCCGATGATGGCTGAGTTATCTGTTATAGTAACTCTTCCAACTCCTGAGTTTTTGCATCTGAGGAAAGAAATCTCGCATTATATTAGCAGTGATCAGTTGTAAATGACACCTAGTACGTAATTCCATGGGCTGGTGAGCCAATATGTACGTTGCTTTAAAGAGTAACGCTTTGGCCTCGGAAATGAGGATCATGACTTCAGAAAAAGCTAAACGTAATATTTTCTGGAGATGTTTGGCGAGGAGATCTTGTCCTGATCATGGGCGGTGACGATCAGCCCACGCAGTTCGTCCTTTTATCATTAGTGCACCACTGGAAGATGCTAGTAGGGATTCTAGGTGCCATTTTTTGGGTTGAAATTTTCTACTTAACTCAGCGTGTGAGTCTTCCGGTCGATACTAGTCATCATTTGCAAACCTTTGTTCCGAAGTAACGTATTTTCTTTATTCAATGTGCACTTTATAACATGATTGACTCAGTTATGTTACATCTTTTCTTGTCTTACATAACTGACCTATGACGTTTGTTTTGCAATGGAAACTCAAATTCCGGTAAGAAATCGTTTTTTGTATAATTCGTGCTGTAAGAGTTAATTGCATACATTTAATCAAGAGAAATTAGAATATAAGATTGGTAATGGTTTTTAATTAGATTAAGTTGCTTTACCTTTGATAGATTTCATTTTACTTAAGAGAATATTGCTGCTTTTATAATATCGTGAATTGTATTTATGATCATACATTTTTTTTTACAGACTTTGGCAAAACACACTCGTGGAAGAGTAGGTGAAGAAGGTGGTCCACCTCCATGGATACCATTTGGTCAGAAAATACTCCGTTCAAATCCTCAGGATAGGAATTTTAAGGTAAAGTACAATTTTCCCATAATTTCAGTCAGCTTACCGGTGGTAAGTAAAATCTTTTATTGCAATTTGAAGCAGGGCACAGAGACTTTTATATACATATATATAAATTTCTTAGGTCTCAAGTGTACCAAATATGTTGATACATTATCAACAACCAGTTATTTCATGTGCTGAACGAACGTCTTCCCTCGGGGCTTGTGGATAAGTTTTAAGAAATATGCTGTTTTTCTACATCTTGCAAAAAATAGCAACCAGTCTTCCTATTTATTAAAGTGCAACTAACGTTTGTTAGAATTGAAGGTTCACATTTACATCATATGCATTCACACCTTGCTCATTATATTATTGACAAAGGATTTCCTTCGACAAGGTTCAGTTTCAGTAGTTTTCAATACATACATAACACTATTCATGTTACAATATTTGTGCTGCATTAATAAATTCACTCAGTTATAAGCTATAAATACACAATTAAAAGTTAATACTACTAATACAATTAAAGAACTAGATTTGTTCATTATACTGTATGTATAGCGTAGCCAACTTCCTTTTAATTTTTTTCTTCCAGTTGATCCAAAATCAATTGAGAAAAAAATTTATATGAATTAAGACACTAATTGACAGTTTTTAATGTAATTTTAAATTGTATGTAAAATAGTATTAATAAACGTTATCAATATATCACGTTGTTTGTGTTAATTTCTTTTTATCTCTGTTCATCAGGATTTTTTGCTCTAATTAGTTTCAGTATATTTCTTTCTATCAGTGACAACGTTCTTGGAGCTCTTACACTTTGATATTATGCTTAGTGGTATGTAAGTGATAAGCTGACACAGCAGCACTACACCCTTACAGTTTGTAATGTGTTCTTTAACCCTAGCATTGATGTTTCGTTTTGTCATACTTATATATATAAGAATTGTCAAACTCGTATCTAACCTTATAGACTTCAGCGTGCGATGTACAACCCAGAAAATAATTTTACAACCTTTAAATACTGAAGAGGTATAGCGCTAAATAAGATTGACCCAAAGATGAAATTTACAGTAGAATTTAAAAAAGACAAAACTTTTCTCGGGGAATATGGAAACCCTTTAATTACAAGACCTCCAGGTACATCTAGAAGATGGAGAGACGGTTGCATCTTGTACTAGAAAAACAGAGGCACAAAGTTGTGTTTGCAGTTTTATTCTGTATGCATGTAGTAAAGGCATGGAAAACTTTATTCACATTCTTATTTCTCTTCTTATAGTCGCTGAATGCTGGAAGCAAAGAAAACAAGGAAAACGCTGAGTTTGAAGCGCAAAGGAAAGATGCTATAGCTGAGGCAGCTAAAGTTGGAAGTAAGAAGGTGTTTGGTGGAGGAAATAAACAGGTAATTTCGGATAACGTATTTGGGGTGTAGGTTTTGTAAACATCTGTGTATTATTCAGTTTTATCAAAATATGTTGCAGAAGTTATATATTATTTCATTATATCTCAATAAGACAGAAGTTCATCTTGAATCAATGCTTAGGAACGAAGGTAACTAAAAAATTGAAACTAATTGAGTTCTCTTGATTCAAATGAAATGTTTGAGTTTTACGTCCCAATAAGACATACCAGAAATAGTGATATTTTGTAATAAGTGAAGCAGTTTTCGTATCATATGAAGTAGTTTAATTAGTATCCCACATTACCGAGATACTAGGTACTGCAAGCGACTTGGAACGTACTGAAATTCCCAACAGGTTTTCCGTGAAGGACTTTCTAATTTCTGTGTATTTCTCCAACGTCGCAAAATGTCTTTAATTCAGTAATTCGTATTCGTTTTTCTTTGTGCGTATTTACGTAAATATTCCCTAGCAAAATAAGTAGTGGATTAATCTTATTTTGAAAAGAAGAAAGTGGTTGTAAAGCATTTTCGAATACTTCCGCAAAACCTGATATTTGTTTCCATATGCATGTTAACATTTTTTTTTTTTTTTTTTACTATTGTTTTCAGTTTATCCTAGCATACATTCAATTAGGAAATTGAAAACCAAAGATTCCCCCTCAAAAATTAAGGTTTTATTTGTTTGGAGTTCCAGATCACTCAGCAGCATAAGTTGGACCGGAACCATATTCACTTCCAAAGAGGATCGAACCCAGCGCATACGCACAAGGACCTGGTTTGTTGATTACTTGTATAAAATAACAGACAAATTCTGACCAAAGCATATATTAACCAATAAATAATAGCGTTACAGTTTCGGCAAATTAACTTTGCCTTCATCAGACACATTAGATAATGTGTCTGATGAAGGCAAAGTTAATTTGCCGAAACTGTAACGCTATTATTTATTGGTTAATATATGCTTTGGTCAGAATTTGTCTGTTATTTTATACAAGAAGTTCCAAAGCTAGAATGAGTGGCATTTTGATTACTTGTAAAGCTCAAGAAATTTACTACTTGCACATCGTACAAAGTGTTCATAATAGTGCGACAAAAAGTGTCCCCTTTTGTTACCACATGTAAAGAAATTAATACTGCAAATGATTAACCTTTCAAATGATACGCTGAGAAAAGTTCGGAATTACAGGACTTTCAAAGCTGACTACCCTGATTCAGGACTTCGAAAGTAGAAAGTCTGCAAGAAGATTTACGATGTTGTTTTAATTTTTATTATTGTTTTGTTTACAATTCTTCCGCAGAAAAGTAATTATAAAGATCAAAATAAATATTGATTCAAGTAATCCCTAATTGAAAGTTCAGTAAAGTGAGGTAATTCTCTGGTACACGTAATAACAATTGAAGGGTAAGGGAAAAAAAGAAGGAATGTCACAAAACTGCATTTTTGAGAAAACAGCGTTTTAATATTGAAAACCGCGTAAGAAGAATAGAGTTAGTTAAATCTTTTGCCCATTTTACATGAACATTTCTACATCTACGCATGCATGGCATATACTGTCAAATATTACCAAGAGTCACCAACAGATAGGACAAAGCACCTGAAAAATCTCATACATGGACATTCCTTGTTTTTTCCCCTTACCCTTCAATTACACTGTTAAGAATTCTTGAATACTACTTAATAAGTGCCTCAATAACATGAAATATATCACGTTACTGTATCTTGGAAGAGATGAAGTAAATGCGAGAAACAACAGTAAAATTGAGGAAATTTTCGTCACTTGAGCAAAAAATTTTTAAAAATGTTCTAGTAAATTATTTTTAAAATTTTTTTCATACCGTATAACGAAACTGATGGATATTTTCATTTTCAGATGCTTGATTATAATGTGCAGCAAATAGTTGACATGGGTTACTCAGTGGTACAAGCCGAATATGCCCTTCGTCAGAATAGAAACAATGTTGAGAAAGCGCTTCGTAGTTTACAGGTATGAGTTAAAAAAAAAAGTCGAGATTATTATTTAAGAAAACAATCTTGAATTTAATATGTCTACCACAAAAACTTTCGTAGGTTTTAATTATAATAATATTAGGCATACCTGTTTTATCTCGGCTTTTATATACATTTTGCTAATACTTCAGACAACCATTTCTGTATCTTCGTTGCTACAAGGAGCTTCGAAAAATTTCTAATGACATTGAGGAAAAATGTGTTGTGTCTGGTTAGGATAACTAGTAACAATTGTGTCATTTGTCGTTTCACGTATTTTTGAAATTTGTATATCGTGTTATTTTATTCGCAGTGACTACGTGACCTTCACACTTTCTGTAATTGGTTAAATGTAATAACATTTTACCGGCCACAAAGTGAATGATCACTAAGCTATTAGTGCTGGCCTGAAATATCAACAGAAATCCAGTTCTAAAATCCCGAACGGAGACACTGAGGGTACTGCATATATATTCAGTACTGACTAGCTTTTATGACTAGGAATTGATTACTGCCCAGTATATTTTTAAGGACAGTTTTCTCTATATAGAAACTAGTTTTCGTCCTTACGTTTACAGGTACAACGAATTATTTGGAGATTTTCTTTACATTTTGTGGGTTTTTTATAGGCTACGGAATTAACCTTCAGAACCATTTAGTCTTAAATAGTTTGCGAAAAATTGCATTCTGCTTCAGTTTAAGTCTGTGAGGAAATAATACAAGGGTGTCTCCAAAAGTTCCACGAATGAATCTGTAAAATGAAAGTTTCTTACCTTTGAAGTTAAATTCCTCCATCACCTTCAAAGTACTCCCTTTTTGCATTAATACAGCGGTCCCAGCGTTTCTGCCATGCTTGGAATCATTTCTGGAAGTCTTTTTAATAGTGTCAGGTACACGCTGCGATTCTTCTTGAATTTCTGTAATGGTGTCGAATCTTCGCTCCTTTATCCGAAGTTCAGCTTGGGGAAAAGAAAAAAGTCACAGGGGACCAGGTCAGGTGAGTATGAGGGATGGAGACCCACTGTCATGTTGTTCTTAGCCAAAAACTGCGCCACTTTAAAGGACCGGTGTGCAGGTGCATTGTCGTGGTGGAAATGAGGTTACCGTTATGCCATTTCTGTGGCCTTTTGCGACGCATATTTTCACGCAACATTCTTAGGACATCACAGTAGAAGTCTGCATTGACCATGCTTCCATGTAGGACAAATTCCCGGTGTACGATCCCCTCTTGGTCAAAGAAACAAATGAGCATCGTCTTCAATTTGCTTCTTTCCATGTGTGCTTTTTTTTTTTCCTTTCTTTTTCTTTTCTTTTCTTGGAGACCCAGGACTCTTTCATTGAGAAGACTGCAGTTTAGTTTCTGGGTAAGTATAAACGATGCTCTCATCGTCTGGAATGACGTTGACAAGGAGCGTGGAATCGTTTTTCACAGCTTCCTTCAGTTCCTCACAAATCTGTACTCGACAGTCTTTTTGATCTTGGGTCAACACTCTCGGCACGAACTTCGCTGCAATGTGATGCATGTTCAACTGTTCAGTGAGAATTCGGTGAAAAGTTCCATACCCAATTCCAACCTCCGCACAAATATCGTGTATTGTATGTCGTCGATCTTTGTTCGCAGCCGCCCTCACTTCTTCCACTTTTGAAGGGGTTGTTGCTGCACGATCTACCCGATCGATCATCAGCAGCAGTCAATGTTTTGCCTTTCTTGAAACGTCCAAACCACTCAAATGTTCGGCTACGGCTCATGCACGAATTACCAAACGCGTGTTTCAACATTTCATAAGTTTCACTTCCCGTTTTACCCAATGCCACACAGAATTTGATGCACACACTTTGTTCTTCAACTTCTGCCATACCGCCGAGATAAGAAAAATCGCAGACGGCTAATGCAACACACATACGAAAACACGTGCAACATTCAAACGCTTCCACTTCAAACCACGCTACTCGGCACACTGGCTCACAAGACACCACCGCAACACATCCTAGTGGGAAATTCGTAAACTGCAAGTGGTTTGCATGTTATAAGCACCGTCCTGGAATTTATTGATACGCCTACGTAAATGTAAATATATAATTCGCAGAACATATATGCTCAGTTAAAAACATTATATTCTACAAGCGACTTTATATTTTGTTCATGCAGATTGCTTTGAATGGGCATAATTATATATATATATATATATATATATATATATATATATAATATATTTCAAAATCCCTCTCCTAAGATCTTAAAAATTCGTATTCTGTTAGCGAATTTAGAATTTACTAAGTATGTTTGCATGAGTGAATATATTTCATGATCGAATCCAGAGTATAAGGGCCGAAGGAATCCAAGATAGTCAAGAGCTTGGGGCGCCGTAATCGGTTGAGGGTGGAGAGGGACACTATTTTGCTGAAAGTGAACATCATTAATGATGTCTAGCCTCTGAGATTTCC
Organism: Thermobia domestica; assembly: GCF_964235325.1. Taxonomy (NCBI): domain Eukaryota; kingdom Metazoa; phylum Arthropoda; class Insecta; order Zygentoma; family Lepismatidae; genus Thermobia; species Thermobia domestica. The sequence goes on along the minus strand of NC_137456.1, from coordinate 133,529,987 downwards.
AGTTCACTCTATTTTGCATCGCCTTCACCACCTCGTCACTTATTCTGAGTCTTCTATTACATGGCAATTCTGCTACAGTTGTTTGGAACTGTCTTAAAACAGTTATAACGAAATACTTTAGTTTGTATAATATTTACCTGTACCGTGGGCAAAAAGTGCTCATAAATATGTAATATACTTAGTAGAATGTTCATTTTAAAATTAACAGAAAAGAAGAATGTTTTTAATATATGTAAGAGATTATTATGGGATAGTTGTGGCTATGTACATGTTATGTGTTGACCTAGTCAAGTGAATTTATGTATTTTACGGTCTTAAAAAGAATATTTAAGACATATCAAGCAATAAAGGTGAGACTAATGATCTTTGAATATCTGAGTTGATTCTTGCATAAAGAAAAGTTATTATCGCTTCGTAACTTATATTTTACCAGACGGACCAGGTTGACGACGCTTTTCTATAGAGTCGTTATAAAAATTTGGTTTACCAAACCCGGGACTTTTGAAAATTCAGTTCCCGAAGAAGGAAAGTAGGGCTGAATTTACTTGGATATTACCATTTATGAATACGAACTTAACCGTATTACGAAGCGGTAAGATCATCATAAGAAAAATGGATAGTGAAATTGTGCAACAGGAATCAAATACCAGTAATCAAGGTGAAAGTAGTGCAACACCAAGTTTGTCATCTGAGGATCGACTTTTGTTAGCTGTGCAGCGACAACTTATGCAAATGACGACCGAGATAAAACAAACCATAGAACAGAAGCTCAATGAATCTAACACAAACATGGAACAGAAGTTCTATGAAGCTAACCAGACCATGGAACAGAAGATAGAACAGAAGTTCTATGAAGCTAACCAGACCATAGAACAGAAGATAGAATTGAAATTCAACGAAGCTAACAAGACCATGGAACAGAAGTTCTATGAAGCTAACCAGACCATGGAACAGAAGATAGAACTGAAGTTCTATGAAGCTAACCAGACCATGGAAAAGAAGATAGAACTGAAATTTAATGAAGCTAGCAAGCAGTATGAAGAATTAAGTAAACGAATAGAACGGATAGAACTAAAATCAGACGATACGAAACAAACAATCGTCCAGGTGATGAACGACATATCCTCGCAGTTTGAAGAGAAGTTAAAAAGGTTAGCCGATGAGTGTCAAGAAAAGCACGATCATCAAAATCATGAAATCTGTGCTATAAAAAAGGATTTAACGTTAATAGAATCTTCCGTTAAACATCAAAAGATCCAGTTGGCTACTATGCAGGAAGAAATTAAAACGTTACAGGCTAGAGACACCATTTATCGCAATAATCTGGGCAGTGATCGCTTCGAGTTTCCCCAATCACCGGATATAAATACGCCTTCGCCGGAATCTGAGGAGGATATTATATTAGAGGAAAATTGTCCGAAGATCACTGATGAACGAAATATAAATGGTATCATGACACAGCACGTTACGGACCGGAACAATCACACCACAAGAACAAGGAGTGAGAAAAGAAAGGTAAAGCTAAGTGTCAAGATGAGCGAAATCAAAGCCATGAGTAAATTTAGTGGTAAGTGCAATGAAAATGCTAGTTCTTTCTTAGAGAAATTCCAAGACGAATGTAATATAATGTCTATCGACCGATCACAATACATGAAATTAATACCCCATGTATTACTCCCACCTTGTTCCTTATGGTTTAAGGCAATACGTGATCACATTAGTACATATGAGGAATTTAAAGCGGCATTGATCGCGAATTACGAAAATGACTTTTTGCTGGCAAACAGAGATGCCACTCTTAGAAATCAACATTTCAATCCTCGATTGCACAAATCTATTGTAGAGTTTGTTGTAAATGTCTATAATGAATTAAAGGTTGTTAATCCCTTGCAATCGGAATCAAGAATAATTGCATCGATTCGCAATTTGCTTCCATTTAAATTACAGCAGATCTTATTTTCCACCCAGTGTATGAGTTTCAGTCATTTATTAATGCTTGTGCAATGCTACGAAACTCAATATCATGCTATGAATCTAACACAACCAGGAATGGGTAAAAATAAGAATACTTCAGATCATTTGGTCCCTGTTCGGAATTTGGATATCCGAAGTGTGAATAATACTGAACCGAACCTAAGACGAGTATACTCTAGCAATCAAAATGAACAAAATAGACAAGGCTATGTAGGGAATCCGCCTAACCTAATCAACCGAAGTAGACACAAAAATAATAGAAATACATGTCGGAATCCTAGAGATGCTACCAATCCTATGTATAGACATAATCATTGTTCACGAGATGGTACTTCGTATCCAAATGCAAATCACGATGCAAGACATGTACAACCTAATGTAGAACCTAATCACGATTGTGCGGTACAGTGCACTTTATTAGATTCATATGCCAGTGCGAATGTAACATGATTACCGTTAACGAAATTAGGTTAAACCCATGTTGGTTATAGATTCTTGTGAATTTTCGTTTTAAAGTTTGTGTTAATATTAATAATGAAAACGATGGTTATAAATATTTGAAATGCATCTAGTTAAAGAGTTAGTAGCACCCAACATTCTTGATCAAATAAATAAGAATGAAAAATAACAATAATAATGAAAAATGTGTTTATTTAATAACAAAAAGGTGTCTTTTGTTTCTGTAAAATAAATTTATTTACTTCCATTTGATTATTCAAACGTAGGTTATGTTTAATTTTTATTCTTTCTTATTAATGTGAAGAATCATAATTCAATTTATAATTAGTTAAAGGCAAAAATTATTTTATATCAGATTGATTTGTGTTTAATTATCAAAGATTATGTTAAGAATAAGATCCATTCTATAAAATCAATTATTCAATAACTACCTTGAATGAAATTCTTCTTTATTTATGACATCTTAGTGCTACTATGTATACATTACAATTGCAACATCTAACTTATTTGTTATACAATGCGCCCGAAAAGAATAAATATTATTTGTCACATCATCGTTTGTAATAATGATCGAAACTAGTAATCTTGATAATTTGTGTTTCACCCTCGTTAATTATATTTCTAAGCGACGATGTTTTTAATGATAAAGAATAAATAATAATGTAATAAAAGAGAAATATTAATGAAATCAAAGATTTATTGTAAATGTATTTATGTGAATGATAATAACTAATATTTTATATATATATGAGGGTTAACCAAAAAGTAATGAAGATATATACGAGGTGTGATCAAAATATAAAGAACATATGTAATGTACGAACATTAATCTAATCAGACCAGTGGTTCTTGAATATAAAAGCCAAGCCTACTCATGACTTTTATATTCAGTCCCTTTGTCGGGCGACATTTTCTATAACGAAATACTTTAGTTTGTATAATATTTACCTGTACCGTGGGCAAAAAGTGCTCATAAATATGTAATATACTTAGTAGAATGTTCATTTTAAAATTAACAGAAAAGAAGAATGTTTTTAATATATGTAAGAGATTATTATGGGATAGTTGTGGCTATGTACATGTTATGTGTTGACCTAGTCAAGTGAATTTATGTATTTTACGGTCTTAAAAAGAATATTTAAGACATATCAAGCAATAAAGGTGAGACTAATGATCTTTGAATATCTGAGTTGATTCTTGCATAAAGAAAAGTTATTATCGCTTCGTAACTTATATTTTACCAGACGGACCAGGTTGACGACGCTTTTCTATAGAGTCGTTATACAGTTTTGTCTTACATGACGTAACATGTATACGCCTTTTGAAGCGACGCCATCTTAAAATCAGATGGTCACTTACATATACGTGATTTCATTACTTAACAGTGTAGACACAGCAAAATTTTAAAATTTAATCTCTATAACAAATTGTGTTTCATTAAAATCTAGCTCTCACTTCGAATGTTAGTTTCAGATTCATGCAGAACTTTTTTTTAAAGATACCCTTTGTATATATATTGCTAGATGTAGTGTAAACTTTATTTGACGTTAAAAGTAATTCAACTCTAATACGATATTATATGAGCAATAATATCGTATGAAAACGCTTTTAAAGTGTAGTCATTATCGTAGTAGATGTTTAAAGTAAATCTGCATGAAGGTGGGGGAAAGGTAAATCATAAATACAAGTTTGTTTCTCTATACATTCATTTTTACTTGAAGTAACAAAATTGAATCGTAAAATTACCAAACTATTTGCTTCTTATTTCTAAAAATTTTACTGCTTGCTTAGTATAACAATTTATAAGTGCTGTATAGCATTTTCAACAGCGAAAGAAAATATTATTTATTTTATTATTTTACGTGGACATGCATAATAAAAATAAACAGTCGTTGTATGCCTCAAATAAGTATGATAAGGAATTCCATTGTATGTTAAGTAAAAGGAAATTGGAAAAAGATTAAAATGACCCCGAAGGCGCTTCTAGTGTTAAAAGCAAGTTAACATTGACTGGAAAAGTATGGAAACACTTGACAATTTGTTCCATAAGCTTATTTCGATTTTTGTTAAATAATTCACATTGAAATGTCAAGTGATAATGGTTCCAGTTGTATTACTATACCAGCATATACCTGAATCTTTACGATTAATCTGCCATAATTTTCTAGGAGTTAAGGTAGTCTGTAATAGTAATCTGAGTATTAGTATAGACTTCGATCTTGACCAGGATTCTATAATGGTTGAAATTGAGCGTGTGTGACATTCCGTAATGTCCCAGTAATTCTGACCTGGACCAGATTTGCTCTTCTTTTTCCATGATGACATTTGTTGAATATGATAATCCTTGATTAAATATTTAAAATTATGATATTGTAGTTTTGTGTTAGTTTGTATTCCTGACGTAACTGCTTTCCGAGATAAGTCATCCCAATACTCATTAAATTTTATGCCAATATATTCTTTAGTATAAAAATAAAGTTATTCGATAATTTTAATTTTTAAAGTATCGTAGCAGGCTTTAATTAACATAATATTCCATGACATTGTGGTTGTCCATTTGGGATGGTTGAGTGCAGATATTGCACTTAAGGCATTAGTACAAATGTATGCTTTCTTTATCCTTAATTGTTTTATTAAAAGTACAGCATGTTTTATCCCGAAAGCTTCGGCTTCGAAGATGGAAATACTCTTTGGTAATTTATACTGGCGTTCTATTGAGAGTTGAACTCGCGAAACAACCATCCACTTCATAGCATTTCAGTGAATAACCAATGACAATGAAGAATTGAAAAATTTAGAAAGTGAGTCAGGTAGTATCTACAAAATGCTCTTAAATAAACAACCGTTTCAGAACCTTTTCTTGAAGACCAGAAATTTAGGTGAGCTGTTTGATGCCATAATTATTGGACATCCAAATTTATACATAATACTTTTGCAGATACTACTTGCTCTCTTTACTAAAATTTAGAATGTGGGATGGAAGTTAGCGAAGATCCTTAAAAATTTCACAACTTTCGTATAGTTTTACGATGTTATAGTATTTTTCTTTCCTTGGCGTATTTCCTTTTTCCTTTCTTGCTCGTATAAGAAATTGATTTTTTTTTTAAGTGAATATTTGAATCGTTAAATTTGCTTTGCCAGATCCTTTCTTATTGATGAGGTATTTTTCATTTTTTTTTTTTTTTAAATAGAGAAAAGAAGAAGGTCCTCGAAATAAGCAAGAGATAAAGCCAAAGGGAGGTGATAAGAAGAAAGGAGATAAGGATGAGGAAGGAGGGGCTCCTTCAAAGCCATCTGGTCGTCTCTCTCTCTTCGATTTCCTAGAGGATAAGCTTCCTGTTCAGAACGGTGATTACTTTTAATCATATTATTACCTTAACAACTTAAACTGATATTTTTATCATTACAAAAAGAAAGAAATCTGGAAGAAAGAAGGAAAAGAATGATGTAGTGGCTTGGGGAGAGATAAAATGAGATATATGTTTAGGATCGCTTTATTTTCCGTTATTAGTACGAGGGATGATCGGAAAAAAGATTACAAAGCATATAATTTTCTTGTTGTTCACCGTATCTTAACGAAAATTTATTTGCAGATTAATAACAAGTTTGTCTTGGTGCAAATTTGAGGACTTCGGAGTTTGACCATGTATATCCGAGAAGCAAACAAGAGTAGAAGTGAGGTCGGTGTGTCGGTTCCTGTGGGTTTTACACCTGCTGACATTGATAGGCAGATTGTGGGAAATGTATGGAGAGGGCTCAATTTCAAGGCTACATATAGGGAAATGATGTCGTGCCTTCAAAGAAGGACGGATTTGTATTATTAATGACAACCCTGACGTGAACTGTGCTCGTGTGGGTCAGTGTATTTGCTTGGACAGAAGAACACATGCTCAATATCAGTTGAACTCTACCATATATTGTTGTGCAGAACATTATGATTAATGTCTATAAGTATAGCAAAGTGTGTTCGAAATAGGTGCCATAGACACTATTCGAGAATCATGGAATCGTCTATTTTGGCTCTTCGTATTTTTCGGGAGCGAACACGGTGTAACGAACAAATTTCCAACGATCCGAAAAAGAAATCTTTGTCTCTCTCTCTCTCTCTCTCACTTCAAAACAAATACATAAATATATTGCAGCTAATCACAATAACCGGTTTCGAAATCATGATTACATTTCACCCACCGGGAGCTGGAATCGCGATAAGTTGGATATAATCACCATATGATTATTACGTATGTTACTACTGCGTATGTTAGATCACACAAATTACATAAACTATAAAATCTTTGGTATTGACAAGTGATACCCAATGACGTAATAATGTGAATATTGTATTAAAATTCTAAACCAGTAAAAGACATGCAAAATTACACAAACTATTTACAAAGTAGTCATAACATTACAATCTATCAAGGTGCACCAAATTATAGCAAAGAGCTCTCATAAATATTTTGCTAGGAACTCATTAAATTACTATTGCTTTTATAAGGTGGCCTCTTTTGTTTCTTAAAAATGTTGCCATACTCACAGTAATACTGTTGTACAGCCTTTATGCATAATTTCACTATTCGCTAATACTTATGAAACAAAGGTTGTTATATGCCGCTGGACAGGGTGTGGGGAAAATACAACACACTGCTACGATGTCGTCTTGATGGTGGGGACTGCAGCCTCCTGGGATATGCCAAGCACCATTCAGTTAATGTTCTCGAACATAGATATATCAAACGTTGTGAAGTTTTCCAGGGTACTAATGATAGCATACGTGTTACTTTATCTGACGCATAATTCAGCACTTAAACAAATTGATATTACACAGCTAACTTCAGCACTTCGTCACTATAGTGAGTAAGCTTCCATATGTAATATTCCTATTAAACGTTCGTCACCAAATGTTCAAGTGTATATTCATGTACACTAACAGTAAATTCACATGTCCGCTGCAAACTATTAATTTTACTAGTTAATCCACATGAGCTTCGTGTTTCACGTGCTGAGGTGGAAAGTGGAGCGACGCGGACTACTGCTGGCCGGTTCGGCCATCATAACCCCGCGCTTAGTATTCATTCGTGATTGGCTGAAAATGCCCACTTAGTAATAGGACTATTCCAAATTTGCTGACGTGCAAGGTTCCTTCCTGAAATGCACTACGAAGGTCAGGGAACAATACCTCTTCCCACGAACCTTGCAGAATGAACTATTGTTCAAGTGGTGCATTTTTAGAAATTATCAACTCCAGTTGGTGCCAGAATGTCATATGTATGAACTCTGCGACGCAGTAGAATGGGTTTGCAATCGTCCAAGAAATATAATGTTGGAAAGACATAATGAATAAAAATTTTAAGTCCTGCCCCTTTTTCCTTTTTGATTTTTAATTTTAATTTAGATTTTGTAAGCCGTCAAAATAGTGGTGACAACTATAAGACAACCAGAATGGAGACTCACTGAATATTCTGCATTGTTACGCAGCGGAGAGGAACAATTTTTTTTCACCGAATGATGACAGCTGATGAAACAATATTGCATCTGTTCACTCCATCAAGAAAGTAGGAACCCTGAAATCGTCTGTAATACCTGAAATTATTGAGGAAGTCCTTGATTTCGTTTTAGCCGACAGACCAGTGAAAGTGCGGGCGTTAGTAGAAGCCACAAACATTTCAACTGAGCTCTTCACATCATTTTGCACATGAAAAACTTTGCGCAAAATGGGTGACGCGTTGGGTCAGTGCAAAGCAGACAAAAAGCCGTCCGGTGAGCAAAAATTGGCCGAACTGCGATTTGATTTGCTTCCGCATCTTATCTATTCACCAGCTCTCTCTCTCTTTCTTTCTTTCTTTCTCTCTCTCTTTCTCTCTCGGATTACCATCTATTCCCAAAACTTAAAACTTAGCTGACAGGACGAAAATTTGAGTCAAGTGAAGAAGTTGTGCAGGAAGTAAATGAACATTTTGAAACCTTCGAAGAAACTAATTTCCACGAAGGAATACCGAAGTTGCAGAAACGTTAAGGCAAGTGCGTTGAAGTTTGAAAGGATTATGTCGAAAAATAAATACGTTAAAAAACTCAACATTTTTTTTTTTTTTTTAATATCAATCAGTTATTTATCAAACCACCTTCGTAGACGGTCCTTTAAGGAGCTAAACTAATAGAAAGCGGAACTTTAGGTGTTCAAATCAAGTTCTCTTGCTTTTGAGGATAAGCTAGTTGTCCCGCAAGTACTTGCAGAGATTTATTTCTTTTTAAAGGCAATGTTGTGTAATTTTCTTAACCTTTCTAATGTTTATGGATAATAAAGACGATTACGTTACTGTTGTGGCAGCTGTGCTAGTGATAAAATTATTTGAATTTATTATTACTGTAATTGTTCGAATAACTTCGAAGGATCGATTATTCCAATATTTAAGTAATGGTTTATTTGAATTTTAAACATGGTTAATGCGAAGCTTCTTTTCCTAGTTTGTTACAAAGAATTGCTTCGTTCCTCCAACCGTGCATACCATTCATTCGTTCATCTTGAAACTTTGGGAGTTTTGAGTACTTTTGAGTAAATATTATGATGCTATACAGTAATTGTATCATCATTAATTCATCATCATCTTGTGAATTATAAACCAACACATTTGAAATCACAAATGTTGCTAGATCATTAATGTAAATATATTGTGAATACTACATGTTTAATGTAAAAACAAGAATAGTAAGTCTCCATAAATAAAGGAGAAAGTGATCTTGTTTGTAATTGCATCACGGAAAAACAGGTGAACTGTTTGAAATGATATTTTGAATGTAGAGGTACCTGTCCCTAATTGGGTTTTTATGTCAGTGCATGTCCTAAGAGGGGAGAGGAGACGATGTGAAATTTGTCAAAAGTAGTATCTCTCACTAGCTCCTCAAATTAGGAAGATGAAGTTAGAGTATATAAATTCCTCATTAGAAATAGGCAGATCGAGTTCCAATGTTTTCGAAAACTTCTCTTCTCAGGGAGAGGGGAAATTTCTATATATTTTTTCGATACATTGAAATAGCCAGTGTTTGTCTCACTATCACGGGAAAAGGCTGAAACCTTTGAAATTAGTTTCTGAATAAGTTTAGTATTATCCTCGAGTTGGTTTTTATTCTTTCATTAAAATGTGTTTCTTAAGGGGGAGGGAAGGGGTTTAAAACGTATACCAAAAGTAGTGTTTTTTTTTTTTTTTTTAAAGTTTAATATCCTACAGTTATCTACCAAGGCTAAAGGAGACGGTGATGGATGGTATGATGAAATGAAAAAAGTGGGACAAAACTGGGAAAACTCGAGAAAACTCTCACACAATGTTTATCCATCACAAAAGCAACTTGGCCGGATCTAGGATTGAACCAGAGACTCCACCCAGCAGAGGTGAGCGCTGTAATAAGAACACCTGAGGCCCACGTCAGAATTAGTGTATCTTATGAGTCCATCATGATAGAGAGATGAAACTTGATATATAAACTCCTCTTCATAAACAAGCGGACATCCAGCGCAAGAAAATGCCCCAGCGTCTCGGAAATTTCGCTTCTAAGGTTGGGTAGGGTAAATTTTTTGCAAACAATAATTACTTTTTCGGTTGAAATGCATTTTTGAACATCATTGGGACTTGGGTCGAGCTTAGTTTTTAAATTTCTTTTCGATTCAGATACATATCAGTAGGGAGAAGGGGTTCAGAATACCTTTCAAATATATTCCATAAATCTATTATCGTGCGAAAAACAGACATTTCAACTAGTACATACTAAAGAAAGATCAGTTTGGACTTTAACAAATATTCTGTTTCTCTTTTAATAATGAATGGATTTAAAATGTACATAAATTTCGCACATGCAGTTTTTCTTTGTGTATTGCAGTAATACTGTGGTGAGTATTCTAATAAGCCTTTTTTATTATTTCAGAAAAGGAGACTGAAAGGAAGCCAGAAGAGAGGCGATACAGAAACACTGACCGAGGGAGTAGCGACGTTCGGGGCTCTAGATCTGACTCCTATCAGAATCCACGTAGCGGTGGCAATTACTCGAATAATTCTCGGCAGGATTCTATGGTGTGGAATGACACTTCGTCACAACGTTCGAATACGTATCATAAGGATGGAGATAGAAATCGTCAGAATGGAGGCAGTGCGTCACAGAAACCTCCAAGATTTCAGAATCAACAAGCCCAAAGAATGCATGCTGCGACCAATAGTGTTGGTTATCACAACCAGAATGAGAGCTTCCAAACATGGACTAATGATACGTACCATAACAGTCCTCAGGCTTGGGTGGGTGATAATTATCACTCCAACAGGAACTATGGCAACTACAATTCGCGGACTGAAGGGTACAACGGGGAAGATTATGGGGCCTCCGTGAGTGGTGATCATTATCATGGACGGTCAAATGATGGTTCACGGCAACCGCGAAATCAAACCAGAGACACTGACCGAAGTAATCGTAACCAGAAAGATGGACGGACTCATCAAAGTGATTATTACAATAGAGATCAAGGGGATCGGGGAGGGGGTGGTCACGAAAAGTGGAAACAAATGGATGGGGATGATGGGAGGAACCATACAGGGAGGGGCCGACCTCAACATAGTGGTAACTCAAGTTATGATGCTTCTAGTAGCTTCCGCGGCAGTAACAAGTTCGATAGTGGCCGAGTTGGAAGTCAAGAATATGGTGCAAAATATATCCAGTCAAATAAGCCCAGTGGTCACGGTAGTGGAAGAGATGGGAATGTCCCAGCCCACCAAATGTACTCACGGGAGTCCAAAGACGCCAGTGTTCCAAATTCCTATACTCCCGATGCTACTAAATTCAACTACTCTGGTTTTCAGCAATTTGCGGATGGAGTAGCTCCTTCAAACCAGTATATACCAGACAGCAAACAGTGGAGATGGAAAGAGGGTGACAAATGCATGGCCAAATACTGGGAAGACAATATGGTAATGTTCATCTTAAAGACTCTCTTTTGTTAATATAAACAGACTTGTAATTAATTAATTTTTCCATACTCTTAATTTTGTCTGTTAAATAATACATTTAACTTCTAAGAATCAAGACAATCCTCCTTGTATAGTAGTGCAAATGGTCATTTTTTAATTTTAATATAATTTTGAAGTTAATTTAAATCTTAACTGTTACTTTTATCTGACATAATTTAATTTAATTTATAATTTATTTTTAATTTAATTAATTATTTTTTAATGTTAATCCATTAAATTTTTCAGCAACTTTTTGCAACTTTGATTCATAAGTCATTGTTAAACTAATAATACAAATAACATGCTTTGTTCTGTTACTAAGTGAACTGATAGGATGCATATTTAATAGTGAAATACCAGCCTTGAATTCCCCAACTCAATCAACAGTTTTAATTGTATTAAATAAATAAAACTATTGGTCTTTTATTTTTTTTTAAAAAAAAGTTTATTTCCTTAACTAGAAATCAGCTTACAGAACTTCATCTTAAACAAAACAATTAATGTAACATACATTTAGATGTCTAAATTTATACCGAAATTTTATCTACTTTGATAGAAGGTCACAGGGAAGAACACTACGATACTTCGCTGGTTTTAGACACCACCATTGACTCCCTCGTTCTATTACTAAGATTACAAGGAATGAAGACACAAGTTTTAAGTGGACCAGTTTTTGTTTTACAGCTTAAATTTCAAGTGCCAAAATCTTTTTATAATATAGGTTAAACTGTTGGTATTGAAGTTGATGTTAATGCAGACTTGAGTTCTAAATGAGCAGTGTAATTTCATCGAATAACTGACATTGAAGATTGCTTCGGTCATTGTAGACCAAGTATGCATTTAGACTATAGGCACAGAATTAAATAAATTGCCTCTTTACCCATGAAAACAAAACAGGCGGCCACCCATTGTATCAAATGATTGCTGGAGTAATGTTTGTGTTGTTATTGAAGTGCGGTACACATAATATTGTATTTTGTTCCTCCTCGAAGGACTGAAAATGGATCATTATGAGATGATAAGAAGTCGTCGAGGAGTTTACTATTAAATTAATAAAACAGGTGCTTAAGTAAAGTTCAAGGCTAGTATTTCATTAATACTTCTTGTTAATAAATGGATTGAGGTTTTTTGTTATGAAATATAACAAAATTATTGAAGCCAATATTTGTACCTTAGTGGTTCTTAGCTGATTGGGGTAATTAAGAAATGAAGAAAGGTAATGTGCAATGTGCAAGAAGATACAGGATTTTTCAATTTAATGAAAACATCTGAAGAAAATGCAACTTACGAGATTAATATGGCGTTAGATCACCTTTGTCCACGCGGAATGGATTAGGATTATATTTCTAGATTTCTGCATCTATGGCTGTGTTAGCCCGTCACGTATGAGGGATAATGTCCCTTGGCTATCACATTGCCTGAAAAATTGGGGAGGAAGAAGGGAATGGGGACTAGTTGCCTGGGACCATTAGGTTAGTACCATCCCGGCTTTGGTTGGTATGAATAAGGAAAATCTCACTTTGGATGGCTAGCTGGAAAGGATCGGACACCTTGCTGACCGATTGGAATGAAGTCATAGAGATCGTGAATTATACAAGTGAAATTTTACACCATTCCGGATGCAGTACATCACTCAGTTCCGTAAGAAAGGATGGAGGCGGAAATTTGAGCCAGATTCCTGCCTCCAAAGTGAACCACAGATGTGTTCAGGAGTGGAGATTTGGCGCACCAGGGAAGAAATTCAACTTGATTCCAATAGTCCTCAAACCATGCCACAATAACTCTAATTGTGAAATGATGTGGCGCGTTATCATCCTGGAATATGACGTCATTGCTGGGAAACAAAACAACACCTCGACTATAAGATGTGCATGGTCTCCTAAAATGGCGACATAATCGCGGATAATGGCGCGACAGGTAATTTTCAGTACAAGACCCACTCGGCCCACAGCATCACAGAGCCTCAGCCATGGTTGGGTGAAGACCTTGCGAGTTATATGCTTATTTGAGTATCCACTACATAAACTGCTTAAAATAAGGTGAGATGACTTATCCGACCATATCGTACATTTCCAGACATCAGCGATCCATGTTGCGTATTTGCGGCACCATTGGCGTCTGAACCCTTACGATCCCTTATTAGTAGTTTCGCCCGTGCAATCCAACCTGTATGTCCACGTCTTGTAACTCACGGCGGAGTGTGATTGTCAATACAGGGAGATGCTGCTTGCTTCGCCGATGTGGTTTCTCCGTGAATTTTGTAGGCCACCTTGGACACTGTTTCTCCCAATACATCCAACACACTTGCCACTTTCGTCATACTCGCACCATATAACCGAGCGCCAACAGTTTGCCCTTATTGGAAATCAAATAAGATGCCTATTTTACACTATAATCACTGCCCTTACCCTAACACACTACTACCGTCAGCTCGGTGCTACAGTCCCCACCTGACAATTACCAACCCAGACATCTGGCGTGTTTCTAACTCTACATTAAATTGAAAAGTACCTGTAGGTACATAATTAAATTCCTGAGCATTAAACTCAAATGCAACTTAAAATAAAATTTCATATCACATACTTTAGAATTTTAGGCTTTCTATTAACCTGATCCTCGAGTTTAAAAGTTCCTAAATATACGAAGCTTACGATTTATGTTTCTCCTATCTCTCCAGCCGCAAGTAACCACGTTAACTTCATTCAACCTTACACTCATGGCATCAACTGTGCCTTATGCTTACATCAATCGGACATCACGTTTACTTAACCTTATACTCACAATGTTATTTTGACATCACCAGTTTGATATCACGCTTTGCCAGTGCTACAGTCACATCATTTTGACATGGCGCTCAGTCTGCTTCACTCACATCACGATTTAGATTTCGCACACACTTAACTTCACGCGTACTTCGTGAAATTGAGTCCACGTAAGCATGAATTCTGAGCTTGTCAACTTCGACCTCATGAGTTCGACCACCCATGTCCTCGACTGTTAATGTGACAGTAATTAACGATAAATAGGCGACAGTGCAAGACACTTTAGCATGCAAGGTAAATGGTCTGTTGATTTTTTTCTCCGCAGGACTGCCACTTCTAGTAGAATATATGCAATTTCCTTTAGGCATAGTTAAAGAAATAGATATATTCTCCTAATAGGAAAACGTAATTTTATTTTTCGTTCATAAATTAAAAATTCAGTTTTTTTTTTTTTTTTTTATTTAAGAGAGAGACTAAATGGTAAATTGTATTACCAACCTGTGACTGATGTACAAAAAAGATACATTGAGTAATTATTTGTTCTATCCATACGGTGGTTGATTGCTAGAGTGCCTACCTCTGGTGTGGGGTCCCTGATTCAATCCCCGCCCAAGTAAGTTTGTGGTAGACTACATCGTGTCCACGGGTTTTCTTGGGATATTCCCGTTTCCTTCCACATTTTCATTCCACCAATTTTTCCACCTCATTCAATTGCCTTAATCATTTATCGCCCCCAACCTAAAGGACATAATTGTGTGATGTTAAACTAAAAGATTTCATTTTTCCACTTTTCTCCACACCTACATTTTGAAAGCACCTAGTCCTTTTTTCATTGCTTTAGCGTAATGTTCATGTTCCTGCCCCATAGAGTGCAAAAATCCACGAAATCTTTTTTGTGTTATCTCTTTCTATTCAAGGACCCACAAAATAATACTTTTCGTCCTCATATTTTTTTCTTCATTCCAGTCCTTGCTTTTATTCCATGTTGGCATTGAGCTACTTTGTGGCTAAGCTGTTAGCGTGCGCGCCTTTGGCGTGGGAGACTCGGCTTCGATTCCCGGTGGGAGCTCATGTGGTTCAAATTCCACGTTATTCAGTAGATCCCGTCTCGTATAGACTCGCTGCTGAAAAGGGACGTGAAACTCAAAATCAACTCAACTCCATTTCATATCCCTACTAATAATGCTACCCAGATATCAAAAACTATTTTAATAGTTCACAAACACTTTCCCTCTACATTAAAATGTATCGACAGGAGTGTCACGGCCTACCGTGATTATTGTACGTATTCTGCAGGGAGAAACATATATGAAGTATTAATTGGGTTTCAGTTGGTAAACTTGGGTGCATATTAAGTGAAATATATATACTGCTCGACATATATTGTAAAATTACCTGCATGTTTAAAGTGAGATCTCTGATTAGCATTCACACGTTATTATTTTTTTATATTATGGGATGTTGAGTTACCTTGCATTGTGAAATCTCTTAATTCCACCGTAGTGATAATTTCAGTGTTTGTATATGTAAATGGTATAATGTGTAGTAGAGATATAGGAAATTACATAGTTGTATTTCACGCAAAAGATTAGTCCCGTTTGCACTTCTCTGAGGTTAGCTGATGTTACAACCGTATGTGCCTACTGGACTGGTGCGGCTGCATGGCAACTCTGGATTAGTGCAGCAAGTCCTTGAAATATAGTTTAATGTTATCTAGTCATCTAATGAGTTTTAATTTCAACAGACGATTTTAAATTTTGCTTTAATTGTATCTTAGACAATTTATTTTGGTTACTACTATGGGTGATTATACCACTAAAAGGTGATTTCAGCCAGATTATTTGGAACCAAGAAATCCATAAACGAGCATAGAAAACAGTTTACCAGAATTAATTACAAACACAACACGAATTGAATAAAAATATGTTCTAAGCTCTTTCACTGATTCTTTGAAACAGGGAGAGTAAGAAGCGCAGGAAGAAATAAACAGCATCTGAGAAATCATTAGGTCTGGAACTGTATATCACCATCGTTATGCTCCTAGATTAGTTGTAACACAAAATAACTTATAATTCAATAGGGTATTTTTGAGAACTTTTTTTTGCATTATGTTAAATATATAAATTAATATCTTTATCTTTTTAGTATTATAGAGCAGAAGTAACAGGAGTTTCTAACAATACTTGCGTCGTTAGATTCGTGGAGTATGGCAACTATGAGGAAGTCCTGCAAGAGGATTGTATACCTTTTACGAAGGTAAATATAAACAGTTTGTTTGTTTTGACTGTGATGTATATAACAAAATTTTATTTTGTGAAATGTGAAGGGAGACATTGTATATCCGTAAAGTGTAATTAAAGTTATCAATACCAAACAAAAATATTGGTTGCTTGAAAATATGATAGAGTAACAAATAGTGTGAATACAATCTGTAAAAAGTAAGTTTCAGCCTATTTCTTTTGTTATCACTAAAATCTTGATGCTTAAAATAGAGATCTATACTGTTCACTGCTTATTAACATTTACGTGACAATGTGTTTCGGGAAAAAAAAATTATGTAAGTGATTGTTTTAACATAGTGACTAGTGTTTTATATTAACTCACACCCAGTTGCCCCGCGTAGCATAGTCGCTGATGCTCTCACCTTTCTTGCACTCAATCGTAAAGGTGTAACAGCTTTTTAGGTCAGCCTTGCTGAGTAAAGTTTTCCTTATTTACATCAGACCTAACACAGGTTACAAGCCGTTTCCTTTCTTCTCCCTTTCTCCGAATACTGTTCTCACCGAGGGATGTCATGCCCAGAATATTTGTATAAATAAATAAACTCACCTCTTATTTGCCTGGAAATCCTAATCAGATTATTATATTTCTGATATGACTTCAGTTCTGTTGCCTTCGACAGCTGAACATTAATGGACAGCTCCCATTGCACAGATATTGTTTCAGCTTTTTCTTTTCTTTTGTTCGTTCTTTCTTTTCTTTTCTGTTCATTCATTCTTTATTTTTCTTTTTTCTATCTACCTGTGTTTTCGTTCCGTTTCTTTCTTTCTTGCTTTCTTGCTTTCTTTCTTGCTTGCTTTCTTTCTTGCTTTCTTTCTTGCTTGCTTTCTTTCTTGCTTTCTTTCTTTCTTTCTTTCTTTCTTGCTTGCTTGCTTGCTTTCTTGCTTGCTGGGGCCGCGGTGGCTCAGTGGTAGAGCGTTCACCTCTGGTGCTTGGGGTCCTTGGTTCGATCCCATCTCGCGCCAAATGAACTTTGTTGTGGACAAACACTGTGTGCAGCGTTCTTCTGTTCCTTTCCACTTTCTTCATTCCACCATTTCATTCATTTCTCATGATCACCATCTCCTTTAGCCTAGCCGGTATAACCGTGGAACGTAAAACTCATATTTCATTTTTCTTTCTTTTGTTTTTTTTCTTTTCTTTTCTTTCTTTTTCTTTTTGTAAAACAGAAAACAGTAAAATTAACATTTTTCACAGAAAACTAAAATCAGCAATAAATTACTGAAATGTTTGTGATCACTGTGAACTAAGTACGAGGTGCGTACCAAAGTGCCGTTTTGATTAGGGACGCCATTCCTCATACATGTTTCCATTTGCATACCATCTCATAGGATGGGTTTTCACCCCCCATAGACTTGTTTCATCTCTTCGTGGATCTGCGTTGCTGATTTCCCCTGAAGATAGAGTAACTTAATGATGCTCCGTGGCTCAAGCTTTTCAATCGTCGTACCTTCAGTAATTTACCTTAAAAAAATGATTGAGTTTGTTAACTGTATTTCAGATTATGTCCAAAGGAAGTTAATTTGTAATAATTATAATTATTTATATATAATTATTTTATAAATAATTGTTACTTGTGAGTGTGTTGGCAGATTGAAGTCCTGTGGTGTACGTATTTCGTAAATGGCTTTTGTTAACTTGCTCTCACAGATTTTGTGATGATATAACATCCTTAGTTTGCAACACTGAATAATAAATGTAGTATTTTAAGTTTCCATTGAACATGTTCATTTGAAATGTGTAATTATCTGACGTAGTGACATTTGAAAAAAAAATATTTTATACTGGGATGACAACACTCTTCATTCGGTGGTAGTGTTTAATACGTAAAACGATGTCCCCCTCCTTATAGTTGCCTCATGCAAAGTTTCGCTTTTCTCCCTTTTCTGGTTTCTCCGTTATCTCGGATGTTCCAGATAAGTTGTCCACCCTGTATATATTTATAATATATAAATCTGTGTGAGCAAGTTAACAAAAGCAATATAACTTCTACTACCAGATCTTGCAGGTTATTCTGCTGTTGTTTGAAGTTGCATCGTTAGTCGAAGTAACGTTATGTTGAAAGCTGCTCCGGCTGTAGTAAAATCTCTTCGACTTTAATACTGAATTCATTTTGATGATTAATCTCTTCCTTCTAAAAACAACTAAGAGTTAATGTGTGTTTATTGATCAAATAAAGTACTTGGCTAACAACAGATACTTTGCTGTAGAGTTACATCGTTATCTTAGTTACACGGGTTATTACAGTTGATCTCCGTGATTAGAAACTCTTATATCTTGGATTTAATGAAACTCAGATACATAAATAGGTATAAATGAAAAAAAAATAACTAAAAGTTTTTAGTGGTTAGTGAAACTACTGTGTAGTTACATAGTTCTCCATTACGGGCAATACAGAGAAAATGGCTACTAAGTCAGGAGTGCATTTGCTTTCTCGATTTCCACATCAACCAGTCTTGGTAGAATAGAGCGTCATACATAGTTTGTAAGTATTATTCTGATTTTGGGTAGAGATTGTATGTATAAGCGGAAGTCAATCAGTTGTTCACCAGTAACCATTGAAACAAGAGGAACATGTTTGGGTACTTTCACAGATTCACACAAAGTCCACAGAAATTCATTGTTCGAGCCAATAAATAATTAGACATCCTGCAGCAACTGTGTCGGAGATTTTACGCAAACGTTTGCAATATTTTACAAGACTTGAAATTGACCGACAGACTTCTTTTTGCATACATAATCAAACTAAATAGAAAACTAGATGGTTTCATGGAATCATTAGTCTTTAAAATGAAGGGTGAAGAAACCACCTTTCAAGTAGAGTGAAGAAGCATAAAGTTAAATTTTAGGAACGAAAAGCCCACTTGCATCCGAGGTACATTACGCTACTTTTCCACGGTGAATGCGATTTTGCTCTTTAATTCATGAGAAAGTGCATGATGACTCCTTTTTCAGTGAGGATGCAATCACTGCGACGTCCTATCTGGACTTGGGAGTTTAGCGCCCGTTCAGCAGCGAGGCTATATGAGACGTGGACCTACAACTTAACGTGTGACCCAACCACATGAGCTCCCACTGTTAATCGAACCCGGGTCCTCCATTAACCTTATAGCCATGAGAGAGCTTCGTATCCTGGATTTTCACATACCTGGCTTCTGTCACAACTTGAATATTACACCCAATATTTTATCTTCAAACAGGACGGCGTACTCCATTTTCACGAAGTCTGGAGTGACTATCAAAGAGATGAACTTGACTGTGTAGGTTGTAATGATAGTCAACTTCTATGGCCTCAACAATTCCACATTCCCTTAACGTTAGGGATTTTGAAATGAGTGTATGCCACCTATCATGCCTGATCAGCGATTACACATCATAGATGCCATTGTGTTGATGAATCGTGATGTAGTGCGTACAGCGTATAATTTAGGAACTACTACGGGCTTGATGTGTGTTGAATAACAAAGAGGACTCACATTGTCACCATTCGAAATCTTTGATGTGGAAGCTAAAACATTTTGAGTTTTCTTTTCATTGAGACCATTTTTGTGTATCTCAAGTGTCATTAAACATGAGCTCTAACTGTTCCTTTTCGAGAAAATTATTGTAATAACCGTATATTTATATGATTAATCTATTATTTATATAAATATTTCATTTTTTTATTTTCTTTTAAAAATACAGGAAGGTTTGGGACATAACTTGCAAACTTCCAGTGCCTTCGTGAATTCTTCAGATAGTATGTCGCCTCTGTACACGCAGAATCATTTCTCAGGTATGTTCTTCCATTGTTACTATTATTTTCGTATGCAATTTCTAAAGATTACTAATACGGGATGTTTCAAATTAAGCTAAAACTGAGTTTGAATTATTCTCCAAATGGAAGAACGTAAGGTAAGTCATAAATAAACCGATTACCAATAGAAACTGATATTTTCTACGAGATAAGCTAAGTGCTCACGTTTTTTGAATCCTTTTTAAGTCGAATGAGATTTTAAGTATTGCTACTATATCTCAAAGCATAATGAGAGTATTTTGAGAATTTCCAACCGAAACTTCCAAGGCTTTCAGAATTTAATTGTGATGCTTGTAGCTACTTTCTTAACATTTTAAGCAAATGTTTAATGGAAACTCATGGAAGTTTCATTGTCATTAGAACTCATTTGTAAGATTTATTACACGTGCAACATAACATTCATATAGTGCTCAATATCAAGTTACACATCGTTGTTTTAATATGATTTTAGGTAAACTTTACCCTTATTACTGTCTATTGCATGTATTATTGATAGTAATACTTTATATTAGGGTCATTATGTTAGTCTGGTATATTTTGAATACAATGACTTTGTTTGTCTGATATATTAGAATATTAGTATTAAAGTGTAAGGCGATTGACCTAATTGGTAGTAATATAAAATTTTGATTAAGTTAAGATTCATAGTGGCATTGTTCCGATGCACGTCATTGTCTGTGACATAGCTTCCGTTCTGGTATCAACTTAAACTGAGTTTTAGTGTAGTTATAGAATAATGTCATCTGTCGCTTAATAATAGGTATATATACTGTTGATAGAAAAACAAAATGAATGGATGAGATGGTTGACTAACGAGAAATGTTATAAATACAGAAGGTCGTGGCATCCTTATCATAGTGAATTACAACCGCCTGCCCTAGGCTATAAAATTCACCACCGATTATGTTCAGTATAGCGGTCCTGGAGATAAACATGGGAGCTTCCATTGAAGGAGGCATCCATTGAAAATAACCTGATCCGGTTTAGCGTATTCATTGTTGCATTCTTTCCGGAATTCTCTAAATGTTGTAGCTCGACATTTTGTGGTACATTTTTATATGTCAAAGACACAAAAGCAGATGGGTGATGAATCTAGAAATTTAAGAGATGTGTTTCAATGAGAAGGCCTTATACCTGTTCGCTGTTCCATTCGAGACTTGTAGGTTACCGTTGTTTTAGCGGGGTGATAGCTGACCTTGTCTTGATGAAAGTAGACTTTACCATTCTTACTGACATACAAAGCAAGAGAATATTGGTGGTGTATAGGATGTAAGGCGTGCAGCATTTATCTTTTCACATTAAATGCCACTCTGTGTGTAGGAAGCTTCCCTTAGTACAGAAACCCGTCATTACCACAAACTTCTTGGGAAGATGTTCGAATCCACTGTGCGTGCTCCTTTTCATCACCAGGACGGCGCAGAACACGCACCTGCCTTTTGACTTGGTCAGATAGATCCACACTTCATCTCGTTGAGTGATGTAATTCAGGCATCCATAAATATTGATTTGAAAGCAGTACATATGATTTTCTATGGTCACCTGAACATACGGGAACTTTCAAACTGTTGAATCCTACACAACTTGACTGAAACTCAAAAATAGCCTCGCGTCAATTGTTGCTCATGAAAAAAGTCAAATTTGTTGTATCACATCTTTACATGGGACGAAACTTGGTTATGTTCATACGAACCCGAAACTAAACAGCAATTCACTTTGGAATTTTTGAAGCGAGCTGAAACTAACAAAAGTTGTATGTTTGAACAGTGCTGCCAAGCAAATGATTCTTGTTTCTTGGGTTAAATGAGACGTGTACAAACCATAACTTTAGAAGATAGAAGGACTGTAAATGTTGAGTGGTGTACAACGATTTATTTGCCAGAGGCCATCAATGAATTGATTTTTTTTTTTTTTAAATGTTCACTTCACTGACAAATTGTCTTCACTATGACAACGTCAGTTCCCTCTCAGCACACCAAACTGTTGAATTTTTTGTCCATTAAATATTCAAGCTAATGACTTATTGTCCATACTCACTTGATTTATCACCTTCTGACTTCTTTTTGTTCCCACATACGAAAAATAAGATCCATGGGGAGCGATTTAGTGTCGTCCGAAGCAGCTGTTGACGCATTCCAGATAGCGGTTTCTGAGGTAGCAGCCTCATAGTGGAAGAAATGCTTTCAAAATTGGTTTTAGCGTATACACAAGTGTATTGATCTTTGATAAACGAAGCCATTTTCAAAATTTCGCAAGTCTTTTTTCTTGTTGATTGCGGTAACTTTCCCGGCAGCCCTCATACATATGTTTGCTCTCGACCCTACATGTCAACTCAGGAATTTTTCATTTGTTGGTCATTTATGTGGGAATATTTTGGAGGTGATTTCACAGTAGAAGAAATTAAAATTAGTCGGAAAACACTTTATGCAAGTTAGATGTCAGAAGAAAGAAAAGAAAGAAAGAAAAAAAAACGTGCGTGGACATATATTTGCAAAATATATTAGTTTGATTTCGTTCTGAGCGAGAAATTTTCCACACTTCCGCGTACTTCTCAAAAGAGATAACCGCCTTCTGGAAATAGCTTCTGTGTATATGAGCCAAAAAGTACCCTAAAGATACTGGACAAAGCTAATATATCTCCTGAACCAATTTCTCGGTTTGACATATAACTGTCGGAAATTTGTGCGGCTTAAAAGGTCGTCTCTCTTCCTTTGCCAAACGTGGCATTTTTTTTCGAGAACTATTAATGTTTACTTCATTTGATAAGGGATCACTTTCTAATGCTTCTTTTCACATTACATGGTGTATTATGACGAGTGATACAAATACATTACTTATACACTTTCCATGTCATAGTAAAATGGAAATTTCTTTCGTACTTGCTGAAATACTGTTTTGTAGGTACAGATCTGTGAAATATTTTGTAAGCAAATATCCACACAACTATCTGCGAAACATAAGTCAAAATTTTGATGTATGTAATTAGTACAAGCAATTCCAGTGTAGTTCAACCTAGGCAGGGAATCTAACCGACTTTTTCATTAACATAAAGAAAGTTCATCTTGCTTCCTTTAGATACCAAATGTTTTAGATTGAAGGAATGCACAATCTTTTTCCTGCACATGAGAATATCGTTTGGGTTTTTCTATTAAGACGTGATTCCAGGTTGTTATATTTCTACATTTTATTTTGATATTTTAAATTCTGAGTTTTTCACAGTTTAATTTGATTTTGATACTCTGTGTGCGTCAGTTTCTGAGTTACCGGCTGCAACTCGAATACCAATCGATGCCTAAAAAGAGTGGAAGGAAGAAGTCTAGTTTTATGAAATCAAGAAGTCAAACTGAACGCGTATAAATGGAGAATTCAGTTGCAATGCTTTAACGCTAACTATAGAACGTTGTTCCACGATAACAGTGTTTTAGTTCAAGTTCCTTATATGAGCATCATTCCATAAATAATTCACACTAATGTTTGTTTACATACGTGTTTAATTTTTTAAAAGAACCTCTTTACAAGCCTTCACTGTAGTCCCCTGCTTCTCAGTAACCGAGTTCCAACGTCCGGGAAACTTTAGTATTCTATTCAAGATGCCATTTTTGTTTAGCTGTTGAATGGCTTGGGTAACGGCAGCAGAAAACTCTTTTAGAGATTAAAAGAAGACGTCCATGTATGATTTGTTTCAACATTGGGAATAGTCGAAGTCTGGTGGATTCACGTCCAGGCTTTGGGAAACATGAGGCAACACTTCTGAACCGTATTCGCGTGCCTGCCACTTACGACATTTTCGAAGTGCGGGCGAACGTTGACGAGAATGAGTGGTTCAGCCTCAAGCAACTGAAGCTGACTTTTGTGCATTTTCTGTGGAGTTTTTGCAAGAAGTCAAAATAATACACCACTGTGTCGTTTCTTCCACATAGAACTCTGCTATGTGGAACTTTCTTCCACATAACATTTTGGCCAATTCACGCATTAGGAGACTGCTGTTCGAAGTACCCACGAACATAAGTATCATAATGAGGTGGACTGCCATCGTACTGGAAAGATTTAGGAAATGATCCATCCTCCGAAAGCATTTGTGGAGATGTCTTCTAGCATACGGCAAAATAACTCATCAAAGTTAGGATTCCATCTATAAAGAATGGACTCACAACACGAGTTCCTCACATGCCACACCAAACTATTATCTCTTCGGGAACAGCTGCGGATAAGTTAAACCAATGCAGGTTATTATTCGACCAGTATCGCACGTTTTGTTAGTTTTTCCTTGCCCGACACGTAACAGTTTACCTAATCAGCAAACAGTGCATCAGAGGCGAATGTGGGATTTTGTCGTAGCTGCTCTCTGACCCGCTAAGCAAATTCCAAACAACGATCTGGATCATCATAATCTTCTGGTGTTGGTGAAGTTACAGCTTATAACTGTGCCACTTTTTCAGTAACATATTGCGTATGATTTAAGGTGCGACTAACACCACTCTCACGGGCTATACTACTCGTGCTTCTTTTGGGACTTTTACTGAATGATGGCAACACCGCCTCAGTTGTTGTGCGTAGTCTTCTAATCTTGGTTCGATCTGCCACAGATTCGGTTTCTTGGAATTTCTTCAGCACAATGAGGATAGTACCATTGCTGACGGGAACTCTTTCAGGATGACGGCGTTAAAATCATCTGCAGTCACCCTGGTATTTAGTTTTCAACAGATCAGCATGATCTCAATGCGCTCTGCGCGTGTCAAGGCCATCTTCTGGTAGTAAGTAACCTGAAACGATGCAAACAAAGAAACAGTCATAACTTCATAATGGTTAGCTCTACAGCAAAACTGAAAGTGACATTTAGTTTCTACGAAAATTCGCTACTAAAATAACATCACATGCTGTGTTCCACGCTTTTGGACCACACTATATATCGTAAGAGTTCAGCCGAACTCATTCCATCTGGATCAATCGTGGCATGGCCTGATTAAACTTTGATCTGCTATACAGGTTTGTAAATTATTATGATATGCCTCAACTTGGTTCCTTAAGTTACGCATAATCAAATAAATAAATTTATTGGTATAAGAAAAACACAATAAATACTGGTTAAATAAAGGTCATTCTTGCATGGAAGCAACGTGAAGCAGAAGATGACCCTTGAAACTCCAGTTTTTTAATGGTCCTACTGGATTGATATTCTAGAAGAATGTCACCAGAGGAATGAATCTAGATTTTCTGACCTAAAATCTGGAGGAGTGCAATGCACAGCTATAGCTTCGGTTGCATTAGCTGCAGCCTTTGTTAAATCACCCACGTTTTCAACTCAAAACTATCTCCAACAGATTATGGCCTTGGGTTACAGATTGCATCAAGAAAAAATGCGATAAGACTCTGAGAGAACTAAATTGTTGCTATTGGCTGAAAAAAAAAATGTTTCAACGTTGAATGTCTTCAGCATAGTGGTAGACTCATCTCGTCCCAATCAGTACATTCCCAATGATTTATACAAGGATTACCTAATATTTCACAATGGAAAATTTGCTACAGCCTTCATACATGAAGGAACTAAGATTACAAGCTCAGTCGAAAATTCGGTGAAGATCCCAAGAGATGGTCATGCTCGGTGTGTGGGAGTTAACTTTCAATTCCTTGTGAATATTCTTCACATTTCTATTCCAGGTGAATCGTTAACTTTTACACCAATGAAACTCATATAGTCACTGAATTTATGATTACAAAAAAATCAAATAAAGGACGATTTTTTTTTTTTTAATGACAATTCGTAAGTTACTTGTTCAGAAGAGGTACTACTTCTGGCGAAGGACTTTGGGTAATTGTATTGGTGTATACTTTAAAGTAAATCACATACTCGTTATACCACAAAGGATTGAATTTTCTGTATGAATGTTGGTAAAATTGAAATATTATCAAAGTGACGTCGTTGAGCATAATTGAAGAATATTTTTCAATTCTGCAGAGAAGTGTAAAAAAAGGCTATAAATATGGTTTTATTAAAATTATTATGCAATAAAATGTGTTTGAAAGAAGTTCTTATGAATTTATTATTTTTTTCTTTTTCAGGGATTCTAGAGTTCAGACGTGGAGGGAACAGACCGTATATTAAAGGAGGCGATAACATGGGCAACAGGGATAATGTTCGGGATAGAAGAGGTATTCGACCTCAACAACAGATGTATATACCACCGGCGCAAAGAAAATGAGAGAATCCTATTGTAGTGCAATATAACACAATTAGGAATGAATATTATTGGCCCATTTAATGAGGATTTTTTTCTTTTGGCGTGGAAAGAGGGGAAGTTGTCGCCCTCCAATTTATGTAACTCGTTTACAAGAATATTTAGGCATATAGACTATGCACAAATGTATTTTTATTTTAACGAACTTTTTAGAAAGTTTGTCATTGTACAGTCAAGAGACGAAAAGCTAACTTATTGTGTGTGTTTGAAAATAAGAAAATGAGGATTTTTTCCGCTAGGAATTATGGATAATCTTTAATTTCTGATATTGAATGAAAGAAAGAAAATAATAATACAAGGAAATTAACCTTTAAGCTATAGAGGTATGATATCTCTGCAGTGTCGGGGATTGAAAGACAGTCTTCTTGGATAAAGTGCTGAGTGTTTATTGCTGAGTCTTGTAGTGATAAAGCATGTCGAATAAGAACTTACTTCGAATCTTCTATGTACTGTTAAAAGTTCCATGACGAATATGAGTATCATGTAGCAAGTTTTATTTTTCTTTGATGTGCAATTTGTAACAGTGCGTTTAAAAATATACTTGTAGGTTCGACTGAAAAAAACTACATTGTGGGGAAAAAAAAAGCATGGTTTAGAAAAAAATAAATGGTACTTGTAATGTTAAGTACAAACCTGACGAATTTGTTGTATAGAAAAAAAAGTGTTTGACTGATAGTAGACTTTGATTTCCTAAACTAATGGTCTTCGTGCGTTAATATCAACTGTTAGTTCTTTTTATGGTATCTACATTTTAAATGATACCTATTTATACTGATTCAGAAAATAAACACTTATCTTCTATTGACATAGTTTGCTTATTGGTGTGTTATGACCTATAGTCTATTGATATATTTGATATTAGCCATCGTACATTTTACAGGATATACGACACATCGAATAGCATCAGTTCGAACTTCGATTCTATGATTCATTTCTTCCAATCCTGTAGCATACTTGTTGATTTAGCTGACCAAAGAAAGACATTTAATACTAAAGTATTACATTTCTGTATTTAATTAACTGTAAAATTGGTTGGTGATAAGAACTAAAATAAATTATTTTTTTGAAAACTTTGTAATGAACAGCTCACTTACAACTTGATGAGAGCGTTTGCTTTCCGTTCACTGGACATCAGATTCAAAACCTGCTGATCGCCGTATGGACTTTGTGGTGGACAAACACCGTGCTCGTGGGTTTTCTCGGCGTTCTCCCGTTTCCTCCCACTTTCTTCATTCCACCATTTCAGTCATCTCTCCTCATCACCGTCTCCTTTAGCCTAACCGGCATAACCGTAGGCGTAAAACTTAAAAAGATTTCAAAACCTGCTGAAAATGGAATGGCTCGGAATCAACCTGAGTTCCATTATAATAATACAAAGAATTACATAGATCAGAACAACAACCACGTTACACTAAGTATGTGTATGTATCTAAAGGGTTGATTGTGTGATATTCATCACAGAATTGCGGTATAACCTTTTGGAAAGACCATTGCACAGCTTGTTTCAATTCATCATTGGTGCAGTACGGTGCTCTGCAACACGAACTTTTTTTTTTTTTTTTTTTTTTTTTTAATAAAAAACATTTTTCTTAAATAATATTTCTTTTAAGGTATAAAGATATGGGTATGCGTTTGCTATATGACAAGCACTTTCTCGAAGTAGGAACATAATAATAATGAAGGTCTGTATCTGGAAGAGCAAAGTGAGAACTATTTCCCGGGTGGGTGTGTAAAGAGAGGTATCTCCGAAATTGAGAAAAATGAGTTCTCTGAAGAAAGAAAAAAAAAAAAAAAATCTTACGCACCGGTAGGTATAGAGCGGTATTTCATTTCGCCACTGGTTGCAAAGAAGCCTGCATCTTACTGTAACTTTGATCATACACAGTCCAGTACTTTAAATTTGATTTATCTCAAAAGTCAACTTTTTGCGCTTACCACACTTTACACATCCACCCGAGATGTATGTGGCAGACAAGCTTCCAGATACAGTCTGCGAAGCTAATTTACATTGAAATAATTAGCAATTAAAACCATAACCCGAACAGCAATAGGAAAGAAACTGAGAGGAAATCGGCCAGGGTCTATATTTAAAGGTACCATCCCAGTATTTTGAACTGCAGAAAAATTGTCAGGATGGCTGACTGCCAGATTTGAATCCAGATCCTCCCGATTGCGAAGTAAGAACACTAACCTTAGTTTGTGCCCGTTCGGCTTACACCGTTAGGAACGTATCGTCTTGAGCCTTATTTATAAATACAGATCGAAGCAATGAAAGTGTTATAAAAAGTTTAAATCCAAATTACTAACAAACTCTTGCTCCGTGTGCTTATGCATTCAGGAACACACGTCTCGATCGACAATTACTCCTAGCATTCAATCCAACTTACCTTCCTCTCCTTGCCTAAAGCAGTCTGTGTAATGTGATATATTCTTTCCATTCAGATGGAGAAAACATGAGTAATGCTTACAAGCTTTCTAGCTCTAAAACAATTTCTTTCATTCGTTTATTCTGAATGCCTTTGTAAAACCTAAATAAAAAATAAAAATATCACAAAATATTTCCATAGCTTCATAAACGCCTTTATTTGCATTCTTTCCCTTCTTCAAAGACTGCATATCACATCAAGCTAGGAAGATGCTCCTTGTGAAATCTATGGAAATTGTCAGTCACGGCAGCAGGTTTTGTTTCCCAAAGTCTATAATGCGAGCGCAGAGCTCTAAAAACTACTGACAGAAATGAGTATTATTAATGGATTATTATTATTTTAAGTAATTGCGAGCAAAGGTTCCAGGAGCGTAATTTGGGCAGGACAGGAGGGTGTAATTCCCCCCTCTCAGTTTGATAAACACACATTGTTTGATGAAATGTATAGTAAAAGACTGATATAAAAGTGAAACCCTTATGTCGGTGGAGAATTCCCCCCCCCCCTTCCTGAACAAAACCTAAAAATGACCGGTGGAGAATTCCCCCCCCCCCCCCTTCCTGAACAAAACCTAAAAATGACGCTGCATTTAGCAACAAACCTATGGAGTTACGATAGCACATTGCTGAAGTGCTTACATTTGGTTTCAAGAGTCGAAGGTTTTATTCCAAGCCATATGCGTTCATAGTGGACGGCATTGAGAGAGAGAGAGAGAGAGGGAGATAGATTCAAATATGGAGGCAAAGAGAGAGGATTTACATATGCAAGTTTAGAATTGAAGAAAAAATGATCGGACAATATCCATATTATGATAAAATTTGTGATTGTGTGAAAAGAAGGAAAGGTTTCGGACTGCGAGGATCACATTAGGCAGTTACCGAATTAAGATGGAGAAC
The DNA here is from genome assembly GCF_964235325.1 of Thermobia domestica. Taxonomy (NCBI): domain Eukaryota; kingdom Metazoa; phylum Arthropoda; class Insecta; order Zygentoma; family Lepismatidae; genus Thermobia; species Thermobia domestica. The sequence continues at coordinate 133,500,180 of NC_137456.1, read as the reverse complement.
TCTTTCTAGAACATCAGATGACTGCGAAGGGAAAGATCTTAAGATCTTGGGAATTAAGAATTTAAAAAATCTTTAACTTTCGAGACAGGTTTCGAACCACGAATCTCTCAGCTATGGAACCACGACTTGAGCCATTCAGCCACGGAGACCTACGCAGTCATTCATATACTTTTCCCACAGCTATGTTGAGAAACTAATAGAATGGAATATTCCAACAGTTGACTCGATGAGTGCGCCTTTGACATTGGACTTAGACCTCTTTTAACTTAGTTACAGGATGCATAATGAACTTACTCTTGTTCAGGAACACTTTTTAAGGCAGTAAAAGTTGTTACTCCTGTGTTGAGTTGTATGATAGAACCGTCTGATAGAGTAGTGCCAAATACTCAAGACATGAATCACCTTTTGTGAAGCTCTAGTGGAAAATGAAACAAATCGTCGTAAACATGTTTGACTTTTGAAAAGAAAGTATTTTCTGAAAAAAAGTGAGCAATGGAAATGCGCATAACAATGTCACTTGGATGCGAACCTATAACTTTTAAAAATAGCACGTTTACTTCATTATGTGTTAGATAAATGGTTAGTGTAAGGGGTTCCTATGTGGATGGTCCTAGGTTCGAATCCCGACCGTTATTGTTTCTTTTCTTTCAGCTACGCACACAATGTGCAGTGCAAAAGTCAATTTTGAATTAAATGTAGTTGCAGCTAGTTTAAACCGAAATTATGAGACGTTATTACATGCTTCTTATTAGTTTACTATATTCAACTTTAGTATCAACTCTTGCAATCTTAACTCATTTCCTCGACGTGTTTTGTTACAAAATTCATGAACATCTACCAGACGGCGTACGATTTTGTCTATAACAATGGGAGGAAACTCCCAACTTGTAAGGTGACATCACATGAAGCACCTTCCTTCCATTCCGAAGGTTCTGTTAAAAGCAGTGTAATTGCTTTGAACATGCGGCCATGAGCTATAGTGAGGCAGACACGAGATATGGAGTTTACCGTGCAACAGCACGAAGGTAGTGGAGGAGATACAAGGAAACAGGAAATGTAAGACGTAAAAGAGGAACTGGACGACAAAGAGCTTCCTGTGCCGAAGACGAACAGAGGTTAATTGCGCAATGCCGTGAGCACCCTTTCATGTCTGACCGACAATTACGAAAGGAAAATAGTTTCCCAGGCGTTGTTACGACTGTGTGACGTAGACTCAAATCCTTTGGTTTGAGGTCATGCAGGGCAGCTGTTAAGGAACGGCCAACAGAAGACTAGATGGTTGGCCGTCTGGCGTTTGCACAGGTAAATATTTCACGTGCGCGGTACAAGGTCGTGTTTACAGACGAAAAAATATTTTCCATTGCAATATTTTGGCCAGAACGTGTTTACCGTCCTCCTTGAAGAAGGTATGCCTCTGAATACGTTTCCCGTTTAGGTCGAATGAGACGTAACAATCCAGTGCTGGGCATGGGTATGCAAGGCTGCTAACCGGTGGAATCTACAGGATTCCTGGTCGCCCAAATGCCCTCAAGTATGTGCGACATCTGGACGAAACACTTCCGGAAATAAAAGCTTGTGTAGATGACGGCATATTATTTATATATTGGCAACAGGACTATAGCTCGATATATATTCAAATGTGGTTCAGACATGGCTGCAGAGGCAACCTGATGTCGAGATAGTTGACTCGGTTCCTCGTGGAGAAGATCTGACCCATATTGAACATTACGCGACACCAGTGAGTGTACGCGTGTCAGTGAGTTCTGCATTAATAAGCAGGTAGCCTGTGAGACTTGGTGGCCGAATGGTATTACGCTTGCTATGTAAACCAAAACAAGTTGAAGCAGTGGTTCGAATCCTGTGAAGAAAAGAGTTCTTATTACCAGGAACATTTCCATTACGCCTTTTGCTATGTCAGCCTTCGTACGGTCTATCATATGATACATCGTATGACCCACCGTACGTTTTTACTTACACGGGATGTATCAATGAGCTCTTATCGAAACCTACCGTAAAATGTCACTCAGAGGAAGGAAGTCCCACAGAAGGACCACACACACAAAAAAGCGGCTGCGTTTTTGAAGTGGAATTAACCAAAATGGCAGATTGAAATGTCGCTTATCCATGTCGACAATTGTACAATACGTTCAGTACCACCCTTTGTAAACGGCCTGTTAATAATAAAAAGTCAATAACAATGTAGGTACATACTACAACTAAGGAGAAGTCGTACGGTAAGGTGAACCTTGACGGCAGCCATCTTGAAATCCGCCATTTTGAATGCAGGTCAAGTTTTGTAAATAGGAATAGGGCAATATGATACGTGATTTTGGGCTACAATTTAAGCAGAAAAACAATGGTAGCAATAGTTTTAAGATGCGTGCATTTGGTAAAAAGTTACAGGCATATTTATTGTGTATGTTTCCATGTGCACAACTCCCGAATGAAGCAGCTGTCCAAAAATAAATTGTCGCTATTAAAATGTAACTCCTACTCGATAGTTCCACAATACATTTCAATGAGGGACGAAAGAAAATCAGAAACGAGGCTCATCGATGGAATGAGAGAAACACAAATTCCGTTGACACCAGGCACAACGCATAAGCACTTTGTTCTCACACTGCCCTTCACATTCGCGTGTAGTGGTCTGGAGGTAATATTGCACTGGCACTATGAACGCAGGAGGCCGCTCTTGTGTGTACCCAGTTGCATACCATGAATATAAAATCATGTCCCTGAACCGCGGAGAGGAAAACTGGAAATGAATGCAAGACTGCAGTTTCAGTATATTGTCTCTGTGGTAAATTTCAAAATGAATCTCGTCTCTCGAGATCAAAATTTCTGTCAACCGACGGTAAAGAGCTTCCATTGTAGTTAAAAAAGGTCCAATGGCTGGATTTTCCCTGTGGCACGGGAGGTATCTGGAGAAGAGTAATAGTGCAATTTGGAGGAATGTTTTCAAGACAAACGGTATCACTGTAAGTTGTCCAAGAGTCTAGAAGCAGAGGAGACTGTTCTGCACAGAAAGGGTAAAACGCTTCTTTAAACCAACATTTCAACTCTGATTTCCCCATTTTCCCAGATTTAGTGGCAGTGACAATGAGATTGTTAGCCTGAAACATTTGTTTGGAAACTCTGGGATCAAAGGTTCTACTTGGCTCTTGAAGTACAACAAATAATTTTGGAAGAAGGGAACCATTCATAGTAATAGTGGGCATTATTGTGTATGAATGCGTCAATGCATTAGTCGATTGAGAGACCGATTGTGTGAGTTTTTCTCCCATAAAAGACAAGATCCGTTTCGATCGCATTTCGTAGACAAAATCACTTTGATCCGTGTTGTAAATCGAAGCAGGAGTATAGCTCACAAATTGTTCCCTGGCTGCCTCCACGAACTGTTTTGTGGCTCTGTCTATTTCTTCTTCACCATGTGTGAACGTGCGAGATATGAATTTTGTGATTTTCCTGCTTTTAATTCGGAAATGTTTCTTGAAGCTGTTTAGCCACGCTCGGGATGCGCTGAACTTACACCTGCCAATTACAAGTTCCTTGGCAATATCCAAAGCCCACATTCGTAAGTTCGCATCATTGACACTGCGCTTGTTTTGTCGAGTATCTACAAAACGAGAATATAATTTCTCATACAGCATTTTTTTTTTTTTTTTTTTTTTAATATTCGATAGGTTTGCAGACTTAGTTTCCAGCTGTTTTCTCCACGCATATAGAGGGTGCCCGGAAAATAAGGACGAATTTGAATTTCGCACTATTTTGTCATATGACGGTTGGCAGCCGTGGTTTTACCATGTTTGTTATCCTCTATCCTTCCGATTAGTAGCCTGTGTGGTGAGCATTGTTGGTTGGTGTTTATTTCGGCATGGAGCGTTTGACAACAAAGCAACGCATTCAAGTAATTAAAGGTCATTACAAAAACAAAGAAAGTCCCACGGCAACCGTTCGAGATTTGCGTGTGACACTTGGAAGCAATGTTGCTCCTACTGAATCATCAGTTCGGAAGTTGGTCCTGAAGTTTGAGACCACGGGGTCAGTGTTAAATGTTAAGCAAACTGGAAGACCGCGTTCTGCTGAATGAAAAGTTTCCTTAAAAAATTATCTCTGCGAGGAAATCAGGAATGGCCTGCCAGATCATACGATCTTACCCCTTGACTTTTTTTTTTTTTTTTTGGGAATTTGTGAAATCTAAAATGTACGTGAACAAACCACAGACAATACAACAACTGAAGAATGAAATTAAAAGGGTTATTAACGGCATCACACCAGATGTTTGTGAACGCGTCATCGCAAATTTCAATGAACGCATTGCTCATTGCCGTGCAGCCTTGGGTGGCCATGTGCCGGATACAATTTTTCATACATAAATGTGAGAAAATTACCTAATGTGTATGTATACATAACCCACATAGCACACTACGTCCCTGGGATGTCCCATTTTGATCCCAATCATCCCATTCGGTTCCCGGGATTATCGGGACAATGAGAAGACATCTCATGGACGTCCTGAAGGATTCCCATGTAGGATGTCCACGGGACGTCCCAGATGGGACAGGAGGTCCGAGGGAAAACCAATAGACATCCCTTCGTGGTTCCGTTAAATATCCCGTATCCCGGGATATTAGCGGACATCTGGATCTCCCGCGGAAATCCTGTGAATGTCCCAGGAGCACATTCGGATAATCCCGGGATGTCCCGTCGTCCGTTGCGGGCTCAGTCTCGGACATCCCGTGGACGTACTTGTGCTATGTGGGAGAAGTTACTCAATGTGTTTATAAAAAATCAATATAATTTATATTAGTTTTATAGCACTTTATTATTCGTCCCTATTTCCCGGACACCCTATAGTCGACGCACTGACGTCACCACAAAATTTCTGACGAATCCCCGGTAACGAACGTCGCTTTTTACCACCGTTATTCAACCAAAATGTTACAGCCCTCTTCTTGTACTCATAGCTAATGTTGTCCTTTTCTTTTCTCTCTGGACTTGGGACATAGCTTGAACTACTGGATTTGCAGGGCGATTTGGTAATGTCACTAGACTCGGATTCGAGCATCGAACACGGAACCGTATCATCACTAACACTGGGCACAGGACTTTCACACAGGGAGGAATCACTTGTATTACTTTCACTGTCTTCGTTTTCTATGTCCAGAACTATCTCCGACGAAACACTAGTGCTTATCGAGTAATTCAATGATATGCTGCCCCATTTGCTTTCTTCACAGGTTATTGTTGCTGACGCTGAAATCCCTTGCTCATGAAAATGACGCAATGCAAACTGGAGAATATTTACTGGGTTCACAACGGAACACATTTTCACGGAAGGCTTTACCTACAATTACTTATTCATAGCACAGTGTAGCACGAAATGTCAGAAACAAGCCACATGCTTGAAATGTTTGTACTATTGGTATGGAAGCCATGTGCACTGTATGAATTCGACACGATCTATTGTCGTATCTAGGAACTAGTTGATTCGAGCTTTGTTAGACGCATGCCTCTATTCCCAATCAATTGATAATTAAGAGGTACGAAATACTGGTTAAGGAGAGCAATTTAGACCAAACTCACCGAGTAACCTTGTAGAGGTATTAGCTCTGCTTACTAAAATTTGAGACAGATCAGAGGAAAATTGCACATACAGCATTTAATAGAAGGATTTTGTTATCAGCGATTTTGGCTAAATTTTCGTATTATCTGGTCTATCTCTGCTCCTATTCAACCGATTTGAACCAAATTTTCAGAGTAGTCTTTCAAAAGTATTTAGTTGTGACCACCATAATTTCAAACAAATTATTAGAAAACATTTACATGGTGTTTAAACTATTTTGTACTTTTCCAATGGAATTTTCGTTTTGTCCGGCTTGTATTTCCGCCCCCATTCAACCAAATTGGACCAAATTTGCCGACTAATCTCCTACAAGTGTGTAGCTTTGCTCAACAACATTTGGGACAAATTGGGAAAATATAGAGGGTGTTTCCTATATTTTTGTGTTTTACAAATTGTTGGGCAGCTGCTTTATTCGGGAGTTGTGCACATGGAAACATACACAATAAATATGTTTTAACTTTTTACCAAATGCACGTATCTTAAACTATTGCTACCATTGTTTTTCTGCTTAAATTCTAGTCCAAAATCATGTATCATATTGCCCTATTCCTATATGCAAAACTTGACCTGCATTCAAGATGGCGGATTTCAAGATGGCTGTCGTCAAGGTTCACCTTACCGTACGATTTTTCCTTAGGTATAGTATGTACCCACATTGTTGTTATTGACTTTTTATTATTAACAGGGAGTTTACAAGGGTGGTACTGAACATATTGTGTAATTGTCGACATGGTTATGCGACATTTCAATCTGCCATTTTGGTTAATTCCACTTCGAAACCACAGCTGCTTTATTGTGTGTGGTCTTTCTGTGGGACTTCCTTCCTCTTAGTGAAATTTTACGGTAGGTTTCGATATGAGCTCATTGATACTTCCCTTGTTAGTCAACAATTTATAAATATATGAACAATATATTAGAGTAACAATGGCCTTTTTTCGCACGACTAACGTCGCTGTGCAAAGTTTCAGCATTGCATGGCGTCAGAAGATGAGTTAAATTTAGATTGCAAGATTTGATATCAAAGTTGAAACATTGTAAGTTAAAGAAAATCATGTAATAATAACGCCTCATATTTGAAACTAATTTAGGCTACATTTAATTCACTCGCTACAATTACATGTAATTCAAACTTGAAGTTGTGGAATGCACAAACTAAGTGTAGAAAAAGTAACAAGAATGGCCGAGATTCGAACCTAGGACCACCAGCGTAGGAATCCCGTTCATTTACCCTTCATCTAATAAGCCATGACTTTAAGTTATAAATTCGCATCCGAGTGACACCATTATGCGTACTGTACGTGCCATAACGTTTTCTCTCTTGCTCTGACGTTGCTCTTTTTCTCTTAAATATGTAACTTATTTACAACGACTTGTTTCATTTTCCACTAGAGCTTCGAAAAAGATTGAGTACATTGTCTCCTTTATCAGACTTTCTACCAAATACAGCTCAATTTACACAGCAGTGTAAACATTTACTGCCGCAGAAAATGTTTCTGAAAATGGAAAAATGCATTATGCACCCTGAACGGTGCTGTAACTAACAGGCCTGTGGTGCCGGAGGCTCACGGCAGAAGGGGTCCCATTTAAGTTTCGTAATTTCACTTTGCAGGTTTTTATATAATTTCACACTTTTTTCTCATTTTCTAAAATTCCCACTACTTTAGCCATAGATGAAAAAGAAGTGGAACGAACTATAGACTGTGAATTCTACTTGAAAAATTCATCACTTCTTTGCTGCAAAAACTTTTAAGTTTCCGAATAGTAATAAAGGAAAACATTGAGTGAAATTTCAACTTAGAATGAATTAGATAAATATTTAATCTTAGACAACTGTGATTGCTATTAGTGTTCCGTATTTGTATAGACCCCTACTCTTTTATAACTGTATCTCACTTTTCCTGTGACGAGAGCAACACCTAAGCGAGCATTCACTGAACTAAAAGCCATTAAAACTTATAGCACAATGTTGCAGATGAAGTTGAGCCCTGTGGCAATTTTCAGCACTGAAAGCGACGAAAACCACTACGTTGATATTGAAAAAGGAATCAACGAAACCACCTCCGAAAAGGTCATCCACACAGTTGTTTATCAGATGGTCATTTATAGATATAGTTAAGTTGGTTGTAATTTATCTATAGTTGTAGGGGCGAGACACTGACACCATCCCTATGAACGGGGAAGATGATATATAAGGCAGTCAAGTTCGAAGGATATGAGAGTCGAAGTCATAGTTTTCGGGGTCAAAAGATGAATAGTGACACTGCCGATGCTGCTCAAGTTCAAGTTAACTCTTGCTTGGCATGAAGGTCAGAGTAAGTGACAGGCAGAAAGAATCGAAAACATCCTTAATTTGTGTCGAGTGCATAGTTTTCGAGGTCACTGACATAGTGATATTCCAGATGTGATATATGTCCAAGGTCGGCCCCATTTGCACGTGGGTCAGAGGGGAGAATCTGTGAAGATTTCAGAACCGTTCCTTTGGGGTGAGTTTCAATACACTGACAGTGAACAGTGGTAATGCCCAAATACTGGTATCACGTCGGGAACTATTAGACATATGACTTCTGGGGAATTGTCGTTGCTCTAAGGAGGCACTATCCTCAGATCACTGTCTAAAATCGTCACTGCTTTGCAGGGGCGTAGACAGGACTCTATTTCAGGAATCGAAAGCTTTTTGAGGGGTTCAAATACAACATCAAAATATACTGTACTAAAATGTCTAAATCATTTCCAAAATTAAGTAAAATTCACAGAATAGTAGTTTGGGGTAGGGTGCTCTGTATTGCTATGGCCTACATGCTGTGTATGTTCCTGCTGTTCTGAATTGTCATGAGATTCTCTTCAAATATATCAAACAAAACGTAAATAATATATTCTAATGCTTTTCCCTCTACAAACGTACAATCATTTGCCCAATCATGATAAATTCCAAGTGTACATCCATCAGATATTAATGAATCTGCAAGTTTTGATCTATCAGTTGTTTTCTTTATACAGTCTACATCCACATAATTTGATCCACACTTCACCTCATGCTTTGTAGTAATATTTTACTAGCCACCTCCGATGATGCATGAAGTGACGCGGTCTTTGTTCGAATGGTATCGACTTCATCTTTAGATGATGTAGATATTTCTTTCTTGCCATTTTCGTTCTTAACCGTATTTACGACTATTTTCAACTGATGTCTATATTAACTAAAATAAAGTAACACAATCACGTGATGACACATACTTAAGTTAGCAAATTTCTTTTACGTCCGTTTTCTCTAACGGTACTTCCTTTCTACCAATTCTAACTTCAGTCTATTCTCCGCGCTTGTATGTACCAAGCAGATGTCTATGCCAGTGGCGGCTAATGTTAGTGTTGCAGCGTTGTGCAACGACCAAAGTACTTAAAAAAAAGTATAATTAGCAGTAGTAGTAAAGAACAGGAAAAAAATACTTTCTAATACTCCCATATACTTCAAATAACATACTTTTTACTTCTATGACTGTAAAATCTATTAATCCGTTTTAAAAAGCGAAGAGGAATCCGTCACAGAGTCTGTGATTTATATTGCGTTGCAGCGAGCATATAACGACCAGATTTCTACAGAGCGGCAATTGGAGCGAATGTTAAGTCTCCCCTATCTCGGAAGTTAAAGGCTCTGGCCGTTGCAGTGCTTCTGCAACAACGCGGCACGTTTTCCAGTGAACGAGGTTTTTCGCGCTAAATAAGATTTCTGAATTTTATTTCACTACCAATTAAAAATGGAATTTATTTTTATGCATTCATATTTTTAAATTGCGGGACTATACTGAAACAAACCAATATAATGACAATTTTAAAAAAAAAAGTGATCGCAGAATTAGAAAATAAGAAAGAAAACATACGCATTTACAAGTTAATTCTTAGCTTATATAGATTATGATAGCTCCTTGTACAGAAATTTGTAAACCAAATATTAGTAGTCAATATATAGAATTCCTCGCTCTGTGGATAGTATTTTAGTATATACATAGGTCTATTTGTTTTTTAAATTAAATGTATTTTATACTCTTGATAACTTTCCACATAAAATTGTATGATGGGAAACGTCACATTGAATTTGGGACAAGTTAGCAATGCTCAGGGGCGCAGCCACGAGGAGGTGCACCGGATCCGGACCTCCCAACATTTCCCAACTCGACTAACATTTATAGACTTTCCTAATGGACTATATTTGTTTAACAGAGAAATGACAGATGTAGGCTAAATATTTTATTTTACGCCTCATCATGTACTCTTTCTTTTCTTATAAAAATAATCGTTCTATCATTTTTTCCCAAAAAATATATATCACAGCAAGTAACTACTTTTCGTCTTTTCGGGTGCAGGTTCAATATTATATAGACGTATTGGACCCCCTCAAATATTTTGGACCCCTCCTAGCAAATATTTCTGGGTGTAGAACTGGCAGTGCTGTTTGTTTTGACGTTCTTTGACTTTTGGCTTCTGTTACATGCTGATCCTACATCTAGCGGGTTTCAAACTTTCTTTTCTAGAACGTATCACATTAATAACTATTGTTTCGCCTCGTGAGCAAGTATATTGTGTTCTTCGTGCATTGCTTACAACCAAGACGGATGATTTTGAATGTAGTTTTTTCTTTTATGCACGTGTGTGGGTTGGTGTACATGTGACATTCGCGATTTATATATCTCTTTTGTATCAGCTGTCTTTTCTGAATCAGTTGTTCTGGTTTTCAGTTATTAGATTTACTTAAGTTGTGTGTGCTCTAATTCTGTAAATAACCTACAAATTCTGAATGATACTATACCATGACTTCTGTAAATAACTTACAAAAAAAGCAATTTGCTCAGCTCTCCACTGAGAAAAAACTTGCAATTGAGGCTTAGACAAAACAAGCAAAAGGTATTCAAAAGTGTTCGAAAAAAATCCGGGTTAAATTCACAGGACATCTTATTGCAGCAATGTTGTTTGCCTTAGATATATTTCTATAATTTGTTTTAAATTTTCGTAGATAAAATATGAATCAAGTGTGTTCAATCTACATTTTTTTAGAACACTAATCTCTGCCACGAACTGTCCAGTCTACGCTGCAGAGCAATTTGGATCACTGTCAGGGACTGAGTTGCTAGAATGAATTGTTCGCAATAATCTACAAAAATTATTTAGTGAATCTACAAAGGCGTTTTTGCACGTCGAAAAGAATTGACACTTTCAAAGAAATGCATGTTCCAAGAAAGGTTATCACCATTGGTTATGCTTTCCATCAAAAAATACCTCATAATGGGAATACCAGAGTTCAAACAACATGTATTAGACAAATGTACTCCAATCAAAGAGAGGAGAGTGGGACTTAATTAAATAAGGTGACTAAGCGAATAAAATGTTCTGCATTATTTTTTATTTTTTTTAAAATTAGAATTTTATTTAATTTCACATGTCACACAGCATTTGCATCTAAAGTTATGCTGATTAGTCAATGAGTCAATTTTATATCTCCTGTCTCCGATCGTTCGTACTGCAACACCCGAAATCACAATCCACCGTCCGCCACTGGTCTATGAACCTCAGTCTCACCAAGTATACAATAAAACGTCGATACAAATTGACGAATCATCTCTATGTTTTTAAATAAATAAATCCTTACACCCATCGATACTTCTTTTTAAAATAATATTATGTTTTACTTACAAAATAAACTTTGAGAATGATAACTAAGGAAAATTTACAATGTTCATACATGAAAAATGTTGACTAGTCAAAATTTGAAATGATCATACGTGTAAAAATAAACTTTAAAATTAACTAAGCAAAATTTAAAATTAACATGATCACGTGATTTTTACATGATAAGGTAAAATATAAGAATAAAATGATCGCGTCGTGAGCTACAATTTCTCATGTTGATGGCAACGCAATTTTAAAGTTATTGTGATCTATTTAATGGTTTTCTTTTGACTTACATAAGGAGGTCACTCTTGTACAAACATACCCTAGAGTGAACAACGGGATCGGTAACCATCTTGACGACGGCAAAGTCCATTTCTACTGGGCCATGCTGTGTTGACGTATGATGAGAAATTAGTTCTCTACAAAAAAAAAAAAAAAAAAAAAAAAAAAAAAAAAAAAAAAAAAAGGTGTACAGCTTTATTACAGTGGAACATGAAAAAATCCCAAATATTACCTCTCCCTCTGAAAGTGTCTCCATACAGGGTGTTCAAAAATGTCAAAAATTGCACTTTTTCAGTTACAGTTATTATTAAGAATTGTCATAAAATGGTTAATATGTGCACTAAAGACGTGAAACAAACACCATTGGAAAGCTTAAAGATTGCTCTACAAGTTGTACTATATTGAAAAAACCTGTAAAATAAAAAAAATAACACTTCAAAAATTCAAATTAAGATTTGAATTTTGAATTTCGCATAGAAATGTCCCTTTGAATTTGTTCAAAATTGTTCAGATTGTAGTCTCATTTGTGTACTAAAACACCACAATGTTGTATTTTGGCCACTCAATGGGATCCGATTCAAAATTCAACATAACCAAGCATTGCACCAAGCATGCATCAAATTAGCTTTTTCCGGTTTTGACACTAATTACCAACAAAAATGGTAATAGATGGCAACAAGATATTTTTTGCAAATGATTTACCGCCTCAAGAGAACCGAAAGTGGTTGAAATTTAGTACTACTTCCGGTTTCAATATAATTTCCGTGGAGCAAAAACAGTAAGAGATATCCAGATGCAGTTTTTCGTAATCGATTCAGCGTCCCAAGAATATATTCCATTCCTCTGTCAATCTTCTATTTAAATCGGAAGTGGTTCAATTAACAATTCCAGATTTTAGCATTTACCGGCATGGAATTAAAACGGTAGTAAATAACGAGAAATGATTTTCCACAACCGATACAGCTGCGCCTCAAGATTATATGTATATATATCATCTCAAAACTGAAAGTGGTTGAATTTACTAGTACTTCCGATTTCAATATTGATATCCAGAGAGCAAACTTTGTGAGAGATATAGAGAGAAACTGCTTTTTGCAATCGATTCATCGTCCCAAGGTTCCATGTTCTCCTTTATCCTTCTATTCAAACACGAAAGTGGTTCAAATTAACGATTTCAGGTACAACATTTATCGCCATAGAACAAAAGCAGTAAATGATAGCAAGTAATGGCTTTTTGATATAGATTTAGCATCCAAGACACAGCTTCTATCTTCGATCTTATTAATATACTTCTACCGATAATTACAGATGTGCTATTTCAAGTTTGAGTATTTAAATTCTCATAGTTTGGAAATCTATTGTAGTTTAAAACTATGATACGAAACTCAACTCATTTGTTAATACGCCGCTGCTAGAAATTTACAGCCCTAAAGACACACTATAATATTTTCTCTTTTGTCAGTTTTTGCAGTGTTCGAAGTGGGAAAAAAAAAAGCAGAGGCGGTATGCTTTATTATGATTTTGACTCAACATACCGACTATTTAAATATTGTCTTGATCACTGAAAAACCAGATGTGGTATGGCATACCACCACATACCGTCTCACTTCGACCACTGAGTTTTTGTATTGTTTTTCGTAACGTACAATTGAATGCAAACATATAAGGAAGGGCTCAAAATTTTCTTGCGCCCAGGGGCATAACTAATACAGATCTACTTACACACATTATAATTTCATACCAATCTTAAAAAGAATTTCTTCCAATAACATACATTCAATAGCTGGCTTATCTGACGTGAGAAAAACACTCTAATAATAATAATAATAATAATAATAATAATAATAATAATAATATAATAATAATAATAATAATAATAATAATAATAATAATAATAATCAACTACCTTGCAGCCAGGCCGCCACCCAGTGTTTCCTATTTGAGGGAGAAGTCATAGAAGTCATATCTAGGGAATGTGACTTCCAGCATAGGCGATAAAATATCATTTTTCCGATTGACGACTTTTTTTATGACTTTTACTTACGATTTGGCGACATTCTTAACACTAGCGGAATGCCCGTTTTTCGAACTGAAAGAATAAGATTTATGGAAAATATTTGATATATATATATATATATATATTTCTAGTTTCAAATAATTGCCAATACAGTTTAAATGTCGTTGAAACTGTGCTTACAAATACTCACTAAGTACACCTAAATAACTTCACAACGTCAAGAGCGAACTAAGTGTTATTCTCGCATCCGGAAATATTGGATTCATTAAAACGCACAGAAATCATTAGATAAATTTTTAGTCAATTTCCGTCATTCCGAAATAAATACCGTATTTTAAAGGCGCCTATTTTGTCCAAATTGCAAATTAAAAATATGAAAGTAGGATCTTATGTACAGCCTAGAGTGTAAGGAGAACATTTATACAAAATTTCAAGTTTGAAGGTGTACCTAATGGTTTTGATGACATGGCGAACAACAAGATAAATTTGGTATAAAATTACCTTTAAATTGATGCATTTTTCATTGTATGTTTATTGTTACTTATATAGCAACTTCTTAAACCTTGTAAACGCATAAAATTATATGGAGTTACTATTAATTTGTCCGTTATTGTGTACACAGCGTGTTTCAAAATGATTTGAACGATGAGAACCCTATTGACGATAAAAATTGTGTTGAAATACTTTCGACAGGCACGTAGCCAGAATTTCTTAATAGGGGGAGTCCGTGACATGAAACACTGTGGTTATTACACGGGCTCGATCATTTTAAACTATTTTACTGGCAACATATATTGGTTCGTTTTGCCAAGATTTCGTGATGAGGGGGGGGGGAGGTTGTGATTTGAAATACTGTGGTTACACACCAGGGGATCGATCAATCTAAACTATTTTACTGGCAACATATCCCTGTTAGTTTGTTAGAACAATAAAATGAAGATATGCTAATAGTTTAATAACAAACTATAAAGAAATCTCGAGTAAAAGAATATTTTTAAAATATTGAAAAAGATATAGCCTTCCGAGGTAATTCGAACTCGGTTCTTCTTGTCTTCTTCCTTTTTTCTCTTATCTTCGATTAATGCCGTCAAAGACAGCAACGAGATCTCTTTCGGCGGTAAACACATCCTATAAAATGGAGTAGTGTTGCCGCGAAATTGAAAATTACTTTAAGAAGTGTAACTGGAACTTATGTTGCCATGCTCATATTATTCGTGATTGTGGGCATTCCCTGAGTTTATCTGTACTTCATAAAACATGTAAGACTGTTATAGCTTAACTATACTATAACAGTCTTACATGTTTTATTGGGTTTTCAGTATTTAAAAAATGCTATTCCAATAAACTGAAGAAGTACAGATAAACTTTATATGCACAACCAGGCCCGTATTTATATATTGTGCTCCCCTGTGCTCTAAATAACTTGTCGCTCCCCCCCCCCCGAAAACGACCTATATTAGCATAGGGTGTTTCAAAACAACACCGGCAACGTTTAGGAGGTGATTACTGACATCAAAATAAGACTAAAGTATAGACCAACCTGGGTGCACAAATGCTTCCTTTCGGAATTATAGGCTGCCGTAAACATAAAAACTGAACTTTAAAGGCCCATAGCTCCAAGACTACCGTAGTCGGGTCAAGATTTCACTTAGGAACTAATATGTACCCTAAAGTATCCATGTTCCAGAATCCTAAGGTACTTCCGCAACAATTTTTATAGAGGTACTCTGTGAGTACTTCAATTTATATGCCAATAGCCAAACACCCTATGAAAAAATTGTTGAGTGAGTGCCTCAGGATTCTGAAACATCGTGTTTTGAATAGAGCACATATCAGTTCCTTAGTAAAGTCTTGACCCGACTACGATAGGTCCCATAGTTTTGGAGCTATGGGTCTTTAGAAGTTCAATTTTTCATGTTTTCGGCAGGCTATAACTCTGAAAGGAAGCATTTGTGCACCCAGGTTGGCCTATACTTTCTGTCTTATTTTGGTGTCAAAAATCACCTCCCAAATGTTGTCAGTGTTGTTTTGAAACACCCTGTATATATATTTTTCACATTTTGATCTTTGCTAAAAGAAATCTTGATCAGTATTTCAGAATTAAAATAAATAAATATTTATACATTACTCAAAATAAAAGATGGCTATATGCTACCTCACAAGGATGAAAATTAAAAAAAAATCAATTAATCACAGTTACTTTTCGTAAGTTAATTAAAATGAATGGTCTTATAGTAATATGCTAAACGTATTACAAATGAATTGAATATGCAACAAATAGGGTTACCCAGAACTTTTCATATGGATGTGTGTAAAAGTAATTAAAGCCAGTCCGCCCTTTCATTATAAGATCTTTACGTTTTATTGGGTTTTCCGTATTTTAAAAGAAATAAAAATGTTATTTCAGTAAACTGAAAAAAATACAGATAACATTTTAGAATACATGACAATTCAAGGGGAAAAAAATCATATAGGGTGTGCACTGGTACATCCAATATACGTATGTTCCTATGATTCTGTCCCTTGGGTTTTGTCCGTCTCGTCAGAATTTTCCTTGGATTTTGTCTGCTTGGATTTAGTTTCCGCCCTCGTTATTACAGCCATTGTATACATGAGTTCCAATCTGCGTAAAAACACGCTAAGAGTCCAGCTTTCCGGTGCTGCATCCCCCCCGCCCAAAAAGTCCTCTCCGCACAAAATTCCATGTCTGCAAAGATTACGCAGAACGGGAATTCCCGTTCTGCCTAAAGACCATTGAAAATATTTTCTACGGAGTGCTGGAGAGCCTTTATGCAGAACGGAAGTGAATCGAGCATCCATATGTAATGCATTTTGCCTATAGCAGTAAATCATCACATTTGCTAATATTTTCAAAGCATAAACAGAGATTGCGTGGAAACGGGAAAATGTAAAAAAAAAATAATAATAATAATAATAATAATAATAAAAAAAATTTAAAAAAAAAAGTAAAAACAAGTTCTACTCTGCTTGATTTCTGTACACGAAAACCAGATAGCCAATGATATTTTTTTCTTCGTCATGTTGCTCGGGAAATTACCTTATTATGTATTAGTTTGCTTGCTTTGTGGTATAGAGGCTAGTTGCCGAAACGACAGACTGCATTTAGCAGAAGAAAGTGAGATACGCGATTATTTATTTCCTCCTCTTTTTCTGATCTTATAGTATTAACAACAAAATATCCGGCTTGCTTTGGGAAGTGGCCTTGAGATCAGTGTTAGTTGCAGAAAAGAGCCCTCATCCGGCGGCATGTGCGAAGGAAAAAGTAAATACATATATACACAAGAAGTCAGATAACTAACTTTATTTGGCGGAGAGGAACGCATGAAGTGCGACTGCAAAAATTTAGTTTAAATATATTATAGTTGTCGGGTGTTAACACCGTTTCTTTTATAAACTAACATAGATATTAAACCATGATTTTAGTTTATGTTCTAACTTTAGTGTTGTTTGTGGATTTGGGCTATAGTGGTGAACCACTAACGTGTGAGGATGCTTTGGAAAAATATGATGAGTTACGATATAGTCGAAGCATTTGTAATGCTAATCAGGAAAGGACCAAAGCGGTGTGTGAGGTACATGGCTACACAAAAAACCCAAAAAGTTACGGTGGTGGTATTCAGTCTACGGACGAAAGAATAGTTTACATTGACTTTTATTATCACTTGAAACTGGAGCCTGTTAGCAACAATAGTACAGTAAATAAGACGAACGTGATGTGCATGAAGTTGGTGCAATTAGATTTCAGAAGAACTATTGATGACGGGAATATTACAACAAGGAGAAAATTAGATATTCCTAGTCGTCTGTACTTCATTGTAGGGAATTCGGATGAAATGGGATTTGATGCTGTGATACCTGAGCAGAAAGTCATTGGTATTTATGAACCAAAAAATGAATGTTCGGCATCATCATCCAAGTAAGTTTAATTTAATATTTCGTTTATTAGTGTGACATAGTAGGTATACTCATTTTTCGCATTTTTCCTTGTATGAAACATCTTTCGGCAAGCATGAAGAAATGCATTTTTGAGTGTCAATTACCCATTGAAACGGGGCAAGAAAGGGAAGATTCTCGAGAGAATGTCTTGAAATGTTCTATTTGAATTGTTAAACTGAAAAACACCATACAAGTACATAGCAGGGCACATATCTCGTACAAAATATGAGACATAGCCTGCCCTGTTTTATGACTACATATTACTGTTTGACTTGAACAAATTGAGTATACGAGTATAATCAGTTATTGTTTTAGGGGGTGACTCAGAAAGTATTATCGGAGCTACAAAATACTCTTCGAGGACGTATTTCCAATCGCGCTCAACATGGGTTAGATCAGTACCTTCGTAGCACCACTTTCAGCTCCCGTATATTGCAAGTCACCTTTCCTCGAAGGAAGTTTTCTGAAATTACCACTTTACAGCATACAAACCTTATACGAAATCATTTTTCAAATGAACATTCTAGTTCTTGTATTGCGTAAGATATTAATACTTCCGAGGAACAAATGTAAACTGATTTTCTTTCCAGAAAATTTTGTCCGGAAGGACAGGGAGGAATTCAAAATGTGAAGAGGTTGCACTGGGACACTATTTGCTACAGGACGTGGCCTGCAAGGAGCAGATGACATGTAATTGCCATTTGATTTACCTTAGTTCCGGGGTGATGTATGGCGTGCAAATTCCTACGCCATTATTTCTGATTTCGCTCTCTCTTAATTCAGATAGTTTCTAAATAGCATCAAGATTTTGTGTCAAATCTTTATGTCTTCACCAGTTATGTCAGAGGTAAGAAAGGAGGAATACCTCCTCCAGTGGCTAAACCCTGCCCTCCTCGACTGTCCCCAAAATGTATTTTAATGAAGCTCAAGTAATATACAACTGTCCTCTTTGGTATTAAAAAAAAATAGCTGTTCTCTCAAAATTATCTGCCTCTCTGTCTACACCCCAAAGAAATTAAAGCTTGCGTTATTACTGGCCCCCCACCGCGACTCGACCCTGGGCCAGGAGCACCAAAAGTAAGCTCGCTAACTATTTGCACGACTTCCTTTTGTCATCCATTTCCTTTAGTTTACAGGACATACTATTATAATTTCTTAAACAAAAGTGGCATTTAATTCTAATCTCTTGTGTAGTTTTTATCTTTTGGCTTTTGAGAAGAAAAAGAAAGAAAGAAAAAAAGAAGAAAACCTTGACCAACCTCGTCATGGAGGTAGACCTTCAGTGGCTTAGTATGCGTATATTTTCCTATTCAAGCCTTTGGTTTCTCAATTAGTGGCCCTCAGAGTTTGGGTTTGGACTTAGCACCCCTCCCCCCCAAAAAAAACTAATTTCAATTTAGAATTTAAAAAATTAAGAAAGAAATTAGCTAAATGTTAATTGGACTCATAAAAGAGTCAATGATGGAACAGTCCCCAATCATTCTTATTTACAAATGCGTCGTTACAACAACATCGACGCTTCCCTAGAAGTCAACTAACTTTGACCTTAACTACATCGAAAGCAAACGTAAATCCATCAAAAACCAAAATTTAAAACTATGTACTTATAATAAAGAGTTACGAAAGTCAATGAGTTACGATTTTTTTTTCGTAATGGAGAAACTCGCGTGTCATTACATCTTAATATGTAGAAATACGCCTTCTGTCAAAGATTTGGGTTTTTGACTTCATTATAGGTCAGGGTATCTTTATATTGAGAAAATATTAATTGAAATAAATTGTGGAAGTAAAAAGATATACGGTAATTACTCAGCTTTTTCATGCGGTGTATCTCAAAAACTTTTTTTTTTAAACTTTAACATCCCACGTTATACACGAGGCTAAGGCAGACTGTCATTATAACTTGGGGGAAAACGCGAAACTCCGAGAAAACCGACGCACACGCTCTTTGTCTATTACAAAGCCCAAAATCTAGGATTCCATGAGTCTCCCTCTATTCCAACCACTTCATTTCGAGTTTTCCATCTTTGTGTGGTGGACAAACACCATGTTTGTGGGTTTTCTCTGGGTTCTTCCGTTTCCTCCCCTTTATTCATTCCACCGTATATGAATCACAGGGAAAATAAACTGGCCACCCTATCCCTTTCCTATTTGTTTAGTGGTCTTATTGTGTCCATATTAGATGGTTTAGGTAGAACCTACCTTCAGTAAGAGAACATCAATTAGAAATGCGCTGTTACTTAGACGGGTATAGATATCCACAATGCAGTGACGTCTCTTAAGGAAAGTTCCACAGATAAAAACTTGTAGCTACAAGCTAAGGGAATAAAGCTTACGTCAAGTATTAATTCTTTCTTACAGCTTTCTGAAGCTGTATGAAACTTTCTTCCCTTAGTTTATAGCGATAAAATTTATTTTTTTAACGATGTGACTTCCTTCAAAATTCGCCATTGCCATAATGTTAATATTTATTCGGTGTACCCAATGCAATAGGACAGCATCAAAGACATCAAGTCAAGAATTACCGTAGCCAAAGAAGCATTCAATAAAAAAATGTCACTCTTAATTAGCAACCTTAATATTGGATTGAGGAAGAAATTGGTCAAGTGCTGTATTTCTACAGGGTGCCTCAAAAGTCTCCTGACATAGAGTAACTCTGTTATTATCAGAGTTACAACAAAATGTAAGAGGGGAAACCTTCTCCAAATATGATGCTTTCAATCTAAATTGAAGGATTTTTTTTTAATCGAACAAGCCGTTTGGGGTGTACACTCTTTGTGCACCCAATGTTAAATGAAAATGCAACGTTGCCATTCACATGGTCTCACAACGTAAATGAATGAAGTTACCGTCTTTTACGCTAGCATTTCAAACAGTTACTTCATTCACTTATTTAGTGGGTCCAGGTAAATGGAAATGACTCATTTTCATTTAACATTTGTCGCATAAAGAGTTTATAGCCCAAACGGCTCGTCCAATTAAAAAAAATCCTTCACTTTAGATTGAAAACATCAAATTTGGAGATGGGTTTTCCTCTTACATTTTGATGTAACTCTGATGATAACAGAGATACTCTATGTTAGGCGACTTTTGAGACACCCTGTACACGGAGTATTTTACTGTTTTGGTTCAGAGACTTGAACATTACGGAAGTTAGAGAAGAAACATGTAGAAAGTTTCGAGTTGTGGTGTTGGAGGAAGATGGAGAAGATAAAATGGACAGAGAGAGTAACAAATGAAGATGATTTAAAACGGACGGGGGAGAAGAGGACGCTTCTAGCCACCATCCTTCGTAGAAACGCCAATTTGATTAAACACATCTTGCGAAGAAATAGTCTTCTTCATTCCATCATAGAAGGAAAGATAAAAGGAAAGCGAAGAATAGGAAGAAGAACACAACTGGTCGATGATTTGAAAAATAGAAGATATTGGGAGTTAAAGGAGGAAGCTGAAAATTGAGAAACATGGAAGAAACATTTCCAGGTCCAAACAAACAAACAAACAAAAAAAAAAAAAAAATAGTCCCAGGACCTGCCAAAAAGCAGAATACTTCATAATAATGTTTACTCTGGAATATAATAAAGTAATACTCATACTACATGAAGTGCATCCATCAGATATCTGTTCCATCATTTAAATTTCATGGACATATTCGACATTACATGAGCGATGAATAGACTTCCGGAACTGTTCGGAGATATTTCTATCACACGGTTTGTTTGAATCAGCTTCCGATTCGATATTAAGAGATATTACAGCGGAAATATTTCACAAAATATTGTATATCCTCAAATTTATTGTATTTTGTCAACACTGTATATTTACTACAATATGGCGAATTAATAATATTAAACGAAACAGGGGGATTCCAGTTCTGCTACTATTTGTACGTCTTTTAAGTCGCGCATGGAAAACCGTTTCGGAAATTCTCTTGGTATTTGCTTCTAACACGCTAATTCTAAAATTAGTTTTTTTTTTTTTAATTTTTAATAATTGTAGTGTACTTTGTAAACGCAAGCCAATTAATACAAAATGCTAATGTTTAATTTTAAAACCTTATGAATCAGCAGAAAAATATATAGAATTATCCACATACTCTTATACTAATCATAAGGGTATCAGTGCAGGGGTGTCATTTCAGATTTCACTTGAGGGGGGGGCAAGAGCACCACCGGCATAAGACTTTCACGTTTTGTATTAGTATGTTAGTAGACAATCGATTAAAGTATATGTATTCCTCAAACTCTTGCGGAGGGCAATTGCCCCCTCCTGCCCTCCCTAAATGACGCCCCTGTATCAGTGATCTGTGAGAAACGTTTTATAGATTGAAAAGTTAGTTTCTACATCAGAAGAAATCACTGATGCATGTAAAAAAAACACCGAAAAACACCAAATGTATTCCTGTGTTAGGTCCTCTTTCGATTCCACGTTTTCACCATTAAGTATATTTGCAATGTCACAGATTGTTTTGTACCCGGGATTTTTGCATAATACTTGGCACAGTTTATCTGACGGTATTATCGCAACACCGTGAGTTTCACTGGACAAAGTCTGCGCTAATTCACCCAACACGGAGAGTGAATGCAGCAAAGCATTGTTATGGCATTCCAACTGATAATTTCAGGTATTCTCGAGAAGTGGTTGTGTATGTATTTAATTTTGTTCTTAATGCCATTTGTACAGAAACATTTTTGTAGCATATAAATAGCGGCTGCATCATTGCGATTTAGTGAGTTTACAATTGTCTTCACTTGATGATTTAAGTTTTCTGCATAATACAACACAGCTTCTACTCACGAGCCCCATTAAGTTTAAACTTGTTGCGGAGGTTGCGGAACTTTCTTTGCAACTTCGCGAAAGATACGTACGCGCAATGGAGCTTTCAAAAATATTATCTTATATTTGATATAAGCGCACCTACTTCCAGATATTAGCATCTGATTGTTTCTGCTACACTATGAAGACTGTGTGCAAGACAAATCAGGTGGACTAATTTTAGATACAGCTCTTTATTATACTGTTGTATTATTCTATACAACGTTTTATTCCACATCTGTGTTTACAAAGTGATTCAGTTCACTTTAACTATAACCTATTTTCTTGTGATATACTCTGAAATATGCTAGTATGCAGCAATAAAATTCGGAAAAATGCAGTATCCTCATCCTGCAAAGTTTACGAAATATGCATGCACATTGAAATTCACTCAAAATATGCACTTATATGCATTATCATATGCGTTTCAAACGAATCCTTACATGCCAGTTGAAAAGAAAAAAATATTTTCTACACGTTTCTGCATGTTACTATAAACATGCATTTTGCATATAAATCCGGCTGTAATAATCACCATCCTTCCCATTGGTGGAAGATCACTTTCGCAAATTATAAATTTTCCACACGTTGAACATGTTATTTTAGTCAAAGAATTCACGGACAGGAATAAGTATCATTAAGAGAGATCCATTGAAATGTGTCAGTCTGAATAGACACTTTTTACTATTATTTTTCCTTAGTTCTCACTGTTTTGTGCATCAATATATTACATTAGTCTTCAACATTCTACGTATAACTATGGGAAGTTTTGCAGTACGCCAAGATGGCAAGAAGTAGCCCAACGTTTAGTGGCGAATCTAGAAAGCAAAAACTGAGGGGGGACAGCCAGAACCTAGACTATGATAGGTACATCATAAGCGTACGATAAACTTCCAAAAATATGTAAATAATTATTTTTGTCACTCAAAAAACTGGGGGACCTAGGCCCCCCGGCCCCGGGCTAGATCCGTCACTGCCAACGTTGACTTTTGCATGACGGAAACAATTTTTCCAACGATTGGCCCAATGTTGTCGATGTCCGCTTTGTCACTCATCTTTCAATCATCCATTTTCCAGTAATTTGCGAACATTGGGACAACGCGGGGGAGGAGAGGTGGATTCAGTTAGCTCAAGTTCTTTTTGAATGGTTGGACCACCAGATAGTAAACGTTGGTTTTGATTAAAATTCAGCCATGTTCAACGATATATCAACATTGCACACGTAACAGATATGCAACTAATATTTAGCAGTGACTATGTCCGTAAGTCTGTAGTATCACTGAAAATGATAAGAAATCGATTAAACAACGATTTTGTGATCGATTCAACATTTCAAGAACAGGTGCTATTTCCCACCTTAACTTTCTACAGAAAGCAAGTTTCATTCTCCCATATTCACTTATTGAAACTGAAAACTAATAAATCTGTTATCTGGTCTGGCTAGAATATTGTACCCTCTTATGGTTTGGAAATTTACCGTAGTTTCAAAGTGTGACACGATACTCACTTGTTTTACCCACATACATTTTCGTATCTGTATTTATTTGAACTTCGAAGTACTATCTTTTGCATTCCTTGCTAACGTTTCTCACACATTGTAACCCCTATGTAAGTAAAATATATATTTAAAAAAAAGTTGTTTATTATCATTAAAGAAATCTCAACGTAAATATTCTGAGAACGTTATATGAAAATGCATATGTCGATTGACAGAGTTGGTGCCAATTCCAAACTATATCCGGTGATTGTGTGATCCTTCATTCACCATTAAAACTTTTAACTGATTCTAATGATTATTCATGATTTACATTATAAACAAAGGTTAAACTGTCATTTCTACCAATGTTAATCATTTTTCCAGTACCTCTAAAAAGGTCACCCTGTATTCTATGCGCACTCGTGTTGCACATTGAGAACTGCTGATCGACAGTACCGATATGATTAAAGATTATTTTTTAACATAATAAAATGAGCCAACTGAGATAAACGCCTAAAATTTTTATGAAAATGTGTTTTCTGGTTTGTTTGCGTGTGTTATTTTTCAGTACGCTTGATCCATGCTAATTATTATGATCACAATCGTCCTCTGTGCTGTCTCATGGCTTAATGATAATAAATCCAAATAATAGCTTTTTTCCTTTCCTGTGGATTTCCTTTTCCTCCTACATTCTCACTTCACGAATTTTTCCGTAATTATTTATTTGCAATTATCAGCATCTATCTTCTTTTAGCAACAATTGAAGGATAGTAAATTAACCACCCCAAAAAACAAAAACTGACTCAAAACTGGCGATATCAGTTTGCCAAATAGATCAGGCAGTTATACCGCTAGCTTTAATTTCTTGCTGTGGAGGGAGCGAAGGGGCAGACATTTCTGAGGGAACAACAAATTTCTGTATACTGAAAAGAATATAGTTTTATATGATTTGATCTACACTACAAAACATGTCTTGGATGGCAGTCCGGGAAGGGGGCCAGGAGTGCCCAATTCTCTCTCTCTTTTAGCGTCATCGCTGAGATCAGTGCTTGAATCCTTGCTAAGCCTGCTGGAGCTTATTCCATACTTGCTAGTATTGAGTGCGAATCTGAGAATTGCAAATTTTATACTTGAAGTTGATTAAACTAAGTACAGTCTGCTACGAGATGGAATTAATCTTTGGCTACTACGTTGATTTTATTTTTCTCTAATACTCTGATGATGTCTAAGAAACAATAAATTGAAAAGAATTCAGTATTAGACCTATACATAAATATGCTTAAGGTATTTTATGGAACATATTATTTATGAAGTATAATTGTTACATTGACATCATATTATCTACATTACTAGCTTTTACAGGTTCCGTTATATGTTGTGCACCCTTATAATAGAAACATGTGGAATTTTAATCTGCTGAAAACATTTATTTTCTTACTTGGTAACACTGTACTTTTTCTATTGAACTTTCACTACCTTTATCCAGTACTTGAATTTTCGAAATTGAGCAGTAGCACTACACTGCCCCCCCCCCAAAAAAAGTCAGGATTTTTACGATTCTCCGTTGTATCTTACCTCTAAACTTAATACCCTTTTTATTTAAGTTAGTTTAAATTTAATTAAATAAAATGAAGAAATGTATTATTTTCAATTGCAAGGATTGTCATTAACTTTTCTTTTCTGAAGGAGGCTCCATTTCTTAATAAACTATTTTATTTTTGAAAATTATTTTTTCCATCACATGAACGAAGAGTTGAAAAATGTATTTTGTAGTTGGACTGACTTAGGATTGTTAGAACTTAATTTTTTTTTTTAACAGCAGTTGCATTTCCTTCAGAGTTTGCTTTAGAAAGTAAATAAAAATAATGTAAAAAAGAGTCACGCAACATATACATTTCACCATATTTAAAAAGTTTATTCAGTAGATGCTTTGATATGCAGCTTCCGTTAGAGGTCGTATTACTCCATCAGTGGACTTAATCTTTTCACAACATTCCAGACGGACATTTTAACCTTCATAACTAGTTCAACTTTAGGCAAGTCGTGGCTGTCTCTCTCGTTTTATCTCGTAAATTTCTGTTGACTTTTCATTTCGTCTCGGTTCTTGAATAATATTTTGTTGTCTCATCTCGATTTTCGGAAACCTTTCCTCGTCTCGTCTCGAATGTTCTCGTCTCGTTTTGTAAATTTATGTACAAAAATTTACGCAATGATTTTCTTCTTAATTGAATCTAAAAATTATCCGAATCGTACCTCGTCACGAGACGTCCACGAATTATGTGATATATAGCAAAATTTAAGCTACTTTTATTATTTAAGTATATTGTGTATAATAACTTGTGTATTTTTAAATGTTGATAAATCCTATTCATTAGGTTCGTAGAATCACCTTGTCAGTATGTAGGTTCCTTTTAGTGTGAGTCATGTAACACTAAAAACAGTGTTTGAAATCTAACGCTTGAGTGGCTTTGAGTGCTGCTCAGAAAACTCGAGAGATTTCTTGTGTCGTCTCGTCTCGTCTCGAATTTGAAAATGTACTACTCGTCCCGTTCTCGAACCGAGATATTGATTAATGGAAAATATTGAAAAATAAGTGGTCGTTTATAGCAACTCAAAAAGTTAGTAAATACGCGTGTGAGTTTGAAGTTCAATCGTTTCTTTAACTTAAATAAAGACACGGTACTTTACATTAGTTTTTTTCCTACCTGCACACCAACATATTGTCTCGTAAGCAACACTATTGCTGAGAAATCGGAAAGTTCTTGGTTCATTGTTTCCTGAAGCACTAGATTTACACTTGGTATAAATTTTAGACCCGGATGCTTTTGTCTCTACTTTTCACATAAATGGTTTCCAATTCGTCGGGATGAATTTGCGTTGTTACTGTTCGAAACAGTATGAATGTGATTCCGAGTTCCAGTCCATACTGTTTCAATTATGTTATTTGCTATACACCCCTCCCAAAATTTTAGGGGCAAAAGTGGACCTAAAAAGCATTTTCTCTGAAATTTTTAGAAGTACCTTCACCAATCCAAACATCCCAATTTTCGGAAATAACACGCGACTTTTCAAAAAGTGAGCGAGCGGGTACATGATGGTCAAAACTTTATGACTCGTAATTCTCAAAAATGTTTGACCTTTGGCCTCTGAGAAGTGTGGATGTTTCGGTTCCCAGAATATGTCCTATATCCTGAAAGAAAGAAAATAGGTAAATGTCTTGATTAGGGTGTAAGTTGTATTTATTCAGCCTAGTCTTACAGAATGCATTTTCCTCATCAATGAGTGATGAGCGCAAGAGTCTTGGTCTTATAGTTTGTGCAAGAGTAGGAATGCGCACGAGACAAGATTTGTGGCTGTCTCGTCTCGAAAATGTGCTATAAAAGTGATGTCTCGCGACTCGAAAACTGTATATTTCTCTATTGGAAGAGCCATGTCTCGACTCGAATTTTGTCAGGAAAATCCTGTCTCGACTCGTCTCGTGCGCATCTCTATGCAAGAGTCTTGCATGCAAGACTAAGATCAAGACTAAGACCAGGAATCCCGATGCAAGACCAAGACCCAGACCAAGACTCTTGCGCAAGTACCGGTACTACTTGAATTTTTTTATAAAATGTAAAAAGGAAGGGGGAAAAAATCATTACATATTTCACTTGAATTTCTTGGCTTCATTAAAAATGCCGATAGTAGTTTATGCAATCCGTGTGAGTCGATCTACCCCTGTAGCATATAACTACAGTATGTCGTTTTCTGAATCGGCTCAAAGGCGCCCATCAGGGGGGCAAAGTGGGGCGCTTGCTCCCATAGAGGAAATTGTACTCCGAAATATCGGAAACCCAATAGAATTTTTAGAATTGTTACATCAAAATTTGAAACTATATTTGAAATGTCGCTTATACTTGCCTCCCCCCGCTCCCTTGAAAACCACAACATGGGCGCTCTTGAATCGGTTGTTCGTGTTTTCTGTAGTTATTACTGGTTTCCAAGCCACACAAGTGTCATTCTAATCAAAGCTTGTGTCATTGGTTATGGATTACGATGCATTCCTGTGTTTTTAAACAATGAGGATTACCGCGAAATCAGGCACTATTCTTTGGAACGTTGTTTAGAAGACGATCGAGAGCATAATTGTATGAATGGTTACAAGGTATAAGAACCTCAGTGTCTGATTTACTTTGGTCATCATTTGATTCATTTATGACAGTCCATGATTGGATTTTGGGAAATCATACGAAGAATAGTTGTGTCCATAAGAAATGGATAAGCGAGAAGTAAACTAAAACATATTATGGCCGCGGTGGCTCAGTGGTAGAGTGTTCACCTCGGGTACATGGGTCCGTGGTTCGATTCCAGTTTGCGTCATGTGACCTTTTTTGTTGTACAAACACCATGCGCATGGGTTTTCTCGGGGTTTTACCGTTTCTTCCTATTTTCTTCATTCCATCATCTCATTCATTTCTCATAATCACTTTCTCTTTTAGCATAACGTGGGACGTTAAACTAGATATTTCATTTCACTTCAAAACATATTGGTGTTCTTCCAAAACTAAAGAGAAATGTAGTATTGAACATCGGTAATTCCGTACACCATAGGTGCTGACTCCATGGGTAGACCTTGACTCCGAGGCTCAAGGATCCGTTGGAAATTTTTAATGCGTGCTCATAAAATTAATATCAAAATAATATTTTCATGACATCGACAAAAAGTTGGTGCATGTGACCGCAAGTTTGATTTCATGGGCGGATGCTTATACGTTGAATAATTGTTTATCAATATAACTCTCAGGCTCCTTAAGTATACAGCACAGCGAGGATTGAGCGATGTAACATTATACAATAAATATTCCATACTCAAAAGTGTGAGTCATTTTGTACAGTTATTTCAAATAACCTGGAGTTTGATGCCGTTATTTTCTAATATAGGTCAAAAGTATTTATAAAAAATGACTTGACACAAAAGATATATGTGCCAATATTTATAGGTCAAAAGTTAAGTCGTTTTCAGTTTTTACTCAAATTATTCTATATTATTATTAAGAGGTTTGATTATAATCATTATTATTTTAATTTTTCTCTTTTTTGGCCAATATTGTGAAACATATCATCATAATAATCATAATAGCTATTCTGCCATTATTAGCAGGTCATTTGATACAACTGAGAACCTTCGATGTACGGTGATTCTCAGCTACTCTCTTCGTCTTAACGTAGCAATTTCCTGTTTTAATACTTTCCTTCAACTACAGTCTCCTTCGCCCCTCCCTCTCTTTCCTTCCATCATACCCTATAGTACGTCCCTCATAATGCAGTTCCTCCTCAGCCAATGTTCCAACCAGTTCCTCTTCCTCCTCTTAACAATATCGAAAATTCTTCTTTTCTCCCCTACTGGTACTATATCTAACACCTCATTCGTTTTCCGTTCAACCAGTCTTGGGAAGTAACGTAACGCAAGTAACGCGTTACTTTTTAAGTGACGTTTCCTAGTAACGCGTTACATTTTTTCCAAAGTAACTGTAACGGTAACGCGTTACAAATTTTTAAGTAACGTATCTATTTGCGTTACATTTCGGATGAGTAACGACAATATATATATATATATATATATATATATATATATATATATATATATATATATATATATATATATATATATATATATATATATATATATATATATATATATATATATATATATATATATATTTGTTTTTGGAAACAAATGTTTCTTTCCTGTAAGTGAATTTCTCAGACTGAAACAATCGAGCATGAACTACGTATGTCAGTGACCGACAGTCATAGACACACAGAGAAACAGATAAGTTCGTAGTGCCACTTGCTGTTTTTTTGAATATGAGGACAACCTTAGGGAAATCACGTGTACTGATTGCAAGCACCTGGAAGATTTTGTCGTAGATTTTGACAGCTCCAAATCAATACATTCAGTGAGTGAACAAGGAGTGCAATGATACCGGTAGTCTATTTTACTTTGATTGGTGTTGTTTTTATAAAGATCGAGAGCGAAAATATTTGACCGTTCGAACATTTGAAAGAATACCTTTTTCTTAAGAGCTGAGGATGATGGTGGACAGAATTCAAAAGTAAAGTGTCTGAAGTGCCCCGGTGGAAAATATTTATCAACAACTAGGGTGCCATAATTAACGATATATACCCTACAGTAAGGGGTTAATATGAATAAACTGTGGGGGCGCGGTGGCTCAGTGGTAGAGCATTCACCTCTGATGCTTGGGGTCCCTGGTTCGATCCCAGCTCGCGCCGTGTGGACTTTGTGGTGAACAAACATCGTGTTCGTCGGTTTTATTGGGGTTCTCCCGTTTCCTCCCACTTTCTTCATTCCACCATTTCACTCATTTTTCATAATCACCGTCTCCTTTGGCATAATCGTGGGACGTAAAACTCAAAGATTTCATTTCAATTTTTGAATAAACTGTGACTGATGAGCAGGTCTACCAGAAAATAGTTTGTTGATGGTTCTTAATATTGAATTTCTTTTAGATCAGTTTGCTTATCCTAGAGTCCCGTTGATTATAGAGTAGTGTAAAGTTTCTCTATATTCTGTATTTTTAATTTTACATAGCAACATTGTTATTATTATATAATTAGTTTAGCAGAATAATAATAAGCAACCATTTTTTCTAACGCATATGGATGAGCACGAGTCAAGCTAAAACTCGATTCGACTCTAATCCAAGTCGCGTTTCGAGTCAAGTCAAGGGTAATATCCTCGAGTCAAGTTCCAAGCCGATTCAGTTTTTCGCGTCGAGCTTCAAGTCCAGTCGAGTTTGATAAATGGCTCGTTCGTTTTAAGTCGTCTTAAAATCATGGCCTGATTCCACTGGAAAACGAAAGCCATGAGAAATGTAAGTTAAACAGTAATATGGAATACTTTTAGTGTTGCTCACGAGAGGGAACACTGTTCGCATCTCGTCTCGTCTCGATAGTGAGACCACAAGAGATTTTTTATAACGAGCTCAGCTTGGCTGGGATCAACTGAGAAGATGGCTCGAGCCAGCTCACTTGGGGTGAACGATCGGCCCGAGCTGGCTTGGTAGGGATGAACCATTTGCTCGGTTCGGCTCAACTGTGCCGAGGGCTCTACCCGATTGCTCAGTTGGGGGAGCTGTTGGCTCGGCTCACTTCTCGGTTCGGGTCGATAGTGAATGAGCTGTGAGCCGAGCTGCTCGAGTCATTGACAATTCTAAACCCGGGCCGAGCAGTTTTCAAGATATTTGGCCAGTGCCCTATAACTTTTAACAGTGTTTGGCTCGAGCCCGAATAGTCAACCTAGACCCTCAACCCAAATTCAGAAGCTCGTGAACAATGTCCTTGACTCCTAGACTTCACGACTACTGTGGTTGGCAATCAACAAGTTTTTTAGTATTCAAAAACAAACCGCCTATCTTTCATTTTTATATACAGTGTTATAATAATAATAATAATAATAATAATAATAATAATAATAATAATAATAATAATAATAATAATAATAATAATAATAATAATAATAATAATAATAATAATAATAATAATAAAAGTTGCAGTAGTAGTAGTGTCATTGATAATAATTATACTGTCTATGTAATATACTTGAAGAATGTACTCGAAACTACACACCGGATTTGGCTCGACTCGACTCGAAACTCAACCCCAATTCGAGTCGAGTTGGAGGAAATTTTTCGAGTCGAGTTCTCGGGTCGAGCTCAAAGATGTCTGTTTCTAGTCGAATCGAGTGTCAACGAAAACTCGCTCATGTTCATCCCTACGAGTAACGCAGTATGGCATTTTATGTAAATGTTCATATATCAAGTAAAAATTTGTCCTTGCATTTACATAAAGCGATTCAGAACGTGCAATAATAATAATAATAATAATAATAATAATAATAATAATAATAATAATAATAATAATAATAATAATAATAATAACAATAGCGCCAGTAATAGTAGTATGGAAAATTCAAGTCATATTTTTTCACATTTTTAATTTCGGACCTAAAAGTAACTTACCCAACACTGCGTTCAACCCAGCTAATTCTCTCCTTTTTCTCCATGCTCACGTTTCGATAACCTCCATTTTTTCATCGCTTCTGCGTAATGTCTATGTTTCTGCCCCATAGAGTATATATTGGAATCAATAAAACAAAATCTCAATATTCAATTGAAAGTTTGTTCAATACAAAGGTTAGTTATCGTGGTTGAAAACAAAAAAGTCTGATGCCTTTAGAGTATAAAAATAATTTTGCAATTCATGATATTCAGTAATCTGTGCCGTCTTGATTTTCTTTCATGAGTCTGAGGGATAGCCTCCCCAACTTGGGAGCCAGTGGAGTGACGAAACGTTGTGATTTATCTTATAAGTAGTGAAGCGTGGGTACTCATTGAAAAAAAATAAAGGTCATCGGCTATGTTTGTACACTCTCAACCTACTTACACGAAGGTAAACTATATTACATTTAGAAACAGACAAATTCATTTCAACTACTATTAGCGCACTGTAGAATTTATTATACTTTATATCCAGAGTAAAATTTACCTATGAAAAGCATAAGATTTCTTAAAAGTAAGACCTTTGCTGCAAGACCAAGGGTTCCAGTGCAAGACCAAGAACAAGACTGGATATGCAAGGCCAAGAGCAAGAACAAGACCATCCGGGTCTTGGTCTTGGTC
The DNA here is from genome assembly GCF_964235325.1 of Thermobia domestica. NCBI lineage: Eukaryota > Metazoa > Arthropoda > Insecta > Zygentoma > Lepismatidae > Thermobia > Thermobia domestica. The sequence continues at coordinate 133,467,664 of NC_137456.1, read as the reverse complement.
TTGCATTTGCTCATCACTATCATCAATTAATAAAGTTTCTTCGCCCACAACCCACAGCTTGGAATGGAATAATTTGGAAGACTTCTCTTTTAATATTATCATATCAACGCAGACGCACTCGCACACGCAACAGAAAAATTTCGTCAATCCGCTTCATTGATTAACTGAAAAATATTGTTGTTGTTATGATTCATGCCGGCTGTTGAGAAGGTAAAAAGTCTTGTTTAGACGTCATGACATGTAATTCATGTACTTTTTTCTCTCTTCACATAACCCCGGGACAAAGATATTTCAACTAATAAAACGATATTTTAAACGCGTATCCAGGTCAACAGCTAACTAGGAACTCAAAGTTCTTTGCAAGAACTGATTTTAGCGAATGAAGTTTTAAAGATGGGCAACCGTAATGATTCTATGAATTATGGACTTATATGCAGCGATGGTAGAAATATGCACTAACTTCTAAAACATTCATTATATACACTATAAAACTTGATTATTTCATCTACAAATCAGCTGTAACATATTATATTAAGACATGCAAATCGATATCTTATATGAAAACATAAAATGTGCAAAAATCTAAAGTTGGTTCTAAGCGGATGGGGAACAACACAAGGAAGATGCTGTATACTGCTAATGAATAAGGAAAATCTGAAAACAGAGCGGAAATATTAACCAACACTAACATCCGGATCCTGATAAATTCTCATAATTGTTTTGTAGAAGAATAGCCATATTTAAGTACATTTCATCCTAAATTTTCATAGAGTTAAAATTGTTCTGGCTGTATTGTATATGTGACACATGTCGTTATGTACAAGTTGCAACTGAACATGCGTATTTGAAACAGTTTATTTTACTTTTTAAAAAATTCAACCCTGTAATAAATAAAGAAATAAATAAAATACTAGCTTATATGTTTGAAGAATACGGAATGAAAATACATGTTAGAAAGACAAAAGCCATGGTTTTGGAACGAAGGGGTCAGTGATGAATATAGAAGTAGGAGGAGAGGAAATACAATAGGGGAGTAGTTTTTGATAGTTGGGTAGTGTTGTTAGTAATGGTGTAAAGTGTGAACGTAAAATAAAAGCAAGGATAGGAACGGCGACAGAAGCCTTTAGGAGGAAGAAAATACTATTTTGTGGGACTTTGAATAAGGAATTGAGGAAAAAGAATTATAAAATGCTTCGTGTGGAGTATTGTGCTGTATGAATCAGAAATATGGACTTTACGCAAAAAGGATGAAAAAGACTGGAAGCTTTCGAAATGTGGGTATGGAGGAGAATGGAAAGAATTAGCTGGGTCAAGCGGAAAACGAATGAGAGGATGTTGAAAATGATAGGAGAGAAAAGAACAATTTTAGATATTGTTAAAAAGACGAAGAGAAACTGGTTGGGACATTGAGTAAGATGGAACTGTATTATGAGAGACGTGCTGGAATATATGGTGGCAGGAAGGAGAGGGAGACCTGTATAATTAATGAACGATATCAAAATGGAGAAATCGAACATGAAGGCGAAAAGGTTAGCTGAAGACAATGGAGCATGGAAACTTCTCAGCTTCAGCAAGTACCTGCCAGTAATGGCAGAATACCCATGATGATGATGATATGTTTGAAGTTGATTGTGCCTTCTCAATTCCTAGCCTAAGTTGGTGTGGACTGACAGTTTAACGTATCATCCGAATCTTCTGAACCCCCCACCATAAATTAGACTCAATCTTTTATCTCCTAAATGCAAGCAAGATCATTTATCTTGATACGCCCTTGTAGATTTTAAACTAATTAGTAAATAATGCTCACATTCTGTACTATGTAGCTATCGATAGGGGAACATTGTTTGACGTATTCTGCGATATCACCAGATTAATAATGTTGCCAGTTCAACATAATCTTGTACCTTCTTTCAAATAATATTGTGTCAAGTTATTACTCATATCGAGTTTATATGTTAAACGAAAACTTACAGTACTACATTTGTTATTCATTGTTGCAAAGCAAGGATGCTATAGTGTCACAAACGTTGACACTTTGAAGGCCTCTGCAGTAGTAATATTGCAAATGAGACTGACGGAATAATGTACATCGAAAATAACTAAGTGTATAATATTGTGATCATAATATGACATATTTCGAACAAATAGAAAAAAGTCGCAAAAAATTGAAAATTTGACTTTTTTCAAAAAAAAAAATGTTCGAAAAATGGTTTAGGTGAGTATTGTACTCAATCACATACATACATTTTCAATAAGCGTAAAGATCATTTAATCCTATTTATAGCAATTTAATATCTTAATGTATGCAACTCCGCCTAGTCAAAAAGGTAGTATTAAAAAAAAAGTGGTTTTATTTCTTGTAAGCAGAAATTTGTATTACAATAGAAACATAATTTTCAATAACCAAAACAATTATTTTATTGATACTTTTAGTGTTTTGAATATTCACACTACTAAGGGACGAATTTCAATCTCTCTCAGCCTAATAGGCATAATCATGGAACGTTAAACTGAAAGAAACGAAATTTCAAAACGAGTTTCTTTTAGTACTATATTAGTGCATATTGTAAAAATAAATTGCTTAAAACAAGGAAACAGAAAAATGTATCAATTCAAATCTTTTTTACAGCAAAACCCAAAATGAAAATTCATTACAATCTAAACATAAATGTTGAAAAAAGTTCACATTACATTAGATTTAGCAACATATATTTATTTTAGAAGCTCGATGTTTGGTTGCCGCATGATCTGACTCAAAAAAACATTTACTTTATCGAATTTCTTTTCACGAATCTCTGTTGAAACATACGAGTAAATAACTCGAGACATTTGTGAAACACTTCATCTTGAGTGATAATGAGTGGATACTCTACAAAATTAATGTGGGAAAAAGCGAAGAGAAGCTCCACAGTCTATAATAAAGCACACACTGGCGTCGAAGAAGGTTATGCTGTGGGTGTGATTTGATTTGGAATGTCATCGTGCATCAGTAGCTGCTACCACCGGACAGAACGATTTATTTCGTATTTTTATGGTCGACAATTAGCGCAAGTGTTATCTAGCAACTGGTCAACAAAATGGGTGTCGTATACCACGCAGGCAATGCCATACATCTTCAACAACCTGTCAGAAATTGCGAGAATTTAGTTGGGAGGTTTCAATACATCTATTTTATAGTCCGGATCTGGTAGAGTAGCAGTTAGTTTCAGAAAAGGCCTATGCAAAATACGTTTTGTCATAATGTTTTGACCAGAAACCACAAAAGGTAGATAGCGACGGGACTATGGTGTTGCCGAGAAAACGACAACTAAATGGCGCATACATGGTTTCATAATCACATCACACGTCATGTTTCTGTCCATAGAGAGTACAGTAGGATTTAGGATTTATATTTCTGTGCTTTCGGCATCTATGGCCATGTTAGGCCTTCACGTTTTGAAGGATGACGTCCCTTGGCAAGCACACTATCCGGGGAAAGGGAACGAAGAAAGGGTTGGGGAAGGAAAGTAGCGGCCTGGGACCTATATATGTTAGGTTCGGCATTTGATTGGTATGAATGAGGAAAACCCAGGCTGGCTTGAAAAAAGCTTTTTTTACACCGCCGGGAATCAAACCCGGGACCGCTCTCACCGAAGGCGAGAGCTTTAGCGAGCACGCTACGCGGGGCCACAGAGAGTACAGTAGCCTGCACAAAATACTTAATAAGTCATTTCCTGGGGCGTAAAATCACGGAAGGTGATGAAGCGCCGCTTTCCCTACATAAACAGAATATTGCATTAAAATAAATAATGCAATAATAATTATACGTACTAACCCAGCATACACTGGTGAATACATAAACTACCATTTTGATTTACGTATAATAATTTAATTATACGACTTTCTTAATAGTATTTTATTCATTTATTTGTTTATTTTATAGTATCAATATTTTCAAACATTCGCTTACAATGAAGTAATTCCTCACTGTCTCTATTGTAAAACGATAATAGAAAGAAAACGTTACACTAATATATGAAGTTTAGGGACACAAAAAACGTTAAGTGTTTTTGTTTGTACACATTTACAACCTTGGTCCTGCTAAACCTGCTTCACAGGAGATCACTCAAGGATAACTAGTGTATACGCTAGTTTGACTTGAGAAACTTCAAGTACTTCAGAGAAATAGTTTGTATTTTTGACCGGAAAAAAGAATATTAATAAAACATAATGATAGCTCATACGTTGCATTTGTACCTTCTGGCTGTACCGCATCCAAATAATTTGGTTTAAGTTCAAGTTACAGTTTTTTTTTAACTTGTCTAGTTTTTCTTCTATTCAAGTTTTCTTATTACTTCTTTATTAGTTGGTTGGTTTGGTTGATTTAACTCTTTTGAGCACCGAGGCTACATGAGACGTAGTCTATCGTCTCATCCTACTCGTTATCTCACAACAGAGAAGTTATTGCATTTATGCTCACCTTTTCTTTAGACGAAATAAAGATTCTTGTTTGTCCAATTCTCATTTCATCTAAAATGACAGATAACACAAATGCGTGGAATTGCACTGGAGGGCAATCACAAAAGCAAATTCCCTATATGAAGAATTGGGAAATTGGTATACAGTGAAACTCCAGTTATCGAGACTAATGAGTTCTGAACACAGTCTGAATACGCAGAAATCCGAATAATTTGGGGAATTATATGTACGAGGGGCAGTCAAAAATTCCCGGAATTTCGTTATAACGATTTATTACCACAATATACATTCACATATTCACAAAATCAGCGCCCGGGGCGAGAGTATACGGCGACGAACTCGTACGTAATTTTCCCTCTTTTCCTTCTTTTCTTAATTTTCCTCCCGAATTTTGCGCCCCCTTACTTCGGCGCCTGGGGTCGTCGCCCCGCTCGCCTCTCTCACGGCACGGTACTGCTTAATCGCCTTCAAAATAGGCTCCTTGAGAACACACACACACTTGTTCTACCGCTGCTGCCATTGATGGAAGCAACGCTTAAAGACGTTTTGTTTTGGTATGTTCCGAAGTTCAGCCGTTGTGTTGATTTGGATGTCTTCTACGTTCCGCAAAACGATTACGTTTGAGGTCCTTTTTGATCTTGGGCTAGAACCAGAAATCCACTGATTTCGCTGGGCTGAATCAAGTTTAGTTTCCACGCAGTGTTTCCACTTAATACCACTAAGAGTGAACAGCGTGCTGATATTGACCGCAACATAGTAGTTTCTGTAGTAATAATTAAGAAATTTATATATGTAACGTTTGCTGTATGTACACTACACTGTAATTGGGTGTTAAGCCTGTTGTGTTGTATATTAAATAAATAAATAAACATACCACAAAAGATTTGCCAGGAGATAGACTATCGGCTTGATGTGTGCTGTGTTACGCAAAGTGCTCACATAGAACACCTGTGATATGTTTGAAACAAACTTCTACAGTTTATTTTCCTTAGCACATGTCTCACAATAACATAATATACATTGCACATAAGAATTGCTCTAAAATCGCTTCTATTAATAAAATTTCAATGTTTTCTTATTTAAATATAAGCAATTTTTTATTACCTGATACCTATCCGGATATTTCGCAATTCGGATAATTGGTGTTGTACGATAAGGTATTAATATTGATTTATATTTACTCCGGTCAATGTTTTTGATTTTATAGAAAATTTAGTGATAGTTTAGTACTTTATCAGCTAAACTAAAGGAAAATGAGAAAACTATTGTTTTTTATTAGAATGAAGTCTATTTTTATTTCTAACTTTATGCAAAATGAATAATTGAACATCAAATTAATTATGTTTTAAATGCGAACAAGTAAATTAAACATCTCAGTAATCTCATCCGCTCATAAACTTGCTTTCTTTAAATTTCTGCACAGTTGTGGAGCTATAGAAAGACATGGCACCTACTCGAAAATTTGATCCCGACAGTGGTCCCCATGCTTCTTTCAAACATTCAAAACAATTTTTTAATATTCTTGCAACCTTTTCGTTGAGCCTAGAAAAAAATATTTACTACAATGAAATGAAATGAAATCTGTAAGTTTTACGTCCCACGTTTATACTGGCTAAGCTAAAGGAGACGGTGATGATGAGAAATGAATGAAAATGGCGGAATGAAGAAAGTGGGAGGAAACGGGAGAACTCCGAGGAAACTCACTCACACGGTGTTTGTCCACCACAAAGTTTGCTTGGCGTGAGCTGGGATCGAACCAAGGGTCCCATGCACCAGAGGTTAGCGCTTTACCACTGAGCCACCGCGGCCGCCATTTATTGCAATGAATCCGGAGTACAATATACACTACAAAACTGTATTATATGGCTTTGTGGTGGGTGAACACCGTGTGCTTGGATTTTCTCGATATTCTCCTGTTTCCTTCTACTTTTTAATTCTACTATTTCGCTAATCATCATTATCATCTCCGTCTTCCTTAGCTTGAGAGCATAATCATCGGGCTTTAAACTTTATATATATAAGAGAGAGAGAGAGAGAGAGGCTATTTTATTTATCTGTACATTATTTTTATTTTCTGTTGAAAAGTACTTTCATATCATTTCAATGAAGTAAAGGCACTGATCATTTCTGACTTTTACATTTCAAGAAAGAGAACTCCGGTACTTTACCTGGAAAACCTAGGAAAACCGTTTCTAGTACAACCGCTTACTTACACATCGGTTAATATAATACTATAATATTCATAGCGTAAGAGTTTGCCATCTCTGTTACTATAAACGAATAACGCATGTTTTATGTCATGTAATCACTAGAGCAACTACAAGTACGAAATGGTAAGTTACAGAGGTGCGGAATCTCTTCTATACGAAAGAACAGATTGTTCCTGGTTAGGTAGAAAGTTAAATTTCCTATAAAACCATGAGATTAATATGAGTTGGAACTGCTTGCTTCTGATTGATTGAAGGGTCAATGAAAAACTTAACTCCGACAAAATAAAGAACATTTTCATTTCGAGAAAAATGTAATTTCCCTCGATTTCCACGATTTTTTGTTGTCCACTATTTTAGAGCAAAATAAAGATTAAGCAAAACAAGGATCCTTATTTCAATTAAACTGGCGAACACAAATCTTATGATTTATCTGCTATAACATTATGAGATAGTTTTCTAGGTGAAACAAGTATTAGACCAAAGGACTACTCGGGTTTGTAATTGAGGCACAACTACTTCCACCGGGAATCGAATCCAGGATCAACACACATGAAAGTATGCACGTTAGTCATTCGGTTCTGAAGGAGCATTCTTTCTTCATTCGTTCATATCTAACATAATTACACGTTACATTAACTGCACCAATAATAATAATAATAATAATAATAATAATAATAATAATAATAATAATAATAATAATAATAATAATAATAAGTAAAATAAATATAGAGTTTCGAAATGCATATCAATTTCTACTGTCGTATAGAGACAAAATACAATTCTAGCTTAATTAAAAACAGAAAGGAAAATTGATTGTGACATTGGGTAAAATAGAATTGTATCATAAGGGACGTACTAGAAGGAACAGTGGCAGGGAAAAAAGGGAATGGTGAAAAAGTCTACAGTTTATGGATTACTGTGACAATCGCAATCAATTTGTAAATTCTTCAATTCACATCTACGCTCTCTTATATTTAATCAGGGAGTAAATCAAATGATTGTATGTGAGAATGTTTTCCATGCTTCTCCTCCTTGTAATACATATTTCGTTAGAAAAGTAATTATCTCGAAAAGTCCGATTTGTTTCATTTTGTCTGTTATTTATTTTAGAATGATGTGCTTAAAGATATGTTTTTTTTTAAAAAAAAATCAAATGTATTATGAAAAATCTTGAAAATCTGGAATTTTGTTCCAACTTGTGAATATTAACTCCTGTCTACTTGATAATACCGCTTTACTCAACAGTAAAGCTGTTTGTTACATAGGAAAAGGCTGATATCCAAAAATCAAAAGAGATCTAACATCATAAACACTTTTTAAGCGGTATCACATCGCAATTTGCTACACAAAATTATAGAATTACTATTCACCTACAATCATAATTTATTAGCGAAAGTGCTACTTTTTACCAAGCAAAAAACATAATATAGTTTTTCGCTCATGATAGAAGGGTTCTGTTTTTATCTTATATAATTGTGATAAATCTCCCTTCGAAAACCCAACTTTTCTTTTTAGGTTCTTCTTTGGCTGTTAACCATAACATGCAATTCCAATATGAACTAGACACCATAATACAGGAGACCTGGCTGTAAAATTGATAATTAAGAGGCCATGTGCACTTCGATATTTTATAGCATATGAAAATATAACGCTTGAATGGACTTTCTAAATGTAAAATCTCAGTTTATTTATTTATTTATTTTGAAACTAACATAACTAGCGAAAACATGGGACTTTAGCGTACGGTACTCTTTTTTTCTATCTTTCTGGATTGATACCAACCTGTATTATTATAAAATCCTAGCTCGAGAGGCAAAAATTCCCATTTTGCCGCTGAATTTCTTACGTTGTACTAATTACATATATGCTATGAAAAATAAACTTCTGTTTTACTTACTATTTTACAGCCGTTTTACATGTTGATTATAAAATTCACCACCTAAATCTGTTTGTATGTTAAACAGGGACAACTTTTTTTTTTAATTTTTGTAATTGCTTTTAATTTCAGGACCTTTCTTTGTTTTTAAACGAACACAATATGTACATCGTGAAAAATATCAATACAACGTAATCTATATTTGTAATTATTATTATACTTTGCAATATTTTGCATATCTGCTAAATCCATTTGTGATGTTTGTTGTTTACGTAGATAGAACAACATATTGTAGAACGTTTTAACACAACTCTTAAACAAAACACGTGGAAAAAATTAGTACTCAAGGAAATTATAAATGGATATATATAATACAAAAAAAAAAAAAAAAAAATTAAATAGTATAGATCTTTTACATTGTATGTTAACATACAACATTTTTTTTTAACCAGCATTCCTAACAATTATTTAATGAACAACTTTTATATAGAACAAGTAACTTTATAATTGAGAAGAGCGAGTAAATCTTTGGAAGTAGCATGACAAATATCATGGAGTTAACAAAACTTAAATGGTTTACAAAATTTTCAGTCCAAAGTGTTCATAAATTCTGGTTTATTTCAAATTTTAAAAATTCTTCCATTTTAGAAGGGAAGGAACTTAAAATGCTAACTGCATTACCTCGCTGAATTGCTAGACTAATGCGTTGAAATGAAAATTGTGCACTTCTTGGATCTTCCGTCTTGAGATTTAATTTCGATCCGATTTCCTTTAGGAATTCCCTGGCTAAAAACTCCCATGGTTTCCGTAGCAAAGGCAATGAACATATGATCTTTTAATTTGGAATATTTCGTGTGTTTTCACTTACAGGCTGTCTCAGCAGCATTTCCGGTCTCTTTCCATGATGAAGCTAAATGGGAAGGTGCAAATGTGTCTACACAGGTGACGTCCCATACCAGTCATTGCCCTATTTTCCAAGGGATTAATGTCACTCCATCTGGTCGTTTCCCATCATTTCTGGACATTCCAGAGGATTCTAAAATACTTGGGACATCAATGCTGTCATGAGTTCGTCTTATTATATTATTCAGCTCTCCATGACGAGATATTCGACCTCCACTCCCAGAACAGCTTAGTGTATGTAAGCCTTTTTCATCAACCTGTTCTTGACATGTACATTTGAAACTGTGACAGATATTTAAGCCGAGACGTAGAGTGAAACAAATTTGAAACGTGTTGTTGTCTAAGAAAGTTCCAATATTTTTTGACGATGTAACCTGTAGCCATGCACCAGATTTTTTTCGTTGTAAGGATTTAAAACGGGCAATATCAGATGCAAACATTACATAACAAAAATTGTTTAATGAATATAATAATAAAGCACACAGATCAATTTTATAAAGCCTGTGGAAGTTAATAACAAAAATTCTTTCTAAGTTCGTTTTGGCAATAATGCTCTTGGAGCATTCTCAACTGGTTTGACTAGGATTTAATATACTGTATGTGTGTATATATGAAAAAGCCCATAGGGGTGACCGAAAAGTTTTTAGCCTTTAGGAAACTATAAGAAGTAAAGATTTGGTAAGACTTTTATTTTTGAACATAATCCCCTTAGAGAGCAACACACTTGTTTCAACGGTGCTGCAGTGCTCTTATCCAGTAGAAAAAAAAATCCTTAGGTTGTGACCAAAGAAACTCCTCCACGGCTGTCATGACGTCTTCATCGCTTGCTACAGCCTTTTTAAGATTAGGGAATAAGCAGAAGTCTGAGGGGGCCAGATCTGGAGAATAGCTTGGATGAGGAACAAGTTCAAAGCCGCATTCGTGAATAGTAGCCATGGCAACCGCTGAAGTGAGGCTGGGAACATTGTCATGAAGGTAAAGAACCCCTCTGGACATCATTTGTGGCCTTTTTTCTTGAATTTGCACTCGAAGTTTTTCAAAAGGTCACTATAGTATTGTCCTGTAATGGTATGGCCTCTTTGCAGGTAATCAATGAATATCAAACCTTGGGAATCCCAAAAAACAGAGGTCATCATTTTGCCAGCGGATGTGATCACCTTTGCCTTCTTTGGGGCAGAGGAGGAGGGGTGGTTTCATTGTTTGGATTATTGTTTCCTTTCTGGCTGGTAATGGTGTACTCAACACTAGTCCATAGTGATGAATCGACAGCGAAAATCGTCCACATCACGTTTTAACAGTTTCAAATTGTCCACGGATAGGAGGTACCGAGTGCGTTTTTGTTCGGGAGTCAGGAGATGTGGGGTCCATCGAGAGAAACTTTTGATAAACCAGGCTCATTGTTCAGCCATGATCTTCTCGCTCCTTTGATATGCCCAGCCTGTCTGTTATCTGTCAATCGGAGATCTTCGGAGTTGACAATCGGAGATCTTCCATAATCATATCAAGTACCAGGCCAATGTTTTCCGTCGTGGTAGCACTTAGGCCGGTAGCCAGCCCAAAAATGTAGGAGGGGCCCGGCTGAAGTTAGGATGGCCCGATCCAACCATATCATAGTTCATCATCATGCTATAGTTCATTTGCAATACTACCGTGAAAATTTTAGATGGGGCCAGCAAAATTTTAGGGGGGCGGCCCCCCTAGACCTCCCTTGAATACGGGCCTGGTAGCACTTAATGGTCTCCCTAATCTCGGCTCATCTTCAACACTCTGCCTACCACGCTTGAATTTCTGCACCCATCTTTTGATGGTGGTATATGAAGGGGCAGATTCACCTACAGTATTGACTATATCCTGGTGGATCTCAGATGCCAACATTCTTTTTAATTGCAAGACGCCGACATTCTTTTTAATTGCAGATACTTGATGACTGACCTATACTCGATTTTTTTCATTTTCCCAACTTCTGCCATCTCACTCACTTCAAGAGCATGTAAAAGACAAAAGAAATTACTTAGGACCAAGAGCTTGATACACGTTAATATCAAAGGTTGTACTATTCTAATACATATAATTATTCTATTCTAGATTCTCATTTTCTATGTTACGCTCAAAACTTTTCAGTCACTCCTCCTATATATATTGTCCTTTATCCCTTTCCGAAAAATTAATGTCAAAAATTCCCATAAAATTTGATTTCCCCCACAGGTTGGCACCACTGTCCTCTTGTTCAAGCTGTGAGGTGAGGAATTAATATCAACATTTTTATTTTATAACATTGGTTCAAAAATATTCTTACGCTACGTACTCTTGTTTTCACTGAAATGGCTAAAGAGAAGTGTTTGGTTAACAATAATAAAAAAAAGAAAAAAGAAAGAAAGAAAGAAAGAAAAAAGAAAAGAATAGAAACTAAACTGGAAAAGTAAACTTATTATACTGATCAGTTGGCTTCAAAATGAGTTAGGAAATCAACACTTGTGTGAAATTAAGTTGCTGCTCTTTCATTTTTCATAAAAAATTAAAAAAAAAAAAAAAATACAGGTTCGATTGCATAATGCTAATTACCAGCCTCTTGGCGGAATTACGGATTCAGCACTTAATAATAAGCTCCAAGTAGACATATTCAAACCATCTTAGGCAATTTGTAAAATGATAGAGTTAATGTTTTTTTAAAATTACTTTTCTCATTATATACATGTTCATTATATACAAAAAGGGTGTATTTTCATTATTTGATGTACACATAAAATAGTAAAGTAAATAAATAATTTACAATTTCATTACTACAAAAAAAACACTATAGAAAATTTATAAATATGGGCTTTTATAAAATTATATATATAAAATCCAGATATGCACTTATATCCTGGATGCGGATTCCTGTAGGACGTTTCTGAGCTCTTTGCGGGATAATCGCAGGTCGACTTCTGGATATAGAAATGTTGACCTGTGCTAGCACAGTCCATTGAAACCAAGTGGTAATTCCGTTGACATTTCCATCATCCTTAAATTTTCTAGTGCGAACTTGAATGTTCTTGGAGAGGTTTAGAATCTGTAGGACGCTCCGTGGACATGTTGTGCTATATGAGTAATACCGACTAACCTCTCTATTACGATCTGAAGTGGCAGAAAACAACCATTTCAGGTTTTAGGGTTGGTCACAGAGTAGAAAACAGTATTAAATAACGAAAAGCTGTTTTCTGAAATCAATTAAGCGTCGCAAGATATATATTCTTTCTCCACTCTTCCGGTTTCAATCTTAACTGAGAAAATATCACCCCCCCATAGAAACCGAACTCCTTCACGTCGTATACACGTGACACTGCTACTTTATATATATATATATATATATATATATATATATATATATATATATATATATATATATATATATATATATATATATACACGTAGTAATTTAATTGAAAAGAACTTGACTGTATTGGCATCACATTTACTAACTCATAAAGGACAGTTGGAGAACTATTTTAATGAAACACGTAGCAGTCTTCGTTCAAGAATACCAGGAGTAATAGCGATGGCCATACATCCTCATTTTAAAATCGCCGTCTGGGTCACACGTTGGTGCCAGGGAGTAATTCAACATCTTGAATTACTCATTCTATCGGTGCTATAGAAAAGATTACCTAAAATCTGACCAAAGCAAATAATAGTGTTACAGTTTTTCCAAATGTAACATTGCTGAACTGTAACACTATTATTTATTAAAAGTGATTTGCTTTAGGGAAATTTTAGCTTTAATTAAGATAAAGACGTTCCAAAGCTATGAATGAAAAATATCGTGTCGTTTGTTCTAAAAATATTGATATAAAAAAGTTTATTGCGTAAATAAAACATGGCAACGGATTCCAGATTGTATGTTACGGCTCGACTCGACCTCTGGACTCCAGATAGCAAATTCGAATGGTGGTTACATTACTTTGTGAGATAGATGCACAAAATAGCGCCATGGCTACCATCCCTGCCTCCTATTCACGTGGTTCCGGATTTGATTCCCAGTAGGATCACATTTGTTTCTTGTTAAGTAAGTACTTTTTTTATATCGTTAAGTAAATGTCGTTAAGCTTTGTAATCAAATCGTTCAGGTTGAGTAACATAACGATAAACTTTGGCACTCGCAATTTTGAGCTCCTTAAATGAAAGTCTCTCTGTAGGGTTCAAAATGATTGTTGTTAAACTATTTAAACGTTGAGTTGTTAATCGTTTGACAATTTTACTTCACACGTAAAATTATTCTAATAATTAACAAATTAAATGAAACAAACTCCTGATGCACCAAATTTTCATAAGACTCAATTACATACCGTTTTCGCAAAACGCTTTAACCAAGTCAACACAACGTATCATAGAAGATTTTTACTAATAAAATTTAGCAGTAAACTATCCATTCCAGTTTTTAGTGTTAAAGGCAAGTGAAGAGTTCCTTGTCATTATAGTATTTTTTTAAAAAATGCTTCTTAGCATTAGTTTATTGCATTTTTTTTTGTTCAACTTGTAAGAATTTACTACATAAAGTTTGTTTAAGTCACTTTCCATATACCCTTATATAAAACTTCCGTTATGTTTTTTAATACTAGATCATCCATTGTTCATTGATAATTTAAAGTCCTATAAAACAGTTGTTAATTGCAAGCTGTAAATATGTTACTCATCCTTCTACGGGTACCCATATGTACTCATTCATGTGTCAGTGACTGCTTCAACATTTTACAATGTAGAATGTATACAAGTTCATATTAAAATACACATTTCATCGATTGATACACATTTCTACTAGGCCTAAACATTTTTGAAAGTACCCCATTTCTTTCTTTTTTGTTACATTCTAATGGGGAAGAAAACGAAGTGCTATTTTGCGTACTTAATTGAATTCTGAATAATTTGTTTCCCATAAGCAGTTAGATAAAGTGTAATATTGGCTTTCTCGTTCTTCTATAGCAGTCATTTTCAATTGTCATGTGACGTCACAGTTAAGTGTTCTCATTCTCAGTAAAACCACCTGGAAGAGCAAGGAGCAAACAGAAAATTTGACGTTGATAAAGCCAGTGTTGAGAGGTAAATAATAGCATCGACAGTAAATAATAGCATCGACTGTAAATAACAGCATCGACGGTAAATAATAGCATAGCATAGGTTTGCAGATACACCACTCATAGATCCAAAAACTACACGTGCTTTTGCCTTACTTGTTTGTACTGTCGTTTCTGAGATGATAAGTGTGCTCCTTTTGTATGTCATATTTCGCCTAGTTGGAAATGACTTCTACAATTGTGTAATGGAAATGGAAAAGGCTGAAAGTGCCACAAAGTAAAATTTCCAGTATTCAATAAAAACTTCATAAAACTGTACTTTATCCTTTAAGGTGCTGCTCCTTGCGAGTGCTCTAGAAACTAGTAGGAATTTTTCTGGCACTTTGGACCTTCTCTAGGTTATTGGCGATGTCGTTTACAACACATTCCATGCAAAAAATCGATTTTTTATTTTTTGGCACTTTCAGCCTTTTCCATTTCCACTACACAATTATACCCTTGCAAAGTTGACACCCATTAATTTTTTTTCGTTGTTGGCTCCTGAGAAACATGTGCAACTTCCAACAACCGATCAACGTATTAAACAACAGGTAGCAATGCCACTTGTACTCCACGTGAAGGAGTTTGGTTTGTAGGGCGTAATATTTTCTAAACTACTCCTTGTCTCAATTTTCAGACATTTCTACAACTACTGTTCTTAATAGAGAGATTGGATTGAAGATCAAATATATTCTTGGAAGGTTTAACTGATTGCAGAAAACATCTCGCTATCTTATCGTTTTTACCCTATAGTGATCAACACTAAAACCGAATATAGTTAATTTCTACCACATCCGGTTTGTATAGAAGGTTAAGAGAGAAGAGAAGAGAAGCGATGAGCTGAGAAAAAGAGTAATAAAATGTTTCATGTGGAGTATTCTATTCTACGAGGAGATGTCAGAAATAGTGGGGGAAGAAAGATTAATTTTAGACATAACTAGAAAGAGGAAGAAAAACTGGTTGGAACATTGGCTGAGAAGGAACTGTAGACCTTTTATAAGGGGAGTACTAAAAGCGACGGTAGTAGTGGAAAGAGGGAAGGGGCCAAAGAGGCTGCAATTGATGAGTATTATATTAACACTAAAACTTCCGACGTGAAGACGAAGAGCTGAAGACCGTCGGGCATGGAATCTTTTCAGTCGCAGCAAGTTACCTGCCAATAACAGCAGAACACATATTATAACGATGATGATAATTATTCTCTTACACTATCCCTGATGTTGTTATGCCCCACAACTATTCTTGTTTATACCTTGTTTATTCCTTTTGCTTGTCATGTTGTTGGTTTATTTGTGTCTGTGCTTTCTGTGTTTATATTCGTGTTGTTCAGTATGTAAATTTTATTTGTTATATGTTTTGTCATATGTCAACTTAATTTTGGTCGGTACCAGAAATTAATTTATTTAAATATTAGATGAAGAAGAAAGAATATTAAGAATAAGAAGAATATTAAGTGAAAGAAATGTAATTGTGATTGGAAATTGTTAATCTGTTACTTTTAACGGAAAATTTAATTAAAATAATAATCTTCAGAAGTTATTATTGTGTTTAAATTGTCATCGGCCAAAAGTTACATAATTTAATTTATAATTATTTAAGTTTCGAACGTTTTGTGTATATTTTAAAAGTGCCAAGAAAATAATGAAAATGCAGAGTTAAATACTTTCTTCTAGGGCTTAGGCCCTTACTCTTCCCTACCGCCACATCACCGTAAAATGGTTCTAATGTAAACTATTGTGTAATCTACAAGTATAAAATCCAAATTTTAGTGACCTTCTACAATTTAATCAATATAAATCTTTTGAAAATATTTATTTGTTTCGGCACGACTTTATAATAATCGTAATGCCTATTTTGTTACTGAATCGTTATCTACATGATTGAATGACATATGAATCCGCATATCATTAGATGTAATCTATTCCTTTGTGTGAGACTGAGTTAATCCATGAAATTTAAATATTGAATTATGAAGTTAAGTAGCATATACAGCAACGCCGGAACGATGATTATTTATACAGAGGCTATATATAAAAGGAATAAAAGATATAATTATGAATATGAATATTTAAAGATAAATGTATTAATGGAAGATTTAAGAATGTATTTGAAATATGATAGAATTTATAGTTAATATACGTTGCCTTTGTGGAATTAAGGAGCTGTGGCGAATGCTGGATATATAAATAGTAACTTTAGAGTCATAACAAGATAAGTTCTGATCATGGAAATGCTAGATGCGGAATTCTTAACTAAGTTCGGTAACCAAACGGTATTATTGATTTGTATTAAGTTTAGTGTTGGAAATTCGTATTTTACTTGAAAACTTCCATACATTCCGTCAGTTAGTCACGGTTTATTCTCATACTGTACCGTGCAATGTGATCGTATAGATCTTCATGGTTATTTGCTTCTGAAATCAAGGATCTGGAACTAAAATACTTTTTTCCACGTTTTGCGTAAACGTGGTGGCGACTCAGTTTAGGCCAATACAATAACTCTAAAATAAATGTCAAATTTGTCAAAATAATAAAGCGTTGTCGAAGAGCGTGACAAAGAATTTGGCGACCCAGCCAGGATATTAGATAAAGAAGGCAAATCGTCGTGAAGATGTTAATAAATCGCTCTATCGAATATATGAAATATGAAGGAATGTTTTTGAAAATTTCCCCCCAAAATGTTAACTGTGAAGACGAGGAAATAAATATGGTGAATGTGGTGAGAAAGAAGAAAAGGTGCTACGGTCCTAGATACTATAAAGATTAACATGTCAGGTACTGAAGTTGAAAAAGACTTTTTTAAGTGTTGCCAAGAAGTAGTTCAGACAATAAAGAAAGGAAGTAAGAGGAAAATTAATACACGAGATAAATCAATTACCTGTGGTAACTGCACAAAATTGTTTCACCAGAGATGTGTGGGAACTATAGAAAACCCAGATGATCAAGATATTGAATACTTTTCGAACTGGATCTGTAAAGACTGCCAACTGAAAGGAAGCGAAAATAATAATAAGACAGATAGTGAGGATGATTTTGAAGATACCGAAGAAGAGAAAGTAAAAGGAAAGGAGAGAGAACTGGGAAAAGAAGAAGCTCAACGGAAAGAAGAAGTACAAAATTCAAAAGAAGAAGAAGTGCCAAACGAAGAAACTAGACAGGAAGAATTGCAGAATTCGAAGGAAGAAGGAGAAATTGAAGAAAAAACACAAGCAGATAAATCTCAAGACATTTGTATTTTAATGGAATCAGTCGTGTTACATGAAGCCAAGGAACAACCGAGTGTGCCACAATCAGAATTAAACAGCCAAGAAATGTTTAAAATGTTTATGCAGCAGATATCCCTATTTCGGTTAGAAGTTACCAATAACATAACCACATTGGCTAATAACATGCAAACATTCGGAAAAGAGTTGAAGGAAGAAATACGGGAGGACTTAAATATAGCGATTGGAGATTTGAAGAAAGAAATTGTAGGTATAAAGAAAAAGGAGGAAGAAACGGAGAAACGATTAGAAGAGGTGGAAAAAACGGTTGATTCGTTAGTCAAGGCTCATGATGATGTCAGTATGGAAGTAGCCACGACTAGGAGCAGACAAGAGGAGAATTGTCAGAAAATTGAAGATAATACCCGTCGAATTGAAAAACTGGAAGACGAAGTGAAAACTCGCATGACGAAGCTGGAAGAAGAAATGAGGAACCAAAGACCGTGTGAAGAAAAATCTTACATGAACGGGAAGGACGTAGGTCACGATAATACTCCGGTAGTACCTATATTGCTGAGTTCTGCGACCGTATGTAGTAATACTATTACAACGGTAACCAGTAATCAACAGAGTATCTATGCCAATGATTCGTTGATGACGAACAGATCTAGTATTGGTTCCATAGTTACACCTCACCCTGTACCAGTATGTTCTGTGATAGAGCACTCTGCGATTAATAATCCAGTAATGGGGAATAAAACCATCAGTATGAACCCGATCGAAACATGTGGAACGATAGGACGTATAACTATGAATGATTTAAGTCATTTTCCGAAGTTCGACGGTCAGCCCAATGGAACAGCAAAAGCTTTTCTGGAAGAACTTACCCAAACATTGAATCTCTTCACGTTGCGTGAAGACGAAAAATTGGTAATCACGCAAAGATGTTTACTTAAGGGAGCAGGAGCATGGTTCAGGAACGTGTTGCCAAATCTGCAGACAT
Source organism: Thermobia domestica (assembly GCF_964235325.1). NCBI lineage: Eukaryota > Metazoa > Arthropoda > Insecta > Zygentoma > Lepismatidae > Thermobia > Thermobia domestica. The sequence continues at coordinate 133,448,925 of NC_137456.1, read as the reverse complement.
ACCAGGATTTTGTTGACAGCTTCAAGCGACAGTATTTGTCCCCAAGACTAGAGAGGGTACAAAAGCGGAGATTACAGAATATGCGACATGAACGGAACCAATATCCTTCTTTAACGGATTTCGTATGGGCAATAGTGGAGCGCTATCACGCTATAATAACAGATGGGAATGAAAAAGAACTCATGGAAATAATCTTAGATAACATACCGCCAGAAGATGCCAAAATCGTCCGAGCGAACCCTAGTCGAAATGTGGATGACCTGGTACTAAAGATAGCCGATATGGAAGACTATGGTGATCCGTGGAGTTATAATGAGTCGAAACCTCGATACTCAGGAAATAATAAATCATACATGCGAACTCCACAAATACGATACGCGAAAAGGATGAAGATGGACTCCGCATCCCAAACAGAGAACCCAGATAACAATCCATCATTTGTTAACGAATCACCATCTGAAAATATTAACCAGAACAAATGGAGATACAACTACGGACCAGTTTACCCTAATAGGAGAGGAAATAATCGTGGATGGTATATGAATCCATATGGTCCTCCACCACCTTGGTGGAATAGAAGAAGAAACTTTCGAATGGGTCAAAATCAGAATGGAAACTCAAGAGTTAATGCTTCTGAATTGGAAAAAATTAATGTGTCATCATCTGCTACCGATGTGTCACATCCGATTCAGAATCCGCAATCGGGAAACTAACGCCGCAGCCTACGGAAACAGGGGTAGGTGGCTGCGATGGAAATGTATCCCCTGATATAGTTACTAATGATGACATCGTACGCAACCCGAAACAACTGGGTCAAGATATTCACCGATTATATGGTAATTTTATATTTAAAGAAGATCCTGATTTGTATGATCCGGAGGAAATGAGGAGGAAGCAATCACAAGATGATTATTGCAACTTATTGAAGAATAAAATAAAAGTAGAAAACTCGGAACATATTAAATTATTCAGATCATTACTGTTTGTTAAGAACGTGAAACGTGGGAGTTGGCTTCTGGTAGTGCCCCAAACTATGGCCAAGGACATTGTTCGTCGAATCCATCAGAAGGGCCATTTTGGTCAAAAGAAGTGTTTAGCTTTTTGCAAATCCATTTTCTATTGGAAAACATTGAAAAAGGATATGATACACTGCATCCAAGATTGTTTAGAGTGCGCTAAGACTAAACCAGCGAATCGTAAAATCCAATGTGAAAAATATCATCTGGACGCAAATTATGCACATAATAAGATTTGTTTAGATTTAGAAGGTAAACTTCCTAATAGTCATGGTTTCCAGTATATTCTATCCGTTGTTGATGTATACTCACGCTTTGTTTGTTTCTATCCTCTACGTAAAGCTAACACCGCGGAAATAATTAGAACGCTAGAAAAGTACTACTTTTATGTTTTTCCTTATCCATCTTCCATTGTAAGCGATCAAGGAGCACAATTTACCTCGGCGCAGTGGAAAAAGTTTTGCCAGGAACGCAAAATTAAACATTGCCTAACATCTCCTTATAATCCTCGAGGAAATGGTATCATAGAAAGAAAACATCGAGATCTCAACCGGATTATAAGACTGTATTGTGCTGAAGAACAAAGTAATTGGAGTAAGATGTTGAAACCTATACAGGATCTTTTAAATAATTCTGTGAATACCATGACACAACAGGTTCCTGCCGAAATCTTTCTCGGGCATTCATCTGTGGACATATTCAAGAAAGCGTATAATTGGCCGGAGGAATTATATCCTTTGGATATACATGATAGAATCATAAGCTTACGAAATCCTGTCCTGCCGAAATCATCTACTAAAGCCACGAGTGAGAAAGATATTGTGCTGAAACCTGGAGATTTAGTTATGAAAAAGACACACTATTTATCATCTGCGTTCAAAAGTGAATCAGCGAAATATTTGAACTGCTATGTGGGACCTTATTTAGTAAGTAAAGTGTTACGCAATTGTGCAGTGCTGGATACTTTAGATAATAAATCGATTGGAACTCATAACTTCCGAAATTTGAAACTCTTCAAATGTTCACCTGAACAAAAAACTAAATTAATGGAAAAATATGCTATAATGTAGAAAAACTAAACACATATTGAATTCAGCTCTTAAATATCTATGAGAATTACAACTTTTTTTTCTCTAGAAAAAGGAAAAAAGTTCTTTCGTAACAGTGTTATTATTGGTAGATGAAGTGCAGCGTGATGGCTTGACAAATTGGACGCTGAAAGAGGATCCTGAACTTCAATTGGCAAAGGTCCTAAACCTGCCAATGACCTACTCATAGGGAGTCAAATTTGGGAGCACGTGTTCAGAAAGTTTAGGCTCCACTTGATTACAAAGAGGTACATGCATGTTCGTTTGAATTTAGATTTGAGTTTAGCGTTTCTTTCAACAGCGAGGCTATATGAGTCGTGAATTAACAACTTACAGTGGGATTTCAACCACAATAACTCCTACCAGGAATCGAACCCAGGTCTCTTGTGCCAAAGTTGTGTACAATTCACATAGCCATGAGATCTCACATACATTTTCATATCGATTTCATTAGGAGTATTGACCACTGACATCACGAGGGTGCGAAACTTTTAAAACAATATGATGAATAAAATATCCACTGACACATAAGATTCAGATCAAGTATTCAACAAATTTAATAATAATAATAACATGTTTAATGAAAGAAGCATTAATGGGAATTAGAGATTTCAAGATCGGGGGGCAAATCATTAACAAGGTCAGGTATGAAGATTACATGGTTATTGCAGCTACAGTAGATTCGAAGAAAGACTACAGGAGTTGACAGATAAAACAGTTGACACTAGGAAACAATATGGAATGGAAAACAACATCGAAAAATAAAACGTCATAAGAATGTCCAATGGAAACGCTCCCTTACGGGTCAGACTAGAACAAAGAGAACTTGAAGAACTAGATTATTTCAAATATCTTGGAAGTACTTTGACAAGAGATGCTTACTGCATGAAAGAGATCAGGCCAAGAATTGCCATAGCCAAAGAAGCATTCAATAAAAAAAATCACTCTCAACTAGCAGGCTTAATATTGGACTTAGGCAGAAGTTAGTCACGTGCTATATACGAAATATTGAATTGTATGATTCGGAGATTTGGACATTACGGAAGTTAGAGAATAAATATTTAGAAAGTTTCGAAATTTGGTTTTGGAGGACGATGAAGAAGATAAAATAAACGGAGAGCGTAAGAAACAAAAATGTTTTAAAACAGGTAGGAGAGAAGAGGATGCTTTTAGACAAGCGTGAAGGCCAATTGGATTACACACACCTTGCGAAGAAATTGTCTTCATCAAACCGCCATAGATGACAAGGTGAAAGGATAGCGAGGAATAGAAAGAAGAAAAACACGATGATCTGAAAAATAGAAGAGAATATTGGGAGTTATGGGAGGAAGCTGAAGTTCTAAAAATGTAGAAGAAACATTTCCAAGCCTAAACCTTAAAAAGAAGAAAAAGAAGAAAAGAAAAACTCATTAGTCCCACTTGTCAACAGGCAAAATAAATAAATAAATAATAATAATAATAATAATAACAATAATATATTCTTACTGTGGAAAAGTAAAAGATGTTTTTAACAGTTTCCTTAGAAATATAGTTTTATTTTTACAAAAATAATATTGTTGTTTCTTCCCCATACTATGTGCAGAATCGTACTTCTGCTTGAGTTAAAGGTCTGCACGGGCTCGGGCCGAGCCCGCAGGCCCGACTCGTGCCTTCAAGCCATATAAAACTTTGGGCCCGGGCTGGGCTCGGACCGTAAAATATACAAATACAACCATATTTTTCGGGCCTTTTCGGGCCTAACTTTGTTAATATACTGTACAACAATATTTATTGGATTGTTCTTTCTGGCTGGAAACTTTTAAAGTACAACTACAAAATTAAACCTTTAATTGCTGTAAATAAAAATACAATTTTGCGTTAATTATTAACTATCTGTAATTCGGGCTTATTTGATTATTACAAGAGCTCGGGCCTAAATCTAAAATATATTTCGGACTCCGATCGGGCCTCACATTATAAATTCACGGACCGGGCCGGGCTGGGGTAAATATTCCAGCCCGTGCAGACTACTACCTTGAGTAGCACTTTTATGTAATACTCTCAGGAAGAAAATGCCTTTAAGCATGCTGAGAAAGCTAATTACTAGCTACCACCGGTTGATTACATAACGTATCAGAATTACGTTCATGTGTTCGCACTTTTGTGCATGAAAACACTGTTCACTCCTTTTCTGCAGGCTTATGATCTCGCAAGAGAGGGAGGCGAGAAGAAGACAACTGTAAGAAAGTGGTTTGCTAAAGGTAAATTCACTACTTCCGAGCAGATACACTTCAATTCTTGAAAATTATAATTTAACCGCCAGTGTACACTAACCTAGAGGTCATAATGTTCAACGTATCTAAGCCAAATTTTAAACTTAAAAATTTTTATGCGATCCTTCGGGTTTCTTTTTTCGAATCTTCTTCCTACTCCTAAAAAATTTCTCAAAACTAGCTGTAACGATTTTGTTTATCTCATAAATCAATTTTCCAAAAACAACTCCATTATGTAATATAAGTCATTTTTCTGGGAAAATCGAGAAGGGGTAGTTTATTGTTGGGGTGAGTTTTGTTTCGGACGATTTTCTCAAGAACTGCTCAGGAACTTCTGTTCATACTTCACAAATAAATATTTCATTCATAACATGATAATATGGCATAACTAAATGCTCTAAAAGATATACGAGGTGTAGTTTATTCTTGGGGACAATTTTTTTCGGACGATTTTCTCAAAAACAACTCAGGCGATTTATTTCGTATTTCATTAACATCTTCAGGTTCTGTGTGTCGTATGCGACACATAAATATAACATATTTCAGTAAGCTGAAATGTATGCTTGCAGAGCCAATATGTCACATAGGCACAATTAATTCTCGAGTTCTCAATTTTCAAAATTTCAACTTTAGTGAATTCTTGGTACTAAATGATAATAATCAACTACGTACACAAGATTCGTCATAGAAACATTAAACCTTCTGATAGTGGACGTGAAGAGGTTAATAAATATTTATATTATCTATATATTAAAATACTAGGTTTATATGTTTGTCTCCAATGCTAAAAACGTGCCGTTTTCACTGGTAGATTCCAAAGTTTGAGTAGACTGCCCAGTTCTAATTCAATACTAAAAAAAAAAAAAAACGGCCGTTATTTCTTTATTACATTTTTTCGAGTTACATTGGAAGTGTTGAATTTTTTTTTTTTTTAAATAAAGCATTATGTCATACGAGTTATACATTCCAACACCACATAGTTGTATACAGGGGTTGTATATCTTTCATGGGCAAATGATAATGAAAAAATGAAGGATAGCCATTTCTCCAGTCTAACAAGGTATGATACATTCGCGAAATGTCCCCTCGGGATTCGTGTAAAATTTATTAAAATGCACAGTTCTCCGCAGCCCAATGTGTATTGTACTAATATTAGCGGCCCATACCGTAGTTTAATATTTATTAACCTTCATATATCCGGAATTCAATCATACACTACTATAACACTCGTGGACATATGCAAAACAAATTGGATCAAATACTGCTTCTCTGACACACATTATCCACCCTGGCCGCCATCTTGGATCTGCCATATTGGATTCAACTTTCGCTTTTTTAAAATTGGAATAGGTACAAGTGATACATCAAATTCATGTACAAATTTTTCGGAAATTCATTGGTGTATTGAATTTTACCGTACCTTGTACCGTTTGCAAGGTATTACGGTATATGTTAAGTGCCAGGCATTTCACGAATATTGAACCAAATAGAAAGTTGTGGAGGGTCCCGTGTGTATATGTAATCTTTTACGCCATTTATCGTTGATGAAATATTCTCTGAACGTACATACATACAGACACTCAGACGTCAATACGGAAATGGTAGGTCTTCACCCAAATGTGGTTGTATCTGGATTTACATTAGACATTTCGGCTGTAATACAATACTTTCTTGTTATAGTATAACATGGAAGTAATAACTATTACTCACAGAAATGTAATGAGATTATGACACTAATGTTGTAAAGAGTTTGTTTATGCGTACAGTATTTTTCTAGTTAGAAATTGTTTTGATTTTCAACGTCAAAAAGTAAGCGTAACTGATATTACTCTGCAATGTCTATTCGCAAAGTGCCTGGAGGGATTTAACATGCAATTCCTTCCAAACGGTACAAGCTACGGTAAAATTTACTGCACCAGTTAATTTCCGAGAAAATTGTAGATGAATTTTATGTATCACTTGCACCTATTCCCATTTGAAAAAATGAAAGATGAATCCAAGATGGCAGCCTTGGTCGGTAACATGTGTCAGAGAAGCAGTACTTGATCCAGTTTATTTTGTATTTGCCCACATTCATGTCCCGTTACATCTAAATAGGCATGGGCGCGAGACCAAACGAGACGAGAACTGAAACAAGTCTCGTCTCGTCTCGCAAAATCAAAAGCTGTTCTCGTCTCGCGTCTCGTCTCGTCTCGCAGACCTAAGTTCTCGTCTCGCGTCTCGCAAAATTTTGGAAGTCTCGTCTCGCGGTCTCGCGCGAGACTTCTCGCGTTGGTCTCGCGGTCTCGCAAATCAATACTGGAATAATGTAGTCTTCATTCGACCCTTTTAAAATAATGTATACTCAAAGTTTACATAGTTTTGTTTTATAGTTGCATTGTTACACAATGCTTATCCATTCATTCCGATTCACAATGCCTGATTTTACACCCCACATTCTCGGTATTTCCAGTGCCAGTATTCTGTAGTCTCTGTCTATGTAAAGTATGAATGAAATCGGCATGTTACATTTGAGTAATCTTACTTGCAAGATAAAACTTTCAAATAACTTGGTAAGAACGGTAACTCAAATAGTCGTATTTATAGTAAACATGCAGCGTTAGTAATATATATTTCACAACTTAAATGCACTTTCATCTCAATACAAACCGTCTTTCGCAAACTGAGGAATGGAATGAAATTCACGCAACGAACCAAGCTCATCTGAAATAATATTTCAAACTGTTTGCAATCTGAAACACTAGTTTTTTCCTCAAAATCAAAACAAAACCATAAAAAAAAATAGTGGTACCGACAGCATTTTTCTCCCCAGTGACGACGCCAGCTTTAAGTTCTTAGGGGGGCAGATACATTTTCAGGGGGGTGGCTATTTGCCATGCCAAATATGACATATTTATTACGTTTGACTTATTTTACATTACATTGTGTAATTTCGTTGCTGTTTTTATATTAGACCGATATGATTATAACTTAAACTTATTTCAGGTAAAGTCTGTAACTAACAAATAAGTAACGTCTGCATATGAAATATTTTTCAATGAAACTTTTGAAATCCAAACATAAATGCTATTTCGTCCAGTACTATATGCTACGCATCTCTCTCTCTCTCTCTCTCTCTCTCTATATATATATATATATATATATATATATATATATATATATATAGGGAGAGAGAGAGAGAGAATTTACGAGGAGTTGCTGAAAATATCCTAGTCCAATCCAGAAGGAGTGTAGGTACTAGGTAGAAAAATGAAACCGCAGTTTAGAAAAACATATCTCTGTATGTACAAATACAAATTTGCATATTAATAATGAAATTCCTATTGTTTCTCAGGCTTCTGAAGTGATTATGTGCCCAAACAGATAATTTCACGAACATTCAGATCCTAACTGTTATACCATTTTTATTCCACCAAGGAAAGTCACCGAAGTAAATTAATTAGGAAATCAGTACCACCAAGGGTCTCTCCTCCGTTATATACAGTGGTGAAGAAGTAAGTGGCTTAGTATGAACGTGGTGATTTCTCAACAAATTATGTTTTACATCCAGGATGATTAAAAGCAATGACTCTTCCCGAAATCATGGATGCAATATGTGACATTGTTCTTGAAAATTGCAGCATTTCAGTCAGTGGTGGATATAGCCCGGGGCCGGAGGGCCTAGGCCACCCCAATTTTTGAGTGACAAAAATAATTTAAGCTATTGTTTATATACTTTTTAAAGTGTTTAGTAAACTCACGATATACATATTATAGTCTGAGGTCTGGCTGCACCCCGCTTTCTCAGTTTTTACCTTCTCAGCAAAACTTGTGTCAGAGATTCTGGGCATTTCTTTGGAACTTGTCGGTAGCATAATTCAGAATGGCTTGGGTATGCTCAAGTTCTCGACATAATGGGTTCCCAAAATATTTGTCAGGAGAATAAAAGAGTGACGGCATTAAGAGAAATCTTCTTTCAATTTGACCGTAATGCTGATCAATTTCGCTCACGCATAGATGAAATATGGTTGTACCACTATGATCCTGAATCGAAACAACAGTCAATGGAGTAGTAGCGCTCATTTCTCCAACGCCCCAAGAAGTTCAAGACACAGAAGTAGGTTGAGAAACTGTTTGCAACATTCTTCTGGGATAAGTATGGAGTCGTACTCATAGACTACCTCCGCAACGGTCAAATAATTAATCCAGAATCTCTACATTACTTACAAAACTGAAAGAAAAATTCAAAGTTCAACGCTGCGGAAAATGAAAAGAAAGGAATTCTGTTTTTTTTTTTAATTTTATTTTTTTTTAGGAGAATACATCTGTCCATCAAGCCCCTGCGAACACAACTGACATTGCATAATCTAGGATTTCAATGTCTAGATCATCATTGTTATTCCGCAGATTTAGCTCCGTCTAACTATTACGTGTACTTATTTCCCAAACTTAAATAACACTTGAAAGAACGCAATTTTAGATCTGATAGGGATAGTGCTACGAACAGTGGTGCGAGGAAATCTTCAGATTTTTTAACTTTTCTGCAAAAACTAGAGCAGTGTACAAGGTAGTATATTGACTTTCGGGGAAAGTGTAGAAGAAGTAAAACTTTACCATTCCACGTGCACTCCTTCTGGGTTGGGCTACGAATTTTTCAGCAGCTCCTACTCAATATGGTAGACGTCACGTCAGTACTTTGATACAAAATAAGTAAGGGAGCAATAGTGTAAGCCAATTACTAACTAAAGGTCAGCACCCTGACAATACGTTTTATTGGGAATCAATTTAATTCCATAAATTTATTATTATCATTTGCAGGAAGGGAAAACACAACTCATTTTATCCCCTTCAAAAAATTAAGCCCTGGTAGTTGCAAACTAAGCTGTTATAAGCACATCCTCTGAATATTGAAAGCTGTGAATAATGTTTCAGAAAAAATAAGTATAGAACCTTTAAATAAAACAAAATATGAAACTGAAAACTTCAAACCTGGATAAATACAAACAAGTTACGTAACTGGTTTTACCTTTCTTTTGTTTCCAATCGAAGTTGATTCAATGAGAAGAAAACAAGTCGACCAAATCTACTATTGCTCGCTAGGCACAATAATTAAAAATCATAAGAAGTATAACTAAAATTTACCTCAAAAGGCGCTAAATTAGAAAACAGAAATACTCAGCCGCTCAAAGAAGAAAGCTTGAGGACTTATCTACCACATAGTAAATGCATGGAAAGTACAGTAGACTACAATTTGACAATGAGATTGGTTATGATACTGATATAAAATACTACATGTAGAATGTTTAAAGATTGTAGGAATCTTGGGGGGGCAGTCTAGGTAGCAGTCAGGGGGGCAGAAGTAGCTACTAGGGGTGCTCGTCCCCTTGCCCCCCTCTGGCGTCGTCACTGTTTCTCCCCCTCCTTTTCTGACGAATAAAATCTAAGCAGATATCAGTTCTGGTTTTGGTGAGAGGATCCGTCTTGCAGCCATAAATCCATTTATCCTAAATTTATGTTTACGGAAAGAAACAACTGCTTTATTTTGACTAAAAAATTTTCCTTCTTAGACAAGCCCTTTTTCTGCCTTCATAAAACAAGTTACCGTAAGAAAACAATTTGGTGGGCAAGGGGAACAATATATATAATGCATTGAAAATAGGAAGAAGAAAGTCAGAGTGTCAGAGACAGACAGAAACAGAGAGAGAGAGAGAGAGAGAGAGAAGATATGGTATCCTCTGACCGAAGCCTCGAATTTCTGCACTGAAGGAAAAATCAAAGCGAGCCGTATATTTTTGAACTAGGATATTTTTACCGAGGGTGCAATAACAGAAGACCGGAAACCGCAGCCGCGAATATGCAATGTTACCTAAGTTCATTGTTTCGACAAAATTTTCCGAAAAGACAGCTTCCAAATATGTCCTCAATAAAGAAATAAAAAAAAAATGCATTGTACTGGTGTTTGCTAACCTGCTTTTATGATTTGTCAAGATGTTGTCTCATCATCAGGAAGAGGGTGGATACACAAGACAAAACGTGTCGTTTTTCCCCTATTTTCCTCCCCCTCCTCAAGAACTTTATGACCAAAGATCTTGGCTCACGACCACAAAGAGAAAATAAAGAAAACAGTGTAGATAATGGAAGAATCTATTTTATTACATTTTGGGAAAGTAATGACAAAGAAAAACTAACACAATCTTTATTTCTTGAATCTTTTGTCATGAGGAAATCTCCTAAAATAACTAGATTTTGACTAACCTTGTTAACTTAAACCTATCATGAAATCAGTAATTGTGACAACCTGACCAAACCATTTCAAGAAACAAGAACAGCTAACTAAGCAACTATCAGTGTTGCCGAAAAGTCACAACACTTACTCCGTTAACTAGATACTTTGAAACTACCAAAATAACAGTAAAACATTAAAAAAAATCAATACAAATTTCATAATACAAAGGAAAATTGTATTTTTTTTTATTTCCACTAGTCGACATAATTTATAGTAAATGTTCAAATAAATACTAGCCCAAAAGTTTAGAAATAAACTATTAGTTACTGACTTGCCTTCGTCTGCGATTGTCTCTACGATTTCAGATGATGATGTGTGGAAGGGATGTTTCGATGAGAACCATGCACTTCTAAGGTATCAATTTTGTAGAACATTAACATCTTTGGGGAGTTCATAATTATGACAGCATTGTTCCTTACTGCAAAGTACAGCACGAACGCACAATATTGATTTACCTTTTCTGGACCCATTCTGTTCGAGGGTTGGGGACGAGCAAGTTCAAACAAATTTTCTTTAAATTTGGCTTCATTCGAAATAAAAATATTTTATATCCACTCGAGAACTCGGCTCAAAAAATCTCCAATTCGACTCGATATTTGCTCAAGTTTCGAGTAGTGTCGGGTCCAAACAAGTTTGTGATGCTCACGAGATGCGACAAGAGGAAAAATTAGTCTATCTTGAGACGTCGTTAATGTATTATCTTGAAACAAATGTGAACTCACCAGTCCTGGTTACGAGGCGAGACAGATTTGATTTTGTCTCGCCCAGTCTCTATCTCTCGCCTCAAAAACAAGATTAAACAAAGCAAAATACGGAAATTTAGCTGTTTGTTTAGGCAAATAGTAAACATTTTCACTTTCGCTATGACCAGGCCTGAATTCAATTCATTTTTGGTGTTTATTTAGCGTGGTAATGGTACAGGAGGAGTTATATAAAGAATAAATACGCGAAATCAGTGGTCAATTTACTGAAGATATTTTCATCGAAACAATTGTTGTTGTTCTTCTTCTTTTGCGAAAGCTTCATCCTCAACCATATAATTGTCTACACGTTCAGCCGAATCTTTATCGAATTCATCGTCTGAACCGTCTGAATTCTTGTCAGCTTGTCAGAATTTTTCTCGAAACTGTTTTCGTATTGAAAACATGGATGATAAGTTCCAAAGGCTTTTGGCAACAACAGATCCTTTCATTTCTTCTTTGGGCAAATCATTTCATAAGAAAATGAAGAATTTGTCATCTGAAGCTGTAAACCTTTTAATTATTTCCAACACGGAAGCTGACAAAAATTTAGACGACTCAAACGAAGGTGATGAAGGGAATAACTTCCATGGAGATTCGGCTGAACATGTAGACAATACCTATAGAGTTATTCCATGTGGAAACGACAAATTATGCCAAAATCTTCGTGCGGTCGCATTCGAGATTTGGGTATTTGTCTGAACACTTATCAATATGTGATAGGAAGGAAAATGGAATGGTTTGTAATGCACGCCATTCATGTTGAAGATACGACCATAGTTGAATCCTAAGTTATGTTCATTTTCTTGAAGCTCTATCGAAAATGAAAAAATAAATAAATAAATAAATTCAAAATTGCACTATAGGTATGTGGACAGTCCTTTTTTTTTTTTTACCACGTAGTAGTGACGACGCAAATACACATTTTGGGTTACGAAATATTTGGATCTTTTTAGTCCAAGTCGATGAATTAAACCAAAATTATATTTTCGGAAGAAATATTGAAAAATTTGTTGTCAAAGGGAACGCAATTTTGAGAGAATAATAAGTATCATCTGTACTTTCTATAGAAAAAAAATCACCTTTTGTGTTTCTAATTCCTATTAGTGCTAGTGGTATATAGTGCATAGAGAACGGATGCTGAGCTATGCCCCCTCTAACTTCTTATCGGAAATGACTAAAACACTCAAATTTGTGTTTCTGAGCCTCACTAAAGTATCTGTTTTCATGTTGTCACTTTATATTGTTGTTGTTGCTCCAAAATTCAAAAAAAGAAGAAAGAAAGAAAGAAAGAAAGAGAGAAGGAAAGAAAGAAAACAAAGCAATACATATCAATCTGTAAAACAGATGTGACCATTACAGCCTTTTGAAGCTCCAACGCTACATCAAGATTGTTGTGTTGTCTGCATTCCAGGGTCTGAAACCGCTACAAACAAAATCAAATTTTGCAAACAATTACAAACAATCGTGAACTGAGTCTACTAAAAGGAGTGAAAACAGAAAAACACGACTCTCGTTTGTGATTGCATTCCTTTCTACACCCGGACTTTGTTTACAAGAATGTTTTTGTGGAATTTTACAGCTGCTAAGAAACGTGAAGCCACGTAAACACATGCCGGGACAGAAGTAAGTTGAAATACAAATTGAAACTTTCACCACTTGTGGAGGAAGCATATTTCTTGCTGGAATCAAAATATTGTTAGTATTCCACTGTGCGTTTTTGTTCCACACGGTTTAGAACTTTATATATATATTTCTGGTTATTATCATTCACATAACCGACCGTCTTGCTCGATTTTTCGCTTTCAGGTGGAATGACTCTATACGGTTGAGGACTAAGCTTTGGAAAAATAAGGGGGAGAAGAACAATTGTTTAACTGAAAAATTAAAATGACTTCATTAAGTTATATTTTAATTAATAAATGACTGGTAGATTGACTCTGTCCTAGCTACTGAAGTAGACAAAGTATCTTTCCCTCTCGAATCTCAAACTTTTTCAGACGCAGTCCGCTATATGGATCCGAAATTTTGAATTTTTAAATTTTAATGTCAAATTAGTAAGTTTATAATCAACAAAGTCAAATGCACCAATGTACCAAGTCCAGTTCGCCAATTTTACTTCTTCCAAATTTGGCCCTCCATTTTTTTAACTTGATGTCAAATTGATAATTAACAAGATCAAAAGCCTCATTATAGCACTTTTTGCTTATTTTTACTGATTTTGAATTATGACCACGTTTCAAGCATTTGATCCATAGTTTATCGATCTCTGTGCGTCGCCCTTTTGGACCGTCGCTCTCCTTGCTGTCGCTTTCTTTGTGCGTCGCCTTTTGACCCGTCGATCTCTTGGCTAACGCTCTCCTGGTCGTCGCTCTTTTGCCATCACTCTCTTTGCTGGGGCTCTACTGTCGGTACGCCCATGTTTATTACAAAACTCGATCCTGACATTATTAACTATCTTCTTTTCAATATGTATGATGGTACTTGCAAAAGAATACCATATCAATATCACAAATATAAACTATGCGAGACCGCGAGAAGTCTCGCGAGACTTCTCGCGCGAGACTTACTGAAGTCTCGTCTCGCGTTCTCGTCTCGCAAAAGATATCAGGTCTCGTCTCGCGTTCCCGTCTCGCAAAATATTATAAGTCTCGTCTCGCGTTCTCGTCTCGTTTGCGAGACGAGACGAGACTTCTCGCGTTCTCGCGTCTCGCGCCCATGCCTACATCTAAAGAAACTAAAAGTAATTTTCTGTGCAAGCGTTATAGTAGTGTATGATTGAATTTCAAACATATGTAGGCCCATAAATATACAAATTACCGGTATGGGCTACTAAAACTAGTACAATACATCTTGAGCCGCGGAGAACTTTGCATTCGAATCAATTTTATACGAATCTCGAGGGGACACTTCGCGAATGTACATTGTAAGATGAATATTTATTGTTTGGAGTGTTTTGCCACCATATATCACTGAACACCATATATCACTGACATTATAATTAATTGTGTGTAATGTATTTGCTTATTATATACTGCATGCAAGAAAAAGAAAACACTGGTCATGCATGAATTAGAAACTCCAACCGGAAGTAGGTTAAAATCTTGCAAACGGTGCGAGATATTGAAAAAATAATCGAAAAAATTTCCCCTTTATGGTATCTGATTGATTGATTGATTTTGAGTTTTACGTCCCGTTCAGCAGCGAGGCTATATGAGACGTGGACCTACTGATTAACGTGGGATCCGAACCACATGAGCTCCCACCGGGTATCGAACCCGGGTCCCCTTTATGGTATCTGTTGCCGATTCTTCACCAAGACGTCTTTCACTTGTGTCTGTAAAGGGACATGTACAGATGTTGTGAGGAATGACAAGGAGATGTAAATGATGCACTGTCTAGAGAGCGCAATCTCAGCTAGTTGTTCTTAAAATGTTGCATAAGCCACTTCCATCAGAGTATCCACAAGAGGTAGTTTACTCTCGGGGTGAGTTTTCTTGTTGACAATTTTGTAAAATACCAGTCATGCGATTTTGTAATTACTTTATAAACAAATATTTCATTAATAACCGAAACATATCGTACAAGTTATTTCTTGTAGAAAAATGTACAAGGGGTAGTTTACTTATGGAGATGAGTTTTATTCCGGTGAAGTTCAGAAAATCTTATACTTTTGTTGGTATTTCACATGGAAATGTCTCATTAATAGCTACAGCACTACATAATTTGAGTTTAAGGAATTTAAGCAAGTTAGCTTAGTGCGGTGATCTGTACCTTTTATTTACTTGTATGTTAAAGTAGCGAGCCTATACGAGACGAGGAACTACAGCTTAACGAGGAATCTGAACCACATGAGCTCCTGCTGGGAATCGAACCTGAGTCTCCTACGCCTGGTTCGATTTCCGGCGGAACCCGGTGGGAGAGCATGTGATCTGGATCCTACTTCATCTCACTGATAAACAGGACACTAAACCACAAACATTGAAGTCAATACTCATGTTAAAGTGCTAACATATTATTCCAAGATAAAACTGTTTCGCAACAAGTTTGAAAAGTGAACAGGTTAATTGAATTAAGTAATACTTGTATCACGTAAAATCTTGTTTTTCAAGTAGTTCAAGTATTACTAATTCTGAGAGAGTTGTTGAGATATATTGCTTTTACCTGCATTTCATCAAATCTGATGTATGCACAGATGATCAGTCAGATTTTAGTATATCGAGATTGCGTTTCGTTTCTAGCATTCCATATGAAGATCATGTAATATTCAGTGGTGCTATTCAGCCGGTTCGCACCGGTTCTCGATAACCGGTTGTTAAAATATTTCGAGTCCGCAGAACCATTTGTTAGACCCAGATATAAACAAACAAACATACATGACCTAGCCAAGAGTGAAAGCAAAAAGCCAAACAAATTTGTGAAAAGAGCTCTGTACTTTTTCCACTCGCTTACATTGTTGTGAAAATAAGAAACTTCGAAGTGTTTCATTTCAATGGCAGACAGAAATTTGAATGAGAGGACAGAGGACGCAGTGAAATTCATGTGATGCGGGCGACAGAGTTTCGCAGTAATGTCAACAAAAGATTTCCAAGTCTTAGTTGTTGATACTTGACACGCTTACTGCAGAAACTATCAATTCTTGAACATGACCACATTTCGTAATTTTGCAGGAGAGACAAAAAACTAAAGAAAGCTATCTTTATGTTATTTTCACCATAACATGTATTTTTCCTTTAATGATAGAAGTATACGTGATTAAAATAAACACAAAATTTGTGTATGACGTAAGGGGATAGAGGGGGACACTGTTTTGTGTTTTGGATATGTTTCCTTTCTGCAGTAAATGGATTGTTCAAACGAATTGTGGATTGAATTGACTAAAGGAAACGACAACGAAATTGGTAAATATCCTTTATTGGAAGAAAATTAAGCTGTTAAATCTTTCTGAATATGTAAGTTGTGGAACTACTAATTAATCAGTTATCTTTGTCATCAGAACGTGTTTCCTTGTGATGGGCCAGGATTCTATTGAACTCCAAAGTAGCATCTTTTCTTGAGGCATGTAGACCAATGTTTTTTGATATCATCCATTTTCTTGTTGTTTATGGGCAGGACAGAGTTGTAGGTTTGTCTGGAAGCCAGGCCAAAGTGTTTAGAAGAGTTCCTCAGTCTAAAAGTATCCACCATCAAGCCACCAATATTCATTTATACTGAACATTATATGGAGTTAGAGATGAGAAGTACATCTCATAGTATTTTTTGAAATGCTGAAATTCGTTTTTAGGTGTTTAGGGACATTTTTGTCATGAAGAGGCATTTCTCAGACACGCTTTCTTGTGAAATTCAGGCCACCAGGAACTGTAATCAATACAATAAGTCGCTTTCATTTGAACAATGGAAAACTTGTTGGAGATCGTCAAGGAAGTTTCTATGAGCTCAACAATGTCATCCACTGTGTAGTATCTTTCCTCCTTCCTCAGCTTCTTCCGTATTATCCCGAAATCCCTACCATTGGGCATGAAAGAGTGACCTCTAGCAGGAAAAGTACAAAGTCTCATTTACTGCCGTAGGGAACTCGTCCGGGGCCAATTTCCTTTCTGCAGTAAACGGAAGATTGAAGGCGTAGCACTACCTATTGTTATTTCGGTGCTAAACGATCCATTGACCTATTACAAACCATTATCATCAGAAAAAAAGATGTGTAAATGTTGGACATGTTTGCGTTCTGCAGTAAGCGGTTCACTTTTGAGTGCTCCATATTTGTATAAATCAGAATCAGTGGCGTATTTGGGGGGGGGGGCTTCCGGGCTTAAGCCCCCCCGAAATCTTACTTACTATAGTAAAGTATATGAAATATCTTGCAGAATTTTCACATTTTCAGGCAAAGCCCCCCCGAACGTTAGCAAAGCCCCCCCGAAACAAAATCGTAAATACGCCATTCAGAATAAACACTTGAAATTTTCAAACAAAGGACTGGTTTTGGTAAAGATTTAAAGTTACATGCACTAGATCTCATTAACAAAAATACACTATTGTATATTCTGTCATATGCTTTCCCCTCCTTCAAGTCAATTTTCTTTAACCGTACTGCTACAAATATAACAGAAAAAGTTCTTAGTTTGCATCCAAGTTGTAAAATTAGCTTTAAAATTTGTGTTCTACAGCGTAAGAACTTTTGTATGAACCAGTAATTTTCATTTTCGAGAATCATTGTGTATGAATGCACGAAAAGTTCACCATTGAGCATTTGTTAGCTGATTCGTTAGCTATTAAGTAGCAAATGCAAGGAGAGCAAATGCAATGCAGTTGAATAGGCCTACAAATTTTTCACAGCCAAAAACAATCGACCTATTTAAAGAATCTTGCTTTGGTCTGTACATACCAGAACAGTAATGGAGGGTGGAGTGAGGGAACGGTAAATTTTATCTTAAGTATCTTTATTTTTAGAAATTCTTACAGCTACAGGGTTAAACATATGCCGCCTTATGCAGACTCGTTTTGACTAATGATTAGCGTCATACTAAAAGCTTGTCTACTGCAGGAAACATATGTTAGTCGAGCTCTTTAGTTTTGTACTAATCACTTGTCAGAACGACTCTGCATAAGACCCATGATCTCTGGGATCACATGAGTAAAGTAGTAAGGGCTACTTATATCTGAAACACATACATACAAATTATCAACAATTGTCGATCCATTGCTGGATGAAGATTTTCCAATACTGTTTGACATCCATCTATCTTGGACAATTCGTTTCCAAGAGAGTCGCAGTGCTACCTAATTTCGTCACACCAGCTTGTATTAGGATGCTATATAGGTCTCTACTTGTCACTTGTGGTACCCAGTAAAAATACTTTTGTCTACCTTGTATGCAGGGCCGGCGCAAGGGGGGGTCGAGCCGTGCCACCGCCCAGGGCGGCACGTCTAGTGAGCGGCAAAATTTGGAAAAGAAAAGAATAGTATCAAAATATAATGGCTCGTAATAGGCCCACATGGAAAAATAAAATTGTGTTCACCTGAGAATGCAATTCACTCACATTCAGGAAAATACTCACTCAGGAAGTTCAGAACATTCCCCCTCATTTTCAATGATCAAACTACTAGCCACAGGTAGGCCTATCTCGTTCAAGATTTCCCTTGCAGCGGCGTAGATAAGATTTTCAACAAGGGTGGATAAGATTATCAAGTGTCTTTGATATTTTTCTCTATTCAGCAATATTCTAACGCTCCACTCCAAGTATCTAAAAGGTACAATTCCACTTGAGACAGGCGGTTCTAGCCTGCAACACCTAGAGACATTTAAGTTCTAGCAGCGAGTTTTTAACCAATTTACAAATTCTTCATATCTTATCAACAATATATAGAGAGAACACGTTATATATAGGGTGTTTAATAAGTAATGGTCATAAATTAAACCGTAGATAGTACATGCCAAAACTAACAAAAATGTCTTAGTAAACATGTGTCCGCAAACGCTTCGTAACGGAGATAGGGGCTGTCGAAAGTGTGGGAAAATGAAGTTTAGAGACGAATATATCAAAAAGTATGAATCGGACAGAGGGCGGTCCAATGGATGACTATCGAAGTCAGACATGCGCTATGCAGAAATGCATGGTTGATAACTCTGCAATGCGCGCGCAAGGGATTCCCCAAAGAAACGGAGGGATTCCCGGAAAATTGTCCAAGGAAAGGGGGCTCGATATGAACATCGAGGGTGAGTCTATTAACCAGTAATTCATACGTCGTGGTACCAGTTCGAAAGCTCGAAAAGAGACAAAATGGCGGACAATGTTTACGTGCCGTGTGTGGTTGCATAACCAACAGGAAATGAGAGAGGCAATCGAAGAAAGGTGGTGGTGCATGTTCTAAACTACTTCAGAGCACATTCCTAAGACGAATGCACATGCACAGAGTAGTCCTTTACTGTACCAATACCAAGGTAAAACAAACGATGCGCGAAAATGAATGGAATGGTCCGAAAGGAACACTGGTAGAACATGCAAGCCAGCTGGAAATACTGAATCGGGGTTGCACCAGACGTTGAGCTCACCTTGGGTGCATGATGTTACGGGTTCAAATGAGTGCCCACTGAATGCAGTGGTTCTGATCTCAGATTTTCGAGAAATGGTGGAACAATGGTGCGGACATATTCAACAGGATGCCGACATGTTATCACGAGTACGTGGATCTTTGCGAAAACGAGTACGAGCATGCATTCGCATGAATGGACGACGCTTCCAACATTTACTTTAATGATAGAGGTACTTTAATATCTCATGCATCTCTTCTGTGGTTACACATCTGGGTATTTACTGTTTACCTTATGATTAATGCTGTACACATTACCAACATGACGATTTCTGTTTGTTGATATGGAGAAACACTACATGTCCATCATTTTTTGCTTGTTGTAATACATTTACGCGTTCAACATGCGGAATGTTTCAGATTCGCCTCCCACATACACGAATGTTGTCATGCTTTTCCCATTGCAATCCAGTTTGCGGATATTCGTTACGTTAACTGCTTAGCACATAATGCTTTATCAGTGCCTTGCATACCGTTTGATTTACCTAAGTGTTGCCACACTTTTACGTATGCATTAGTTGTCGGAATTCTTCCTGGAGCAATTTTGAACGTACATCACCACACTTCTATTACCTCTGTCATTTCCTGCTGGTTATGCAACCACACACGGCACGTAAACATTGACCGCCATTTTGTATCTTTTCGAGCTTTCAAACTGGTACCACGACGTATGAATTACTGGTGGATAGACTCGCCCTCGATGTTCATCTCGAGCCCCCTTTCCTTAGACAATTTTCCGGGATTCCTTCCGTTTCTTTGGCGAATCCCTTGCGCGCGCATTGCAGAGTTATCAACCATGCATTTCTGCATAGCGCATGTCTGACTTCGATAGTCATTCATTGGACCGCCCTCTGTCCGATTTATACTTTTTGATATATTCGTCTCTAAACTTCATTTTCCCAAACTTTTGACAGCCCCTATCTCCGTTACGAAGCGTTTGCGGACACATGTTTACTAAGACATTTTTGTTAGTTTTGGCATGTACTATCTACGGTTTAATTTATGACCATTACTTATTAAACACCCTGTATAATTGTTTTTATATTTTAGCAATATAAATTTGACAGCGTCATGGGTGAACACATTAAAAGAATCATGGGAGAATAAAATAAATACCACCATTACTAAGGAAAAGATGTTCAAAATGAAATTATTCCACTTCTTAGTGAGTAAATTGAAAGTAAAATACTGTTGAGAGCTGCAATATATTATAGTATAATACTAAACTGTACACCAGATATTTCTGGTACAGAGCAAATGACAACAATCGTTTTGTACAAATTGTATACATACAGTAATGAAGAATGCCTTGTAAAAATTTGCGAACACTTTCTTGGTTTTGTACCAGTAACAGATACCATTGGTCTAGGA
Source organism: Thermobia domestica (assembly GCF_964235325.1). Taxonomy (NCBI): domain Eukaryota; kingdom Metazoa; phylum Arthropoda; class Insecta; order Zygentoma; family Lepismatidae; genus Thermobia; species Thermobia domestica. The sequence goes on along the minus strand of NC_137456.1, from coordinate 133,428,105 downwards.
CTGACAGAAGTAATGATTAAACAGCTAAAGGAAATGAACTTCCTATCGAAGATAAGAAGGGCCAAAGATATGACAATGGTTCCAATATGAAAAGCAAACATTTAGGTATTCAGAAGAGAATATTAGAAATATATTCCCAAGCCTTTTATGTTCCTTTACTAAACTTTGTCGTTAACGACGCAACCAGAACACCTCAGTCCACCGTTTCATTTTTTGTATAGTTAAAAAAGTTTATGACTTCTTTTCTGCGTCAGTTCAACGTTGGGCCATACTAAAGGAACATATTAGCAGCCTCACTTTAAAACTATTCAGCACCACATGGTGGAAGAGCTGAATTGATGCTCTAACTCCACTTAGATATCAAATAGGAGAAGTTCATGATGCCTTACTTCGAATAAATAACGACAATAGAACAGATCAAATGGTCGCCTGCGATTCTCTATGTATAGCAAACCAGCTGCGTGGCTTTACTTTCTTTGCTCACTCGTTATCTGGTATGACTTTTGACTCCACATAAACGTAATAAGCAAAAGTCTTCAAACCATTGATTCTCATGTTTCGGATGCAGTCGGGTTTCTTCAAAATACATATAAAAACTTTGAGAGGAGCAGAAATTATGCAAAGTTTCAACCTTACTTCGTTGATGCGATGGAGTTGGCATCAGCATTAGATATGGATGTTCCACGGATAGGTAATACAGTGCAAGCTCGAATCGAAAGAGGACACAGCTTCAGTACGAGGAAGAGGATGAAGCTATTGAAGATTCACAAATAAGATACAAGATCGATTTTTATTACAAACTTCTAGACGTGATTGTGTTAGCTTTAAGAGAAAGGTTTGGGCAACTTAAACATCACAGCGAGTATTTCGATTTTATTTACGATATAAGTAATCTTAAAGATATGCCACCTGAACTTTTGTCTGAAAAGTGCCTGCATTTTAATACGAGAAGAATCGAAAGATATTAACCCCAGTGATTTGAAAGACGAACTGAAACTATTATCGGCTATAATTAAGCCTAAAAGTTTAACAAAAGAGACTAAAATTAATTAAGGAATATGACTTTGCCTCCAATGTTAGTGTTGCACTTACACTCACCAGATTTTGTATACCTCACCGGTAACAGTGGCAAGTAGAGAAAGAATTTTTTCGAAACTTACTCTAAGGTTATTAAAAACTGTCTACGCTCTTCCATATCTGAAACACGCTTAGGTGGTCTAGTGATCATATCAATGGAACACGAATTGGCTGAAACATTGGACTACGCGAATGTGATAAAGGAACTTGCTCACATCAAAGCAAGAAAAGTTTTTTTTTTAAAATTAAAGTATGTAAAATTTGTGTTTTTCTATTGTGTTTTAGTACACTATAAGGCGTAGGCTAATCACTTACTTTTGCCGTAATACCTGATTCACTATATTATCTTCATGCTCCACATTATTGGAAACACCTTTTGATATAAATTAAGCTTAAAAATTAAAATTCTTAGTCGGACTAAAGCATATATATTTTTAAATTTTCTGTATGCCCTGCTGTATATCACGTACAGCGAAATCGATCATACTGAATATTGTGTCATGTATGGAGTCATTTAAATATTACATAGGCATTCGAGAGAGGTAGTTCAATTTTTTGTTTACTTTTCCTTTTCATACATGTTTTTAAATATGGTATCTTACTTTTTCTTAATACCTGAATGTTCTCTATCAAATAAAGTCTGCGGATTAAAGAGGCGGCACTGATCGACATTTTTCCAAAAGTTGAGCGATGTTTTGAAATAAATAGGTAACTTCGAATGGATTTTTAATGCTGATTTCAAAAATAAAATCAGTTTCTCTCTATCACGTCACATTTTTTCACAAATAGTTAAAACATATTAGCATCAGCAGGTGTATTGTTTTAGTACTAAGCCTATAAGAGACTTAACGAAATGTATTACATATTAAGATCAGGCATTTCTCACAATTTTTGTACAGTTCTTAAATGTATGCGACATGCCACAAGAATGTAAAATTAATGTTAATGATAATGTAAATGTACATTTTCATTTACACCTACATACAAAATCACAAATACATTACGTCACTTAGCATCAAACTTCATTCGCTTCGATTTCCTGACATCGCTGACGCTCGACACGGGAACATCCTTTTTCAACATCCAGCAATAATCTGCCATCATGTTAACGTTCCATCTCCCATGGTATCTTCTTTCCATCTCTGCTGTCTTTATGAAATCTCTCCTCATGCTCCTCACTGTAGCCTCCGAGATTACGTGGAAAGAAATCAAGATGGGAGTTGAGGAAATGTAACTTTAGGCTCATTTTGCTTCCAAGTTTACATAAATTTTCCAAAAGGTTTTTCACGTAATGTTCAAAGATCTTATGTTTTTCATTTCCCAGAAAATGGGCAACTACCAGTTTGAAACCAACCCAGGCCTCCCTTTCAGTTTCTGTCATTATTTGCTCAAATTCACGGTCAAGCATCAACTTTCTTATTTGAGGGCCAACAAAAATGCCTTCTTTCAATTTCCCATCACTGATTGCTGGAAATTTACTTGCAATGTATTTAAAACATTCCCCATCCGTGTTTAATGCTTTAACGAACTGTTTCATGATTCCTAGCTTAATATGCAATGGAGGGAGTAGTATTTTAGACGATGGCACCAATTGCTATTGTGTCACATTCTTCCTTCCTGGAGAGAGAGACTTTCTACGTGGCCACATTTTCACTTTCCAATGAATCTCCCTGTCCCGACTGTCCCATTCACACAAAAAGCAGGAAAACTTTGTGTTCCCGGATTGGAGACCTAACAACAATGCTATCACTTTAAAAGCGCCACATACTGACCAACCATGTTCTTCATATTTCATTTTTACGAGCATAAGTCTCAACGTTTCATATGTTTCCTTCAAGAACACAGAATATGCTATGGGAGTCGATGGTAATACATTACCGTTCCTCAACAAAACAGCTTTCAAGCTGGCCTTCGATGCTTCAATAAAGAATCTCCATTCTGTTGCATTGTATGCAATACCATAGAATTCTATCACTTTTCTTATGTTGTTGCAATACATGAAATTTTCTTCTTCAGTGAAGTATGGTAGAAGTTCTTTCTCTCGGTGCCTGTACCATGAAAAATGTGTTTCAGGAGACAGGAGACAAGTTTTATTCAACCGGGAACCAAGAAGTTGGGCTCTCTCTTTTAGTAAATGTAAATCTCTCACAAGATCATTAAGTTCATGTTGTGTAAGTGACTTTGGAGTGCTAGTACTCGTACTAGGATACAATGTATCATCATCATGCTGTTATAATTCTACCTCAACTTCACTGTCACTAGAACAACTTTCGACAATAGTAGGTACACATGGTACAGGTATATCTGGCCCATGAGCTACAGGTCTGATAGCTGATTGTATGTTATTGTATGTTGTTTGGATAGTTCACCTTACTTTTGTTCTTAGCAGTAAAACCACTAACGTTAACAGCACAGAAATAGCAGTCTTCAACATGATTTTTTGGTTCACGCCAGACCATTGGGATTCCAAACGACAGGGCTTTCTTCTTGCCACATGTCCACAATCGCAAAGCCTCCACACAAGTCTTGGAAACTGTATGTGGGGCCCACTTTTTGTCCTGGTCACCTAATTTCATTCCAAAATATGCATTGTATGCATCCTTCACAGATTTTGTTACACGTTGTCTTTGTCTCTTCACTACATAACATCCGCAAATTTAACAAAAAAATGTCTGGAGAGTTCACACACTTTCTAGATGACATTGTTTCACTGTTTCAAAGCAACAAACCGCAGAGAAACTTGATCAAAACAACGCATCCTAGAGCTGTGTATACATAAATTGTTTGCGTGACACTTACCGTGATTTCTTACATTAAGTAATATGATACATGAAAAAATTGCACTTTATTATATTGCACGCATTTCATTCGGCTGCTTTTCGGAATTTACAACAAAACTTTGAATGTCTAAATTATCCATTATCGTAATATTATGCGCCCTGCCATCTACCGGGTAAAAATAGAAAACTGTGGGTGATGAGAACAAAAGAAACATAGTTTTGGGATCAGTATCAAAATAGTTGTTCAAAATAGCAATCAGTTTCCAGACATCAAAACCCATGTCGACCAGTGGCGGCATTAGAAAGCACCGCCCAGGGCGGCAAAACTGCTAGCGCCGGCCCTGCTTGTATGGTTTGTTTCCTAAGAGAAGTATATCTACCTATCTACATACCCATCTACTATCTCTCTCTCTCTCTCTCTCTCTCTCTCTCTCTCTCTCTATATATATATATATATATATATATATATATATATATATATATTAAATATATTCTTCTAGCTTAATTCTTCATCTTAAAAGTCTACTACTAGGATCTTTTACACTAAACACCCAAAGCAAATGTTTGTGATCAGTCACAAAGGTTGTTTCCTTTCCAAAGATGTATGGACGGAATAGTTTGGCACCCCAAACTATCGCAAGTAATTCACGTTCGGTTGTGGAGTAATTTCTTTCAGCATTATTAAGTGTACGACTAGCGTAAGCGATTGGTTTGTCTTGGCCAATTTGGCCCTGAGACAAGATAGCTCCAATTGCGACTTCTGAGGCGTCACAGGTAATAATAAAGGGACGGCTCATGTCAGGATATTGAAGGAGAGGTGGTGATGTCAATTTTTTCTTCAAAGCTTGGAACGCTAGTTCTTGTTTAGTTTCCCACTTGAATGGAACATCTTTCTTTAACAAAAGAGTGAGAGGTTTGGCTATATTGCTGTAGCCTTCAATAAATCTACGGTAATAAGAACTTAATCCTAAAAATTCACGCAATTAAGCGAGGGTCTGGCTTCAGACCTTGATCTGTTATTTGATGTCCTAAATATGTTACTTCTTTTCTAAGAAATTCACACTTATCAGGCTGAAGTTTGAGGTTGTAGGTTCGAAACCTATCAAATACAAGTTTCAATCTTGACATATGTTTCTTTAAGTCTCTACTATAGATAAAACAATCGTCTAAATACGAAAAACACTTTAATCCTTGCAATCCGGATAGAACAATATTCATCATTCTCTGAAAGGTTGCGGGGGCACCGCACAATCCAAAGCTCATGCGATTATACTCGTAATGACCATATGGTGTACTGAAGGCGGTCTTACTACGGTCTTCAGGTTTAATTCTAATCTGTTGGTACGAACTGGCTAAATCCAAGGTCGTAAAGTACTTCGACTGCCCTAACTGATCTAGTATTTCTGTAATATTCGGTAAAGGAAAGCTATCTCGAATAGTAATCTGATTAAGCCTACGAAAATCTAAACATATACGAATCTTAGTTTTGCCTGATGCATCCATCTTTTTCGGCACTATTAATATCGGGAAATTCAAAGCCATGGGAATGATTCAAAAGATGTCACATTGGGTTCCACATGAATTGAAAGACAGAGACGTTGAAAGACGAAAAACCATTTGCGAATTGCTGCTTCAACGACAGAGCAGAAAGGGGTTTCTGCATCGAATTATTACGGGTGATGAGAAGTGGATCCATTACGAGAACACTAAACGAAAAAAGGCCTGGGTGAAACCAGGTGAACCAGGTCCATCACAACCAAAACGAGATATTCACTGTGCAAAGGTTATGCTGTGCATATGGTGGGATATGAAAGGTGTGGTGTACTATGAGCTGCTGCAACCGGGTGAAACTATGAATGGAGAACGTTATCGACGACAATTAATGCGTTTGAAGCAAGCTCTGGCCAGAACACGACCAGAATGGGAGAACAGACATGATAAACTTATTGTTCAACATGATAATGCTCGCCCACATGTCGCAAAACCGGTCAAAACCTATTTAGAAAATGTCGGATGGGAAGTTTTACCCCACCCGCCGTATTCACCAGACGTTGTTCCTTCGGACTACTACTTCTTCGATTGCATGAACAACGATTTGATTGGACAGCGGTTTACTTCTTCAGAAGATATCGAAACATGGGTCTCTGACTGGATCGCTTCCAAGGATGAGGACTTCTTTCGCCACGGAATCCGTACATTGCCTGACAGATGGGCGAAAGTGGTGGCTAGCGATGGACAATATTTTTCTTAAGGTATTTATGTATTTTGTGTTTGTACTACAGCTTCAATGTGTGCGTACCAACCGCACGAATTAATTCCTAGACCAAATATATATACAGAACCGATTCTTAAAAATTAGAATAGCATCACTGGTAATATTCCATATTAAAATTAAAATTAAATGATTTTTTTTAGCTTATCGTCTCACTACTACCCTCTTTAGGCTGAAAGTGACGAATGATTAATGAGAGTGAATGATTGTGAAATCGATTTTTAGTGTTCTCTCACCGGGAATCGAAGCCAGAATTGCGTGCACCAAACGCACAAGAGCTACTCACTTTACCAGCAAGATGTATGTTCCATATTAGGAGCAGAGTGTTCCTAATATGGGATATTGAGTTTTCTTTCAATTTTGTCCAATAGTAAAAAAGTCATTGATATGTAAAAAAGACTTTCATACCTGTACTATTGGTCTAATTATTATGATACACAAAAGAGTAAAAAGTATTTCATACTTAGTGACTTTGCTGTATATACGTATATGTGAAGAATAAATAAGAAAAAATAGCTACAGAGGCGGAAAAGGATTCGAACTATGTGAAAAGGAAAGGACAGTCGCAACTGGACTACTAAATATATTACATCTTCTTCTTTCATGTATGTAAAAATGCATGTGCGTATAACTTGAATGCCTGGAACAGGTTTAACCATACTTAGTACACAGAATATAGGCTATGATTTAAAATCTGCAAAAAGATACTGTGGGGATAATACACCTCTGCCACCTCCATATGAAGAAGTGAAACGGGGTAACATAAAAATAATCGAAAATGATCGATATTAAAGTCGACTCCATAGCTTTCGGTGTCCCTGTAGTGACATTTCCGATGCCATTTAAGAACAAACTCAGTTCCTAACGGGGTTCATTTAGTTGTGGTGCGACATCTTCAAATTAGAATTTTAGCCACCCAGGAAAAAAATTGTAACGAGGAAGATTTATTTCAAAATTAGGCCACATCATTTAGTTGTAGTGGCCTAATTTTAAGTCGCTCAGAATTTTGTCCAATTTTTGTCCATTTTTTCCTACCCAAGAAAAAATTTCGTACCATTCAAATAAACGAGAGAGGGCCATTTCAAAATTCGGCCACTTCGATTACCTATAATGCCAATCTTCAAATTCGAATTGTAACTATTCAAAATTTTTTCTAGTTTTTGAACATTTTTGTATCACCAAGAAAAAAGTGTACAGTCCGCGGCATAAAATTTGTCACAAAAATTCTAAGTCCAAATTAATAACAAACTCTTGCCCAGTTTTCTTATGCATTCCCGCAATACATGTATCAATCGATTAGTTGCTTCTAGTATTTATTCCAACTCCTCCCCGTCCTCCACCTCTTCTTGTCTAAAGCAGTGTGTGTGACGTTTCTCCATTCAGCTGAAAAAGAAACAGGAATCAAGTTTACAACGTTATAGCTTTACAACAGTCTTTTCCATTCGTTTGTTCTGAAATATTTTTAAGAGCCTAAATTAAAGGAAAGTCACACAATCTTCCCAGAGCTTCATAAATATCTTTAGTTTCATTCTTTTCTTTCTTTAAAGAGTGCAAGCTAGTAAGATGCTCCCTAAGAAATCTATGGAAATTGCCAAGAGCTCTAAAATATCTACGGACAGAAACGAGTTTTATTCAATGATTCATTTAATTTCTTTTCAGTAAGTGCAAGCAAATGTTTCAGGGGCGTCATTTGGGCAGGACAGGGGGGTGTAATTCCCCCTCTCTTGAGCTTCATAAATACGTATTTTTTGATCAAATGTATAGTAATACACTAATAAAAAGTGAAAATCTTATGTCGCCGGAGAATCTCTTCCTCCCCCCCCCCCGAATAAAGTCTAAAAGACACTGGTTTTAACAACAAACCTATAGAGTTACGATAGCACATTGCTAAAGAGCTTACATTTGGTTTCAAGAGTCGAAGGTTTGATCTCAAGCCATATGACTTAAAGGGTGACATTGAGAGAGAGAGAGGGATTCAAGTATGGAGACAGAGAGGGATGATTTGTATACACAGATTTAGAATTGGGGAAAAAATGATCGGACAGTATTTGTATTATGACGAAAATTCTGATTTTGTGAAAGATAAGAAGGGAAGTTTTCGAACTGCGAGGATCACATTAGGCAGTTGTCGAATTAATGTGGAGAACTCTTTTTAGAGCATCAGATGATTAAAGATCTTCAGAACTGAGGAATTAAGATTTTAAAAAATCTGGTTTCGGCGACGGGTTCCGAACCACGAACCTTGTGGTCATCGAACCATGACTTTATCCATTCTGCTACGGAGGATTCTATTACTCGTTCACATACGTTTCCCTTAGCTGCGTTGAAAGCTACCTTAAGGGGATATTCCAAAAGTTGACTCGGTAGATGCGCCGTTCAGTTAGGACGTAAACCTCTTGTAACTTAGTTACAATGTGCAAAATGAACTTCCTCTTCTTCAGGACACTTTTTAAAGCTTTAAAATTTGTTACTATTGTTTTAATTAAGTGACATTTGATAGAACCATCTGATAAAGTAGTGCCAAGCCCTGTGCGTGCGTCATTGTCTGTTAGGTGAATGGTTAATGTAAGTTACTTTTACGTGGATGGTCCGAGCTTCCAATCAGGACCATTCTTATTGATTATTTGATTTGAGCTACGCTCATACTGTATATTCCACAAGTTCAAGTTTGAAGTAATGTAGTCACAGCTAGTTTAATTCGAAATAATTTTCCAATATTATATTTGTTACTAAATTTACATGGCACTCCTCACTTGTTTGTAGCCCTGCATAAATGCAAAATTGTTTTAAAAGTATATTTTACTTTCAAGTATTATTGATTTTTTTAAAATTGTCCTTCAAATTTATTTTATAATTATTTTCTATTTCTTAATTATAACATATTTTCTATTTATATTGTATTCTATGTTACACGTTTATTATTTACATTTTATGTCTTACCTTTGAAGAGGAGCTTTTGACAATTCAGAGCAGCAGGGACATACACAGGATGCAGGCCTTGGCAATCCAGAGCTTTTGCCCCCACGAAATCACTAATTTTTTGTTTGTATATATATATATATCTAATTTTATAGACGGTGATAGCAGGGGCGGATCCAGGGGAGTGTGTTTGGGGTGATCGCATCCCCCAGAATAGGGAACTCTTTATACTTTTTATTTTAAAAATAAAACATATCCTAAGTATTTTTCATCTTTGTATTATAAACGTAAATTAAAACCTAAAGTAGATAGGCCTTACTTTCTTAAGAAAGTTAATTCTACAGAAGAGCTCTTTCTCATTTTCTATTTTTCTTTTCTTTCTTTTCTTTTCTTTCTTTCTTTCTTTTTTCTTTTCTTTTTTTGCAATCCGCTCTTCCTTGATTTGACTTCGAACGACCGCCCCTCCCAAACAATCATCCTGGATCCTCCCCTGGATGATAGACATTTTAGTAAAATATGCCCTCAATCGCTGAAATAAATTCCTGTCAAGCTTTCGATCGCTGAAATAAATTTCTGTCTACGGCCCTGCAAAACAGTGACGATTTTAGGGAGTGATCAGTTAGTAATGCCTCCCTGGAGCAACGACACTTCCCCAGAAGTCATATCTCCGATAATTCAGAATGTGATTTGTGCATTATCACTTTTTACTATCAGTGTCTTGAAACGCACCAAAAAGGAACTGTTCTGAAGTATTTACTGGTTCTCCCTATGACCCCATTTCAATATGGCCAACCTTGGACATATACACATCTGAAATATCACCTTTTATGTCAGTGATCCCGAAAACTATCCATTCGACATAAATATAGGATATTTTCGATTCTTTATTCCTGTCACCCTCCCATTGTCAACTCGAAGCCAACCAAGGCTTATTTTGGACTTACGCAGCATCAACAGTGTCACTTTTCATCTTTGCATATGAATTCGACACTAATTTCGTTCGTATTTGACTACTTTTACATGTCACCTTCACCTCTTGGTAGGGATTTTTTCAGTATCTCGCCATCACAACTATGGAGAAATTTCAACCAACTAAGTATAATTATAAATTATCATCTGAAACACAACAGTACGGGTGATGTTTTTCGCAGAGGAATTCGTTAACTATTGTTTCAATATCAATGTATTGGCTTTTTTTGCTGTCCATGCTGAAGATTGCCAAAGGGCTAAACTTCATCTACACTATTGTGCAATGAATATAGGTTTTAGCGGTTTAATTTACTGAATAGTCGCTTAGATGTTGCTCTCGTCACAGAAAAAGTGATATAGAGTTATAAAAGAAAAATGAAATGAAATATCTAATTTTTACGTCCCACGATTATGCCGACTATGCTAGTGGAGAGAATAATGGTGAGAAATAAATGAAATTGTTTAATGAAAAAGTGAGAGGAAACGGGAGAAACCCGAGGACACTCATGCACACGGTGTTTGTCCATAACAAAGGTCATTCGGCGTGAGCTGGGATTGAACCAAGGACCCCATGCACCATAGGTAAAGTTATAAAAGAATAGGCGTCTAAACAAATACGGAACACTACTATGAATGAGAGTTGTATAAGATTAGATTTTTATTTATTTCATTCTAAGTTAAAATTTCAATCAATCTTGTTCTTCATTACTGTTCGAAAACTTAAAGTTGTTGCTGCAAAGACGTGATAAATCTTTTCAGTAGACGTCGCAGTCCCCTCCACAGCTTCTTTTTCATGTAAGGCTAAAGTAGTCTCATTTTAGACATCGAGGAAAAATAGTGGAATTACGAATTTTCAATGGGCCCCGTTTTACTCTGGGCTTCCTCACCGCACTGCCGTTAGTTACGTCACTGTTCAGGATGCATGGTGCAGCTTCTGCTTTTAGGAATACTTTCTAAGGCAGTACGAGTTTTTTTAACTGCTGTGTGAATTAAGTTGTATTTGCTAGAAGTGTCGGTTAAAGGAAACTAAAGATCCTACACTCAAACACAAATAGTCTCTTTCGAAACTCTAATGGAAAACGAAACGAATCGTCCTAAACATGTTACGCTTTTGAAGAGAAAAAGAGCAAATAAGTAGTTGTACATACGCTTAATGGTGTTTCTTGGATACAAATTTATAACTTACAAAAGTCATGCTCACGTCATGGTTTGATAGATGAAGGGTTAGTAAAAGGAATTCTTAGGCTGGTGGTCGTGGGTTCAAATCTCTGCTCTTCTTGTTACTTTTTTCTCTTAGCTACACTTAGTTTGTGCATTCCAAACCTCGAATTTTGGTTTGGATTATTTATGAAAGCAGGTAGAGAATTAATTGTATTCGAAATTAGTTTCAAATATGAGATTATAATTACATATTTTGTCTTTAACTTATTACGTATCAATTTTTATATCAAATTTTCCAGTCTTTATTTAATTCATCTTCCGGTGTAATACAATGAACATTTGCAGAGCGACGTCAGTCGGACGAAAGTACTATATTCCATTGTTACTCTAATATACCTAGGTATTTGTTCATATATTTATAAATTGTTTAGTAAGTAAAAACTTATGGCGGTCCACATTATGTGTCATATAATAGACCGTACGAAGGCGGACATAGCAGAAGGCGTATTGCAAATATCCCTGGTGATAAAAAGTAGGGGTCTTCTTCACTAGATTCGAACCACTGTTACAGGCGGTTTTGGTTTACATAGCAAGCATAATACCACTCGGCCACCAAGTATCGCACGTTAGCCTCTTTATTAATGCAGAACATACTGAGACACTTACATTCACTGGTGTCGCGTAATGTATTTCATAACATTTTGTTAATAAGTGGATCGAATTAGGTAGCCCTCGAGAGGGCTGATGGTGTTGTGGGCGAGCATTTATTAATAGTGTGTATAGTCCCCTTGGGACTCGATTACAGCTGCCATACGCCGTGGCATTGAGTCCACCAGGCGAGAGATATAGCGTTGAGTGCAACAGATCGACCACGCATCTTCAACACGCTCCCAAAGATCATTAGATGTTCGTGGAGGATTGTTCGACCAGGTTTCCCGCAATGTTCTTGCAACAGAGGCCCACATATTTTCAATAGGGTTCAGATCTGCTCCATGAGGAACCCAGTCAACTATTTCGACATCAGGTTGCCTCTGCAACCATGTCTGAACCACATTTGAATTATGTATCGAGCTATTGTCCTGTTGCAAATATAATATGCCGTCATCTACATGAGCTTTTATTTCCGGAAGCGTTTCATCCAGATGTTCCACATACTTGTGGGCGTTTAGGCGACCAGGAATCCTGCAGATTCCTCCGAAATTTGCAGCCTTGCATATCCATGCCCAACAGTGGACAGTTACATGTCCCATTCGACCAGAACGGGAAACGTATTCAGAGGCATACCTTTTTCCAGGGGGCGGTAAACACGCTTCGGCCCGAAGTTTGCACTGGAAAATATTTTTTCGTCTGTGAAAACGACCTCGTCCCACACACGTGCAATATTTAACTGTGCAAACGCCAGACGGTCAACCATGTGGTCTTCTGTTAGTCGCTCCTTAACAGCTGCCCTGTATGATCTCAAACCAAAGGATTTGAGTCTACGACGGACAGTCGTAACATCGCCTGTGAAATTGGTTTCCTCTCGTAACTGTCGGGCAGACATGAAAGGGTGCTCACGGCATTGGGCAATTACACTCTGGTCTTCTTCGGCAGAGGAAACTCTTTGTCGCCCACTTCCTCTTTTACGTCTTACATCTCCTGTTTCCTCATATCTCCTCCACCACCTCCGTGCTGTAGCACGGTTAACGCCATATCTCGCGCCTGCCTCGCTATAGTTCATGCCCGCATGCTCAATTAAAGCAATCACGCTGCTTTTAACAGAAGCTTCGTAGTGAGCCATTTTCACACCAGAAGCAAAATGATAGCTTTGCTTAGGTGTTTGAACGGAACGTGCTTCATGTAACGTCACGGTAACAAGGCGGAGTTTCCTCTCATTGCTGTAGACGATATCGTACTCCCTCTGCTGGGTGTTTCGTGACGGAAAAAGTGCTTTTAAGCAGTTCATGGCGACCGCTTTGAAATCAAATGTAAAGTATGAGAATTAAATTTGTCATATCTGTAGTTTGGTGTAGAGACAAAACAAAATTGGAAACCAAAGGTTTAAGAACAACTCAGATTATTAATATAAAACAAGTCAAAGATTATTAACTGGTATTATCATACAAGAAATGCGAGAATTTTGAAACAAAGAAAAATAACTTAGAAATGTGCAACTGAAGACAAAGAAAAAAAACTAACTTAAACACACTAAAGGGTATGAGTAGGGGAATTAATGAGGACGTCAGCAATGAGGCTATATGTCCCCGTCTCGATTAACGCGAGGGATGGGTTTTACCATTTCACTTTGACGGAATAACGTAGAGGATGGAGAGGAGGGGGAAGATACATAACAGCTATAAATATAAAAATAAAAGTGACAATGTTCGGTGGTGAATAACTCTTGAACTACCCGATCGTTCTCAATCCCATTTTGAACATAGATGAAATTCGAACCTGGGAAGCTTTTTGTTATTTCATTTTGATATTAGAACTTGCGGAAGAGGAGGGGAGGGTAAATATATGAAAATGAATAAAACTTAATAACTCTTGAACAATCCGACTGATCCCAATCAATCAAACATTCAATATAGATAAGGTTCGGACCTGGGATGTTTTCATTTTTTGCCTTGACGGCACAATGTAGGGGAGGGGAAGGGGGGACTATGCAAAAAAATAAAAATAAAAATGCTGTCTTGGTGACTTCATCACGCTTAAACCACCGAACTGATCTTAATCAAATTATCAACATAGATGAGGTTCGGACCTGGGGTGGTTTTTATCATATCCCTTTGAAGGTAGAACGTAGGGTAGAAGGAGGGGAGGGGAGATATCTATAATAATGAATAAAACTTAGCAACTCTTGAACCACCTGACCGATCTCGATCTAATTTTCAACATAGACGACGTTTGGGCCTAGAAACTTTTGTTTTAATATTTTCACTTTGACGGTAGAACATAGGAGAGGATAAGAGAAGGGGAGATTAATATATAAAAATAAATAGAACAACTCTTGAACCATCCAACAGATTTCGATCAAATTTTCAACGTACATGACATTCGGGCCTGGGATAATTTTTGTCATACCGTGCCCCCAACATGGAGAGGGGAGAGGGATACATAAAATCATCGAAAATGACCAATATCAAAGAGTACTTTAGTAATAGTAAAACCATAACATATTACTATTAGATTCGACTTAGATTCGAGGACGTCTTAAGTTCGAGTAGTTATCGAGAAATAATTAAAGATATTAACGTGTTATTGAATTACTTTGCTAATAATAATAATAATAATAATAATAATAATAATAATAATAATAATAATAATAATAATAATAATAATAATAATAACTATTATTATTATTATTATTATTATTATTATTATTATTATTATTATTATTATTATTATTATTATTATTATTATTATTGCAGATTTGATCATTCAAATATTGAAAGATCAAAATATTCAAATACCTTAAGACAATTAAACGTGTGTCATCGCCGACTAATGATCACCAAAAATTATAAATTTAAACAAAATATTCACGCATGGTTCCGACTTGAGAACCTCCAGATTATTAGCTAGCGCCTTGAGCACAGATCCACGTGCGCTAAATGGTATGTTTTAGTATGTTTAAATTAGATTTCCTTGCCTCCAGTTACAAAATTCTAAGTTAGTATTTTTCGTTCTTTCAAAATTTCTTTCGATTTTTTAAATCATATAAGTCAATAATCTTTGGCATAGTTTATATTAATAACGTGGTTGTTCTTAAACCTTTCATTCGCTATTTGGTTTCTTCTCCACACCAAACTACAGATGTGATACGTTTAATTCTCATACTTGTCATTTGGTTTCAAAGCAGTCACCATTATCTGGTAAAGCAATTTTGTTCGCCACGATTCATGCGTTTTGTAACAAAACACGTCAAGAAATGAGTTAAATGAAGGCTGCAAGAGTTTATATCAAAGTTGAGTATTGTGAGCTAGTGACAAGCATGTAATAACGTCTCGTATTTGAAAATAATGTTAGCTACTTTTAATTCACTAACTGGTATTAGATTTAATTCAACCTTAAAGAATTGGAATGAACAAACTCAGTGTAGCTTAAAGAAACAAAACGTAAGAAGAACGAACGAGATTCGAACCCTCCACCACCAGTACAAAAATCCTGTTCACTAACCCCTCACCTAACAAACCATCAACTTCTATAAATTTTAAATTTGCAAGCAAATGATACCATTATACGTTTGTGCAATTAATGTTTTGCTGTTTTCCTCTTCAAGAACGTAACATGTATACGACGATTCGTTTCGTTTTCCATTAGAGCTTCTAGAGAGATGATTTGTGTTTGAGTATAGGATCTTTTGTTTCCTTTAACCGACAGTTCTAGCAAATACAACTCAATTGAAACAGCTGTAAAAAAAACTAGTACTGTCTTAGAAAGTATTCCTAAAAGGGAGAAACTCCATCGTGCACCCTGAACAGTGACGGGAGTGCGTTGAGCGAGGCCAACAGCAAAATGGGGTCCATTGAAGATTCGTAACTCCACTTTGAAGGGTTTTAATTAATTTCACACTTTTTCCTCAATGTCTAAAATGTAACTACTTAGCCTTAGATGAAAAGGAAGTTGTGAAGGAGCTATAGACTGTGAAGTCTACCGAAAAGATTTATCACGCCCTTGCAGCAACTATTTGCAGCAACTATTTCCAGCAAAAGGGAATAAGTACATCAGACCTAAGTTTTCAGAAACGCTAAAAAACCTTCCCAAGGCGTATTTGTATTTGTTTCAACACGTGTATAACTGATTAATTGTAGCAAAAGAACTGACAAACTCTAAGACAAGAAGAAGAATCTTGTATTGTAGCACTGCAATTGGTGAGAAAATCTTAAAAGTGGAAAAATATTTTTATGTACTTATTCCCTTTTTCCAATCAATGGTTCAATTATGAGCCTATATTTTTGAGGTGTTAAAAATAATAATAATAATAATAAGAAAACTTATTAACTGGTAGGTTACGCTGGACTCTTAATTGTGTATATGGAATAATGGAACGTGGGGTTATACAGAGGATTTTGGATTTCTGTTGGCGATCAATTAATCTTCACCCTAGTAGGGAATACTGGTTGGTCCGGATTTCGAACAGTAATGAAGATCAAGATTGATTGAAATTTCAACTTAGAATGAAATAAATAAAAATCTAATCTTATACAACTCTCATTCATAGTAGTGTTCCGTATTTGTTTAGACGCCTATTCTTTTATAACTTTACCTATGGTGCATGGAGTTGTTGGTTAGATCCCAGCTCGCGCTGAATGAACTTTATTATGGACAAACACCGTGTGCATGAGTGTCCTCGGGTTTCTCCAGTTCCCTCCCACTTTCTTCATTAAACGATTTCATTCGTTTCTCACCATCACTGTCTCCATTAGCGTAGTCGGCATAACGTGGGACGTAAAACTTAAATATTTCGTTTCGTTTATCTTTTATAACTGTATATCACTTTTCCTGTGACGAGAGCATCATCTAAGCGAGTATTCAGTGAATTAAACCACTATATTCATAGCACAATAGTACAGAATGAAGTTTAGCCCTTTGGCAATCTCCAGCATGCAGAGCAAAAAAAGCCAATACATTGATATTGAAACAGTAGTTAACGAATTCCTCTGCGAAAAAGATCACCCGTACTGTTGTGTTTCAGATGATAATTTATAATTATACTTAGTTGGTTGAAATTTCTCCATAGTTGTGGGGGCGAGATACTGAAAAAATCGCTACCAAGAGGTGAAGGTGACATGTAAAAGTAGTCAAATACGAACGAAATTAGTGTCGAATTCATGTGCAAAGATGAAAAGTGACACTGTTGATGCTGGGTAAGTCCAAAATAAGCCTTGGTTGGCTTCGAGTTGACAATGGGAGGGTGACAGGAATAAAGAATCGAAAATATCCTATATTTGTGTCGAATGGATAATTTTCGGGATCACTGACATAAAAGGTGATATTTCAGATGTGTATATGTCCAAGGTTGCCATATTGAAATGGGGTCATAGGGAGAACCAGTAAATACTTCAGAACAGTTCCTTTTTGGTGCGTTTCAAGACACTGATAGTAAAAAGTGATAATGCACAAATCACATTCTGAATTATCGGAGATATGACTTCTGGGGAAGTGTCGTTGCTCCAGGGAGGCATTACTAACTGATCACTCCCTAAAATCGTCACTGTTTTGCAGGGCCGTAGACAGAAATTTATTTCAGCGATCGAAAGCTTGACAGGAATTTATTTCAGCGATTGAGGGCATATTTTACTAAAATGTCTATCATCCAGGGGCGGATCCAGGATGATTGTTTGGGAGGGGCGGTCGTTCGAAGTCAAATCAAGGAAGAGCGGATTGCAAAAAAAGAAAAGAAAAAAGAAAGAAAGAAAGAAAAGAAAAGAAAGAAAAGAAAAATAGAAAATGAGAAAGAGCTCTTCTGTAGAATTAACTTTCTTAAGAAAGTAAGGCCTATCTACTTTAGGTTTTAATTTACGTTTATAATACAAAGATGAAAAATACTTAGGATATGTTTTATTTTTAAAATAAAAAGTATAAAGAGTTCCCTATTCTGGGGGATGCGATCACCCCAAACACACTCCCCTGGATCCGCCCCTGCTATCACCGTCTATAAAATTAGATATATATATATACAAACAAAAAATTAGTGATTTCGTGGGGGCAAAAGCTCTGGATTGCCAAGGCCTGCATCCTGTGTATGTCCCTGCTGCTCTGAATTGTCAAAAGCTCCTCTTCAAAGGTAAGACATAAAATGTAAATAATAAACGTGTAACATAGAATACAATATAAATAGAAAATATGTTATAATTAAGAAATAGAAAATAATTATAAAATAAATTTGAAGGACAATTTTAAAAAAATCAATAATACTTGAAAGTAAAATATACTTTTAAAACAATTTTGCATTTATGCAGGGCTACAAACAAGTGAGGAGTGCCATGTAAATTTAGTAACAAATATAATATTGGAAAATTATTTCGAATTAAACTAGCTGTGACTACATTACTTCAAACTTGAACTTGTGGAATATACAGTATGAGCGTAGCTCAAATCAAATAATCAATAAGAATGGTCTTGATTGGAAGCTCGGACCATCCACGTAAAAGTAACTTACATTAACCATTCACCTAACAGACAATGACGCACGCACAGGGCTTGGCACTACTTTATCAGATGGTTCTATCAAATGTCACTTAATTAAAACAATAGTAACAAATTTTAAAGCTTTAAAAAGTGTCCTGAAGAAGAGGAAGTTCATTTTGCACATTGTAACTAAGTTACAAGAGGTTTACGTCCTAACTGAACGGCGCATCTACCGAGTCAACTTTTGGAATATCCCCTTAAGGTAGCTTTCAACGCAGCTAAGGGAAACGTATGTGAACGAGTAATAGAATCCTCCGTAGCAGAATGGATAAAGTCATGGTTCGATGACCACAAGGTTCGTGGTTCGGAACCCGTCGCCGAAACCAGATTTTTTAAAATCTTAATTCCTCAGTTCTGAAGATCTTTAATCATCCGATGCTCTAAAAAGAGTTCTCCACATTAATTCGACAACTGCCTAATGTGATCCTCGCAGTTTGAAAACTTCCCTTCTTATCTTTCACAAAATCAGTATTTTCGTCATAATACGAATGCTGTCCGATCATTTTTTCCCCAATTCTAAATCTGTGTATACAAATCATCCCTCTCTGTCTCCATACTTGAATCCCTCTCTCTCTCTCAATGTCACCCTTTAAGTCATATGGCTTGAGATCAAACCTTCGACTCTTGAAACCAAATGTAAGCTCTTTAGCAATGTGCTATCGTAACTCTATAGGTTTGTTGTTAAAACCAGTGTCTTTTAGACTTTATTCGGGGGGGGGGGGGGTAGGAAGAGATTCTCCGGCGACATAAGATTTTCACTTTTTATTAGTGTATTACTATACATTTGATCAAAAAATACGTATTTATGAAGCTCAAGAGAGGGGGAATTACACCCTCCTGTCCTGCCCAAATGACGCCCCTGAAACATTTGCTTGCACTTACTGAAAAGAAATTAAATGAATCATTGAATAAAACTCGTTTCTGTCCGTAGATATTTTAGAGCTCTTGGCAATTTCCATAGATTTCTTAGGGAGCATCTTACTAGCTTGCACTCTTTAAAGAAAGAAAAGAATGAAACTAAAGATATTTATGAAGCTCTGGGAAGATTGTGTGACTTTCCTTTAATTTAGGCTCTTAAAAATATTTCAGAACAAACGAATGGAAAAGACTGTTTTAAAGCTATAACGTTGTAAACTTGATTCCTGTTTCTTTTTCAGCTGAATGGAGAAACGTCACACACACTGCTTTAGACAAGGAGAGGTGGAGGACGGGGAGGAGTTGGAATAAATACTAGAAGCAACTAATCGATTGATACATGTATTGCGGGAATGCATAAGAAAACTGGGCAAGAGTTAGTTATTCATTTGGACTTAGAATTTTTGTAACAAATTTTATGCCGCGGACTGTACCATTGAGATAAGAGGGAGAGTATTTTCAAAATTTGTTCCATTTTAACAGTTGTAGTGTGACATCTTCATATTCAAATTTGAACTAGCTCAGAACTTCGTAAATTTTTTTACCAACAGGAAAAAATGTACCATTCAAATAAACGAGGGAGCGTCACTTCAAAATTTCGCCATTTCGATCACCTGTAGTGCAACAATATTCAAATTTGAAATTTCATTAACTCATAATTTTGTCCCATTCCTGTACATTTTTGTACCACCAAGAAAAATGTTGTACCATTTAAATAAACGAAGGTTTGCTATTTAAAATCTTACCCACATCGATCATCTGTAGTGCCACATCTTCAAATTCGAATTCTAACAAGCTTAGAATTCTATCCAATTTTTGTACATTCTTGTACCGCCAGCAAAACATTTTATACCATTCAAATAAACAACGTGGAGTCATTTCAAAATTTGGCAGCTTCGAACACCTGTGTTGCGACATCATCAAATTCGAATTTTAATTAACTGAAAATTTTGTCTGGTTTTGTACATTTTTGTGCCACAAAGTAAAAATTTTGTACCTTTCAATTAAACCACGGACTTCCTTCGTCCTCCTTCGTCTATTTAAGAGGTACATTTTTTCTTGGTAGTACAAAAATATACACGAATTCGGACAGAATCATGACCTAATTAAAATTCGAATTTGAAGATTGTCGCACTACAGGTGATCAAATTGGCCAAATTCCGAAATGACTTTTCCTCGTTTATTTGAATTTTACAAAAAAATTCTTGATGATAAAAGATGAATGAAGTTCTGAGCTACATAAAATTCGAATATAAGATGTCGCACTACAGGGCTTCGAATTGCCCAAACTTTGAAATGACTCCTTGTTGTTTATCTAAATGGTACAAAAGTTTATACTGGTGGTACAAGAATGTACAAAAATTGGACAAAATTTTAAGCTTGTTAAAATTGGAATTTAAAGATGTTGCACTACAGATAATCCATGAGGCTAAAATTTTAAAATGTCCCTCGTTCGTTCATTTAAATATTTCAAAATTATTTTTGGTGGTACAACAACGTACATGAATCGGACAAAATCATGAGCTAATTAAAATTAGAACTTAAATATTGTCGTACTACAGGTGATCGAATTGGCCAAACTTTGAAATGACCCTCCCTCGCTTATTTGAATGGTGCTAAATTTTTCTTGGTGGTACAAAAATGAACAAAAGCTAGACGAAGTTCTGAATAATTAAAATTAGAATTTGAAGAATCGCACTACAAGTGATGGAAATGGGGAAATTTTAAAATGGCACTCGATCTTTTATTTGAATGAGAACAAAAATTGGACAAAATTCGAAAAAATGGAGCTAGTTAAAATTCGAATCTTGAAACATCGCACTACAGGTGATCGAAGTGGTCAAATTTTGAAATAGCCCATCCTCGTTTATTTGAATGGTACAAAATTTTTCCTTGGGTGAACAAAAATGGACAAAATTCACAGCTAGTTAAAATTCAAACTTGAAGATTCGCATTACAGGTTATCGAAGTAACCAAATTTTGAAATGGCATTATCACGTTTCCGGTTCTATATGAAAGGAGGAGGAAGGAAGTTAACAAGTTTTACTGTATTATCTACAAATACTTTCAAAAAGCAAATTGAGTATTCTACGGAGAGGTAGTTAGTAGCCAACTTAACTAGCGTAGCTGGGTGAAGCTATTAAACTAGTAAAATAGAAGTAGGGTGGCCACTTTCTTATCCTAAGATTAAAACAGTAAAGGAAACTAGAAAGTAAGGATCTGGAGTAAAAGAATAGACTGGTAGAGTATACATTAGGATTAAAAGTGCCATATAGAAGAACCAAATAAACATAACCAAATTTCGCAAATATCCATTAACACGTGTCAATTAACAAGGCATTTTGAAATTTCTACAGTCAATAAGCCACATTTTTGACTGGAAATTTTATTCGATCATCATCATGAGTAGACACTCTCATTTGTATGAATTTTGGCGTTGTCTTATTGGAAGATGGTTATGCCATGCAATGTCCATGGTCACCCATCATAGTCTCTGCTAGTCATTCTTCCTTTCAACGAGATAATAATGCCGCTGGAAAGTCACGACATTACCGTTCAAACCATAACGAAGCTTCCACTCACCTAAGTTCTCTGCGACTGGAAGAAGCCTTAATTTGACGGTTCTGTGGGAGTTTACCATGTCCTTCACTGAAGACTAATGAGAAGGATGATAGATTAATCAGATTATGTTGCACATTTTCATTTACCGTTGTGTTGTCTCTCTTCCTCTATTCTTCTGGATTTCAAGATGCTTCATCGTAGCAGTTCTACCACATTATTTTATTTTCCCATCTCTTTTGCACAGATTTTAGTAATACTGCATTCTGTAGATGTAGATCTAACTCAGTTATCGATACTTATAGTCTTCTCATTATAAACATGTAATGGTCACATTTGATGTGTTTGTATATTTAGTTTACAAGGTGCTACTCATAATTTCCAAGAATTTTAATATTCCACTCAAACCAATAGCAGTACGAACTTACGCCAGTGGCATAGGGAGCCTAATCTGGCTCATCCCCTTGGTATAGTGATACCAAAAATGATTCTGCTTATATGCAGCATGTTCCATTTGTGATCCAGATGTTATGACGTTTCTTTTTTAAATAATTTATATATAAAACATGTATTGTACAGTCATGTTCAAGAAACTTATTTTCCCGAAGCAGTACATAAAATTTCAACAAATCAGTTATTTGCTGTATTCTTCAACGTTTTGAACAATTTCTTGTTAGCATTTGTTTCAAAATTGACCATATGCAGGTGCAAATAGTAAATATTAATAAAGAAAGTAGATATTTACGTTTTATTTATTTATCTTTTGGCTCCCAGGGTAAGCATATTGGAAACTTCATTTCAGATATATAAGGTGGCCCAAAAGGAGGTATACACCCATGCATTGATCAAGCATAACATTCTAGTTTATACGTTTATTTGCTTGGGGTAACACAAATTAAGGAGTGGTTCAATCTATTCAAAAATGGCTGCACATCAGTGGAGAGTGACCAGTGTTCTGGGAGGCCACAAATCTCTCGGAATGCAGCTTTTTGTGAGAGTGGAATAGCTGATAAAGGGAGATCGTCGTTTGAATGTGGAAGGGATTGCCGAAAAGGTTGGGATCAGTAATGATTTTCCACATCAGATTTTGCGTGCTGATCTTATACGCAGAGTGGCTCCGAAATTTGTGCCCAAGCTGCTGTAGACAGAACGGAAAGAACTCCGTCTTGAGGTTGCACAGGTTCTGCTGGACACTACCAGCACTGATCCTGAGTTTATAAACACCGTAATAACTGGAGGTGAATCATGAGTGTACGGATATGACCCGGAAACAAAACACAGTCACGCAAAGGAAGCATCTCGGGTCCCGAAGGCCGAAGAAAGCAAATGCGAAGCAAATTCAAGGTGATGCTAACTGTGTTCTTTGATATCCATGGAATTGTGTGTGACGAGAATGCACCGGAAGGACAAATAGTGACAAAAGAGTATTATAAAAGTTATCCACTGACTCAGTGATGCAGTTTAGTGCAAAGCACTCTTACCAGAATTTGTTAACTTGCTTAATTTGTTTAGTCATCGTAAGAGAAATAAAAATAATCCGACGAACACGTATAACAGAACCTCACTTGGCGCCCAGAAGGCAGCAACTGGCACACTTAAACGCGGAGTCAAAATCAAAGCATGTGCATGGCGCCCAGAAGGCAGCAACTGGCACATTTGAACGCGGAGTCAAAAACAAAGCATGTGCATTAAGCTATTTCCTTCCACTGTGGACAGTGGCACCCCCTAGCACCACTACTGTCCGTAGGAAAATTCCAATACAAAATCAATTCAATATTTTTTCCAATACAAGATCTATTGAAATAGAATTTTAAAATAGGAATTATCACTGATGCATTTCTGAAGACGTTCTTCGAAGTTGTCATCCACTCTTTCTAACACAGATCTGTCGACGTGTGCAACTTCTACGAAAGCAACTTTCTTCAGGTCATCCAATGTACGGTGCTCATGCTTGTATACACGTGTCTTGAGGTAACTCTACAATAAGTAATAGCACTTTGACAGATCAGTGGACCAATGAGGCCAGTGAGTGTCCTTAAACCTGTAAATAAGGCGACCAGGGAAGAGAGGGCGAAGAACGGCCATTAATAATCTACTTGTGTATACTATTGCATCATCCTGTTGAAACGACACACGGCAAATGTGAATACCACCGCGGACGGATGTAGAAGGCAGTGGTGAATACGTTTTCGTTGTAATTCAGGTAAGGAGTCGATCATCCGAGTTTACGATAGCTCTAGCGAGATAGATATAGCGCTCCGAGTTTACGATAACAGCATCCAATTATCATCGTTGAAAAAGTAAGGATCGGTGACAGCAGTTTTGCTTAGCACACAAAACGGCCACTTTAGGGTTGTGCAGCGATCTTTCTTGTAATTCTTAGAGATTTCCAGAAGCCCAATAACGGCAACTATATTGATTCACGATGCATTGAGATAGAAACGACCTTTATAACTCATGAACAAATGGAAGTTGTCATTTTGCTTAAAAAAAATAAAATAAAATAAAAACAATAAAAAATAAAAAAGCTTCCATCTCATGTATGCAATCGTTGTGAGTAATCCCCGGATTTCAACTGTTATACAACGCCCAATTTGTATGGGTGGGGATGCAGGTCAAAATGCAAAATATACCTGACCGAACAAATGCTGAGGCCAAGTTCAAGACGCATGCTTCCGACCGAATCAACTCGGACTATGGAGCATGGCTTGTCTGACTTTTTCCACACATTTTCGGGAAAAGTTTCTGACGTTTTTTTTTTTTTTTTTGTTCATCAGTGTACATCGTGTACGAAATGCTTTAATCCAATATCGGAGTGGTATGAATGGGAACAGCTTGATTTCTGTGCATAGTGAAATGATAGCAAAACTCACTCGGAACTGTCGTGATAGACTCGTTATTCTTGACGAAACTGACACAGGCAAATACACGGTTGAGTTGAGTTGATTTTGAGTTTAACGTCCCGTTCAGCAGCGAGGCTATATGAGACGTTGACCTACTGATTAACGTGGAATCCGAACCACGGTGTTCTGTCGTTCACGACTCCATAGCTCAATCTGGAAAGAAAAGTAAATAAAATTACATAAAATAAAATAAAATAACAGGCAATAATGCTAAGATTTCACGAATCTAGCTTCAGCACATTTGTAACTCTATACAGTGGAGTGTTTTAGCCATTCCAAAAAACTACATCCTCTCTGCCCCATCCTTAATTTGAAATTAATTTTGCCTAAAATCCACTCGTTTATCTAACCAATTATATTTTTCATGTGCTTTCTCAGTATTTACTTTCGATTCTTTTCTAAATTCTGTACTTTATTTCACATTTTCTTCAGTAGGACCACACTCAAGTGTGAATTATTCTTTAAATTCTTGTCAATAGTGTCAACTTAGTTATCATATATTACGCGATTTTGAGTAGTGGTTCATACTTTGCATACTTAGGGAAGATAGAAACACAGAAAAGTCTGGATGAATTTAATATCTAATTGTATCGTAACTGAACTGTTTCAGGAAATACTAGTACTTAGAAAAGCATAAGAAGCATTTGAAGCAATGGAACAAAGTAGAATTATTTGAGTTGTTAGTTTAGTACTACCAATTCGGTAGTGTCGATTATTTTGGGTTACTTAAGTTGGATTCATAGTTGTTCATAGCTTGTTTTAGCTGCTTATCGGTATCTTTTTCATGAACAGTTTCAAAGGATTTTTCGACTTAATAAATGAATTTACATTACTTTATTATATTACCAGCCGAAATACCCATTCTTCTCATAGGTCAGATAAAATATTTATGTTAAAACAACAACAACAACGAAAGGAAAAAATGTCGGTCATTCCCTACTACTTTTACATATCCCGGTAAACGCCTCTTGAGACACCCTTGTCCGAATTAAAAAAAAAAAAATGCTTTTGGTCCCCAGCCGATGGGGACTGTATTTGGAAGTCAGGCCTGTGGAAGTATCGCCGTTCATCTCAGCGACCGCGAAAACTATGGATTTGACAGGTAAACGCCCCCCCTGATACCCCCTGGTTCAAATAATAATAGAAAAACGCTTAGTCTTGGTCTGGGGCCTGGACCAAGGTCCCCGTGTCCAAAATTTGGTAACTCTCGGTCTACTCGTCTGGTCCTTAGGCCGCACACAGACACACAAACAAAATCTTTATTTTATTTATATTAGATTAGATTTTATCTACTAAAGTCTATGTAAATGGGAATGGGTATTCGAGCAGTGAGGATGCTAGAGGGGGTAAGGGAACTAGCAATCCTCTCGTGCATTCTACAGATAACTGGTAATTTTCCGATTGGAAAAATGTTCTTTCTAGAACTACGAATCATAGTACTCAAATTTAGTTAGTTAACATTTCCTTGTCAATCTGCAATTATATATTTGCTGTATATATACGATTATATTTTGATGTCTTAAAAAAGGAAATGGTACGGGAATTTAGCTTCCACTTCCTCGTTTGTTATCGGCAGGACCACTTCCTGTCTTTTCAAATACAGAAATAAAACCAACAATTTATAAAACATGTCGTGAAGAAGAGTGGCAAACTGACCTAATACAGTAAAATATGAACGGAATGCTTCTATTGATTAGGTTTTTCAATAGGGACGGCAGTGTCGACTGTCGAGGCTACTTATCCCCGACACGAAAAGGCCAGTGCTTAACACATGTCGCCGTAAGAAAAGCTGTCAAAATAAGAATAATGAATAAAAACAAAACTTTTAACAGACGAAAAGTAATTAAAGTTTGACTAAAAAGTATAGGAATCAAAATACAGGCAATGTAAAAACTAAAGTACCAATAAAATAACAACAAAAAAGCTAAAAATTAATAAAAATATTAAACAAAACAGGTAAACGCTAAAAATGCATATGGGCTGACGATAAGGCTTTCAAGATGAACAATATTAACAGTAATGGATCGGAAAGACCTAAATCCACATTGAAAGTAGCTCAGAAGGGAAGGAAATGTGACTCGAAGTACTACACCAGTCAGTCACTTGTTCACTATAAGCTCAAAGAGATAATACACGCAACTCGTTAGAGCAATTGGTATACAGCTTGAAGAAGTCATTGCAGTCTTGTCAGACTTCAAGATTACAAGAACCAGAGTCTCACACCATCGGGGTGGGAAAGTCCTGACCAGATATGATTAAACAGCTGCATTAATGAATCATTTCGAATTCAGCAATCGGATCATTTCCCGATATTCACTACAGATCAGCCTGTAGTAATTATGAATCAATTCCACGTTTAAATTTAAAGCATGTTGATTAGCAATAATTCTAGAGCTCAGGGAATTTCACAGTTATAATGAGCTCTCTGTACCTGATTCTGTAGATGTGCTCAAAGATACTGCTGTAGATCTGCACGTCGTCTCATTCCAGAATGTAGGGATGCTGATCTACGATGGCGAGTCTTATGGTGATCTGCGGACACCCATGATACTATTCTTGCACGTCGCCGCATTCTTATCATTTTTTGGATCAAAAGATCCAATATATTTCAGGAAAAAAAAATTCTTGTAGGCCTTATATCTGGAAAACTACATATAGTGTAGCCAAACTTAAACTATCACTTAATTCAGTATGATGTGCTTATTCAGTAAAAAAAGAAAAAAAGAAAAAGAAATGAAAAGAAAGAAAGAAAAGAAAAAACAACAAAAACTCAATTTAGGGGCCTTTCAAAAATTTTCTGGCCCCTGATCCAAATGAAAGTGCAACACTTGCGGTATTGACA
The DNA here is from genome assembly GCF_964235325.1 of Thermobia domestica. Lineage (NCBI taxonomy): Eukaryota > Metazoa > Arthropoda > Insecta > Zygentoma > Lepismatidae > Thermobia > Thermobia domestica. The sequence continues at coordinate 133,400,535 of NC_137456.1, read as the reverse complement.
TTTGCGGTACTGCAACTTTTGCGATACTTCGAGTATCGATATTTGTGGTACTGGACATTTGCGGTACTGTTCGAAATAACTTCTTATTCTCCAAGCTAAGATAGGATATTTTTGAGTATTCAGTTAGAGGATAAGCACATAGTATCAACTGCTACACAATGACAAAATTTTATAACATTGGTGTAGCCAGCAAATTGTTCTGGGGAAGAATAACATCACTTTTTCAGGGGTCTCAGGCTTTTTTTTTCTTTTGCACACTAAAAGCAGACTAATTTTCTTTTCAGAATATGGAACTATTGTTAACTTACCATATATATATCCAAACCTTTCTCAGAATACTAAGAACATGAAACTCAAATATAAGGATCAATTGAAGACTTTGGGGCAAAAACCTGTCAAGTTCAAAAAGTGAAAGTGTAAAGGAGATAGCTTCACCAGGGTTTCTCTTCATCCAATTTTCTTCAAATTTGGTACATATATACTAGACCAAAAATAAATCGACACGTATTTTTTTCTTCTTTCGGAAATAGGGTAAGTGGGGCACAGGGCCCCTTTTCAGAAAAAGGGTCCTCTGGACCAAAAGAACCACACTAAAGAAAATAAACTCTGTCGATACAAAGATGACTTCAAAGTAGGAAATACGTGTTTTGTCGTTTTTGCGAGAGAAGGGTTTAAGGGAGTAATGGTTCCCTTCGAAATGAAAAGAACCCCCCCCAGTCCTTACCGAAATTGGATTTCAGTGGCATTGTCTGAAATCGTGATATGATGTAGATATTGCGTTCCCAGGAAAAATTATTAATGGGCACAACCACAAATCACTGATCGCTTGGCTACTTTTTTGAAAGCAGCCGAAGAAATCGATATTCTGGATTTCGATTAAAATGACTGAAACTGTGATATGTTGTAGATATTGTGTTCCTGAGAAAAAGTCTCAATGGGCAAAACCACAAATCACTGACCAACTGGCCACTACAAGGCCACTTTTTTGAAAACAGCCGGAGATAACGATATTCCGGATTTCGGTAAAAATGACTGAAACTGTTATATTGTAGATATTGGAATCGTGAGAAAGAGTCTCAATTTGCACAACCACCCATCACTGACTGTTTGGCCACTACAGAGCCACGTTTTTGAAAACAGTTAAAGGTAAAGTTAAAGGTAAGTAGAAGTATGTGCATCCGTACCCCATTTTGACCTTGAAAGTATTTACACTCTAGGTACTCTATGTACAAACACTCAGTATGCTAAGTACTTAAACTTTAATTACTCTAGGTATTCTAAGTACATACACTTTAATTACTCTCGGTACATACACTCTAAGTACTTTCGTTGAAGTAACGAATACTGTAATTACTCACTGTAATATATACAACACATCACGGTTTCTGTCAATTTGATCGAAATCAAGAATATCAGTATCTTCAGCTAGGCTGCTTTCAGAAATGTGGCCTCGTAGTGGCCAAACCGTCAGTGATTGGCGGTTTCGACCATTAACACTTTTCCTCAGGATCACAATATCTACAACATACCGCGGTTTCAAGCAGTTCCAACGAAATTCAGAATACCGTTAGCTTCTGCTCTTTTAAAAAAGTGGCCCTATAGTGATCAAACTGTCAGTGGTGCATGGTTGTATGAATTGAGACTTTTCCTCAGGATCACAATATCTACAATATATCATAGTTTCAGACATTTTCATCGAAATCCAGAATATCACTATCTTCGGCTGCTTTAAAAAAAGTGGCCTCGTAGTGGCCAAATGGTAAGTGATTGGTGGCTGTGACTATTAAGACTTTTTCTTCGAATCACAATATCTACAACATTTGTGGTAGTGCCTATTGAGACTTTTTCTCAGGAAAACAATATCTACAACATATTACGATTTCAAGCAATTCCACCGAAACCCAATTTCCGTAAGGATTGTGCGGGATTCTTTTCATTTCGAAGGGAACCATTGCCTCCTGAAACCCTTTTCTAGCAAAAATTACAAAACACGTATTTCCTACTTTGAAGTCATCTTTGTGTCGGCAGAGTTTCATTTCTTTAACGTGGCCCTTTTAGTCAAGGGGATCTTTTTTTGAAAAACGGTTCTTTGCCCACATTAAGCCATTTTCCGAAAGAAACAAAAAGTACATGTCAATTTATTTTCAGCCTAGTATATATGTACCAAGTTTGAAGAAAATCGGATGAGGAGAAACCCTTATGAAGCTATCTCCTTTGCTCTTTCACTTTTTGGACTTGACATGTTTTTGCTCCAAAGTCTTCAATTATACAGAAAAATGAAAAAAAAAAAAAAAAAAAACATTTACTTGGATACATGTTAGGCAAATCCGAAAGATGTAAACAAATGTTTGTTTCTGATTGGTCAAAACTGGAAAATGTAAACAAATCCTTATCTCTGGAGTGATCAAACGCCTGCCCATGATATTTAAAGGAATTATTCTAGAAATATATATATATATATATATATATATATATATATATTGTTTTCTTTTACAGCTTTCATTAACAGTTTTCCAATAACTACTTTGTATTTTTAGTGTTTACTGAAAGTTGAAATATAATATTCTTCTTTCTTTGTTTTTAACATATTGAGATATTTGTAATTACGAGAAAGAATTATGGAATTATTCAAATAGCAACTTGCCTGTGGAGTGATTTATCACAAGTCACTCATTTTGCACACAGATGTCAATTGTTATGAGCATATTTAGAGATTTTCGGTCAGGTCTAGCTCGAAATAAGTATAAGAATCAAAATCAAAATTAACGTTCAATGAATCAATAATTTATTTTCATGATTTATGCTAGAGTTCATTTAGTACATTAGAGATAGGCCTAAATACACAACAGTGTAAGTTTTGCAACAAATCCAATGTATAAAATTTAGGTACAGTACTACATATAGTTAATAATGAATAGAAGTTTCGATTACTGTGATAGTTTCCATTAGGTGGCCGCGTGAACTCCTCTTATTTATCCATGACTTACCAAAATCAACCAATCAGAATGAATCACATAATATTAGGATGTTCTATCTCAATACCCACCCTTTTTATTATTATATTCAGTCTAGTTTAGATTAACGTGGGTAAAATGGCTGGTTTTGGCGTACGTTCCACAGTGTGTATCGCAAATGTCCCACTGTCTAAGGAAAAGTTTTGAGCAGTACCGCAAATGTCCCAGAAAAACTGATTTTCTGATTGTATCGCAAATGTCCAGTACCGCATGTGTCCTGATACCTATACAAATTCTAATTATTGGCCAAGATCGCAATCTTTTGATGCATTTTTTGAGGATCATTTCTAAAATTCTTGGCCAACATCGCAATCTTTTAATCCATTTTTCTTTGATCATTCCTAAAATTCTTGTGTCCGATGTTCCACTATCGAAAATCTCCAACAGTTTCGCATTCTATGTGTACGTGCCCACTATCTTATTAAATCTTCGAAGCGTCAAAGCTGAAAAGATTTGTCTCGCTCTTTAGTAATCGGAAGCCTATGTCTGCTGTATGGTGTCAGGTTCGCTCACTCTATGGTTATAGTACTACCGCTGGAATGTCTAGTTTAACATCAGATTGTTTTCTGAAAAGTAAAAGTAACCCCACAGAGATAGCCAACATTTTGGGCCGACGCTTTTTGTCTGTCTCTGATTCCGCAAACTATTATGTCGAATACGATCACTTTCGTACTCATACCGAGATGAACCCATTAAATTTTCGTAGCGTTAATATAGAGCATTATAACGTTCCTTTCAGAGTTCTAGAGTTTTGCTTTGATTTACTGGAGTTATTGAATACTGTTCTAGGGATCGATCAATAGTTTGTGATATGTTACGCAATGTCTTTGGCAATACTCACTTGTCAGTTTGTATTATTGCAACTTTTTAATTGTATTGGGCAAGAGGAAACTTTCCCACCTGAATGACGCGAGGATCTGGTCCTTCCAATCTTGAAGCCGGATAAATCCGCAACGACAGTCACAAACTACAGAATCATTGCTCTCACAAGTTGCTCTATAAGCTCTTTGAGAGCATTGTACATAAGAGACTGGTGTCGTGTTTTGAGCCATATTCCCTTCCCTTTTCAGTAGGTTTTAGTTTGATTTCTCTTTTTAATAGATAATCTTGCTCATCTAAAAAAACCGGCAATCTTGCCTTCTTTCATCTCGATCAAATTGTTGTTATTTGCTTCGATTTAAAGTAGGCTTGTGATACAACTTGATCTTACGGAATAATAAAACATCTTTGTAACTGTGGTCTTCGTGTCCATAAGAGTGAATTGACAACATTTCTCCACGAATGTTACTTACTTTACGGTGTAAGTTCTTGTTTCTCAGAACGATTTCTGAAGAAATAAAGTATCCCCCAAGGCAGCGTTCTTACTGCCATATTGTTTGCTGTCACCGTCAGTAATGTTTTGTTAGATCCAAGCGCCTATGTGTGGTTTGTTCTGCGTTGACTATCTTGTATTTATTGTCAATCTCGACGCCTTCGCGGTGGTACTCGACAACTTCAATTTACATTAAATTATCTTGTTCATTTGTTGAATGACGCATATTTTTAATTTTCTGCTGAGAAAACTAAGTCTGTCCACTTTTATCGAAATGAACTTGGCTTCTTGACCCAGACCTCTATCTCTATTTCAGTTTTTTTTTCTCGTCCGATTTCTGTTTGGCCTTTCATTGTCGCTTAACATGACCACAAATTAATCATCTTAAGCACTCTTGTCTCCGACTTTTTAATTTGGATCGTGTACTTTTTCCACTGGACTTGGGGTAATGATTGAATTGTCATGTGACGTTTGTGCCGGTACCTAATTCGGTCCGAGTTAGATTACGGTTGTATTTTTCAATCATCTATTTGTTTTTCGCTGCTGAACCAAGTTGATACAGTTCATCACATGGCAATTCGGTTGGATACTGGCGCTTTCCGCACTAGTCCTGTTGCTAACTTAAGTGAACGATCCAACGTTAGCGTACCGTCATGAGACAATTCTTCATTGTAGCTCTTAAGCGTTACATTACTAACCATCGATTTAGCCTTTCTCTGTGTAAAAGCCAGATTTGCGACCAGTATGCAGCGCGTTGTTGAGCTACAAAATCATAGTACGTTCATATATACAAGAGTCTCATCGCAGGTGAATTTGTGTCGCCTTCTGTTTGTTTGCTACACGTTTGTACTGATCCACCATGGCTATTGACTTCTCCAGGGTTCGACTATTTGTCGTTTTCACACGCCAAAGAGAACATTACTATCCAGTAATACCAACAAGGGTTCGGAGCGTAGCTAGAACAGTGCTCAGATTTTTGTTGTTGTGTTGTTTACGGATGGTTTAAGAGAGATAAGAATCGTATAGGGTGTTTCTTTGTCACGGACGAGGACAGCTCAGGATTCAGTCTTCATTGTCTGTGTTCAGCATTCACTGCTGAACTAACAGCAATTAAGCTGTTCTCAAGCATCTCCTTCAGCTTTCGTTGCGTCGTGTTCTTATCTGCACGACTCACAAAATAATATTATAAGCCATAGAATGTCTTTAGCAAACACATTCTCCTGCAAGAAATTCTTGTGAGATACCAGTAGCTACAACAACGGGGCAGCAAGACATCGATATTCGGGAAACGTCCGTGCTGAGTGTTGGTAGGTGTTGAACCAAAGCTCTATCTCGTGTTCTAATCTCTGTAGCTATTTGGCTTAACGATAAGTTATACTGTCAAGCAGATTGGAACCTGGCATAGGAAAACAAGTTACATTTCATGAAGTGGAAGTTGAGATAATTGGAAGATGACATCCCGAAATGAAGTGATCTTGACAAACTTGCGTATCAGAACCTCTCGTCCCACACAGTTTTGTTTAATGCATGACCCCCAACCGTATGTATTATGAAGAATATATTGTCTTACTAGTATTCGACAAATTCTTGTCTAATCCCGAACACTCAGACTTCAGAGAATGTTCATAGCTGCCCAATAATCTTGTAGTATGTTGTTTTGTTTTTGGAGGGAGAGGGTGGAGAAGCCGTGCTTTAAGTGGTTGTAATCTTGTCTTTACTAGTGCGACTGAAATAGTTAACACTCTCTGAGAAGAAGAAGAATATCCTCAACACTGACGTTTTCATTAAAGACTGCAATCGATCAACAATACCGGATACTGTCATTCTTCGAGATATCGCATAACTCTACTGACCATGTACTGTGTTAATAATATTTACATAAAATTACGAACGAAAGAGTTTATTTTTGAGCAAGTCATTGAGAAGTTTGCTTGAAAGAAATCTAGAAGAAAGAAGCTTGATCTTTTTAAGTAATTTATGTAGGAGTATTTTCTGTAGCTTGAACTTAGTTTACGTTATTTTATAGCTACAGTCATAATCACTTATGTTAGGGTGACCAGACATACTGTTTTTCGCAGTACAGTACTGTTTTTCAAAAAGCTGTCCTGCGTGTTGCGAAGATGCTCGAGAAATGTCCTTCTTTTTTAAAATGTCCTGCGAAATGTCCTGAGTTAACTTATTTGCAACATTTTAATGCTTCATTCTTTATTCACAACAATTTCAATCACAGATGCTCTTTTCTTAAATGCTGAACCACTGTGAGACCAATCAACAAACCATTGTTTTGCCATACATTGTTTTTACTGGGAAGGCCTTGTAGATGACGGTAAATCAGGAGAGATTTCTTCTTAGAGTTACGATAGTGATGTTAACGAAATTAAGTACTTCTCTCTTACCAGCCTAAATTTTTCTTCGTTCCCTAAAATAATTCCACACTTCGAATATCGATTTTTTAAAAAAGAGTCCTTAGCCCTACACGAAGTTTCATTGTACGTTCAAAAAACTAAATCATTTTGTCATTCATCAAGGCATTTGACGTTGTGTTGAATTCCTTTTATATTTTTGCTCAGTACTTTTCTTCTTAACAAAAATGAATGATTAACTTAGGATAACGTTAAATGAAATAAGGATATGCGTATTGCCTATTTAGTGAATTATCATATACAATTATATTTATGTCCTACTTTTCGCTTGTCAGAATCTGGTCACCCTAACTTATGTAGTAAGGTACGATTAATCGTTAGCTCGATCTCAAGTCTTGTCAGTTATGTACTCAGGTCTATTACACTAATCCGTGTAGAACATACCATTAAATGTTTTCGCACACTTTGTTCTGAATCATCTCTGGAACTTCCAAATTAGCTCATTAGTAATAATATATATAATTATGTAATAGAGAAGTATTTTATACTGCTTTAGTCCAATGTATATTAAAAACATTAAACATTGTGATAAAACAATTTTGGTTGTTAAGGGCGAGAGAAAATTATAGGACGTAACAATTCACGCAATCATTTAAACTTTCAGAATAAATTCATACTCTGGTTGAGATTCTTTACACAGCATCAACGAGATCATTTAAACCTAGCTAAACATGCAAATAATAAGGATGTAAACCAGGAAATTTTTGAAGGAGGGACTCATGGGGGAAAAACTTGCATATTAATGTTGATTCCTTTCTCCCTTGCCATATACGTCATATCCGCACTAGTTTATCATTTATAACAGTGGAAATGTAACAAAGTTACCAATAGAGTTCAAGATATCTTGATACCATATCAATATTTTAGTTCTTTCGTTATTATCCATATTTAAAATCGTATAATAGTTTCACTAAAATATTTTGTCATATACCGGTGTTTCCTTATTGAAATTCTGAAGTTAATCTTCGAACTTATGAGCAAGACTTGGAGATTAGCTGAAGAATAATCTGCTTTTATCTTTTCAGCAGGAGAAATCCCAGTGGCAATCGCACACTGTATAACTTTATAGGTCCCCTTGATATTAAATGACTCAAACAAACATAGGAAAAGAGTTGTGAATAAAACATATCGAAGATACCATAAATGTAAATGTAATTACTTCGTTTACTCCTTTTGACTTGGAAGGTGATATTTTCCCATAACGAAAGATGAAGATATTTAGAGGTACTATTAGTCCCAACTTTTGTACTTTTTATGGACAAAATTATCTTATATTATTATTATTATTATTATTATTATTATTATTATTATTATTATTATTATTATTATTATTATTATTATTTCCTGTGTCTTTTATTTTCAGTCTGATTCATTCTACGGCTGTGTCTATACCTCTTTCATATCCAATATCGAAAATAGGAACTACAGGGTGACACAAGATGCCTGCATCAAGTGCATAATCTAAAGAATATGTTCAAGGTGTGCTGCACAATTGTCAAAACACAACTGTAGGTGTATGTATGGTTGGGTTCCGCAGAACATGGGAACAAAACACTGCCGCGCTTTCAAACAGTTATATATTTTTCTGAGTGATTTCCTCTCCTGTATTCATTAAGTCGCAACACGTATATTACAGGTCGAAACCGTCAATGAATTCAGTTAAATCTGTTACTTGAATAACATACTGTGTGCTACTCGAATGGCTTTATAAGTTGCAAATGCTATGTTTAAGATAGAAAATTACAATCTTGATGGTATGTCTGACGCAAGCATTTTCTAAATTCAGGCATTTCTCAAAGAGCCAGGGAGTTTTACAAAACACCGACCGTTTGAAAATAATGAACGTAATTCTCAATCAGCCTAATCCACATCAATCTCTTTGTAATAAGACTGATAAATTTTTGCCCGTTTGTAAGGATGCACCATGTTTCACAAAAGGACTTACGAGATGACCGTACTCTTCCTAAACTAGCTGAAAGAATACGCCTAATTAGAAATTGACATGAAATTATTGTTTATTATTTGTTTATTGTTTATTATTAAAGTAGGATTGTCACGTAATTGCTGCGGAACTGCCATGTGACTACCTACGGAAAGAAGAGATCAGTTCATTGTCTCGCCTTTCCGTGTTTAGTTCAGGGGCGTCATTTCGGACTTCCCTTTGGGGTAGGGCAAGAGCACCACCGACATAAGACTTTCGCGTATTCTACTAGTATATTAGTAGACAATCAATTAATGTATATGTATTCCTCAAACTCTTGGGGGGCAATTGCCCCCTCCTGCCCCCCTAAATGACGCCCCTGGTTTGGTTCCATCTCATTTCTCATTTCAAGAGGGAATATTTTAATCAGTTATAGAGACTTCAGATAGGGTATAATCTAGTTACACTTTCTGAAGAATTTTTGGCTTCATACGATAATTGAAACTTACGTATTAATATACTGTATATAGTGCTTTCAACGGGTCGGGTCGGGTTGAAGACCAACCCGACCCGACCCGTGACCCGGTTTGACTGACCCGATTGACCCGACCCGACAACCCGATGCGAGCTGACCCGATTGACCCCACTCGGCAACCCGACCCGAGTTGACCCGACTGACCCGACCTGTTTGAGAGTACTACGTCACGATACTGGGTGAACGCCAAAATACACTCCCTTTGGGAATTAAACCCGGACCACGTGTACCGAAGTCTTACACGTTAACCACTAGCTAGATCAAGCGGGGAATTTGTATATGCATCTTAGGGAATATTTGGCACTTTTGAGGTTTGGTTATTTCTTTTTATAACTGATACCAATGTCCGACGTGGGAGAATTTTTTTTTTCTTGCTTAAGTTCTATGTGACGAAATTTTTCTTCAAGGTCAGTGTTCTCACCTGCTCGGACAGCAGGGTGTCTTCTCAGAAGGCAGTAGCAAGAGTCTCTTGGCAGAGATAAAAGGAAATCGTCTAACTACAATGATAAGGGTCGAGGAAACGGGAGAAAACCTGTGATTTTTTCCAACCCTTCAACTTTCATTCCAAAATAGGTTCTTATGATTCCGGGACCCGTGCCACTTTGATTTTTCTTTCTCGGTAATTAAAACGTATTTTACAGTATATATGTATAGTTGCATGTAAGAAGATACATAATATGAATTTTGTAATTTAAAATTTAAAAATACAGTATGATAATTAATTATAAAGTACCAAATTTTATTTCATCACTTTCAACCCAACAAATGAAATTGAAATAATTCGCACCCTGGGTTTTGATCACCAATACTGCGTCTTATTCTTTGTCTTGCACAGTCAAGTCTTGGTCCTCATGTCGTAGTCTTGGTGGTCTTTCATGCTATACAAGAGCCAAGAATACTAGCCTCATCGGTACAAATGAAGACCAAGTGTGATTTTGATTATGGTCTTTCATACTATACGGAAAGAAAGAAAATATGCTCATCGCTACTTGGTGATCACCAAAACAAGGCCAAGAGCAAGATTGCTATGCATTTCGTCTTGCATATCCAATCTTTATCTTGATCTTGTATCGATGTTCTTGGGTTGGTGAAATGAAATGAAATATTCAGTTTAAGGTCCCTCGATTCTGCACTGAGGCTAAAGGAGATGGTGACCATGAGAAATGAATGAAATGGTGGAATGAAGAAAGTGGGAAGAAACGGGAGAACCCCGAGAAAACCATTTCATGTTCAAAGTGTGAATAATTTGTTACATTTTAATATACTAAAGAAAAGTGTGAAACTTGTATTTAAATCGGAGACCCTCTCCTCCCCTCCCAAGCAAATCCTGGAATGACGCCACTGTGTTGTGTGATATTATTGTTTAGTGATTGTTGTTATTTACGTATTGTTGTGATGTTACGTATAAAAATGTATCAAAATCAATCCGAAAGTATTGTCCGGCCGACTTTTAGATGCAGGCAAGAGTCCAATAATGCTGTTACGAAATACAAGAACTTCCTAAAACCCTCAACTGAATTGAGTAACATCTGAAGTCCTTTGATTTAGGATGTTATTCTATTCAGTAGAAATTATTTTGTGTTAAAAATAAGATTTAGAATTGAACTTAGACTCTATTACTGTGCAAGTGAATAGCCCTTGGAACATAGATACCAATGAATTAAAAGAAAAGAAAGAAAATGTGGACTAAACATGTATTCCAATTCAGGTCCTCAAATGATGTTAATTCTATTTTTAGAACAATGTAAAAATAGTTTTTGTTTTCCATTGTAAACCAGAATTATTCCGGTTTACTGGCTAGCGTGTGCACTTTTAGTGCGTCAGGTCCCGGGCTTGATCTTCAGTGAAAGAGCATTGAACGCATTACGGTGGTTCGGATTCCGCCTTAAATTGTAAGTCCACGCCTCACATAGTCTCTGGGCAGAAACGAAACGGCAAATTTCCCAAGCACATTTATTTACTTATTTAGTTTCCACGTTCATGGCATGTGAGTCCATATTGAAATTTTCAAAAGCTATCAAAGATAATAGTGGTAAAGGCAGTGGAGCTATTCAGCCGGTTCGCCAGAACTAGTTGTTAAAATATTTCGATTTTGCAGAACCGTTTAAACTAACATAAGTCATATAATGTTATATGTAGAACTTCACATGATTTGATTTTCTCCAATAATGGAATGGAAGTAAAACGCATATCCTTGTTCTTCAGTTGTAATTTTACTTGTAATTAATATAATATATTTAAATGTATGTTTATTTTACAGAGAAACCTGCGATGATACATTTCTGTTCGTGAAGGCTACTAATAAGGAGGACAGCTTGCAAGATCTGGATGGAATTAGTTTGACATTTACAGCTTACAATTATTCATTTCCGAAGCTGCGTTATCCGGATCACACCAGCCTAGGAGTAAGAATTATGAGAAGTTTTGATGGATCAAATATTACAAATTTCCAGCTGAGAAATAATTTGTTGTGGAAGAATATTAGCATGGACAGTATCCCTGCCAATATGACGAACATAACACATCTGGAAATCTCAGGAACCCAGATCAGCAATTTTACACCAGGTAATAAATTAATTTTAACTTTGAAAAAAAAAGTGACGTTGTAGATATATTTAGGAACTAATATTGTTGGTGTCTCCGCCCTCTTGGGGGCCGCGGTGGCTCAGTGGTAGAGCGTTCACCTCTGGTGCTTGGAGTCGCTGGTTCGATCTCAGCTCGCGCCAACTGAAGTTTGTGGTGGACAAAACCGTGTGTGAGGTGTTTTCCCGAGGTTCTTCCATTTCCTCCCACTTTAATTATTCAATCCAGTTCTCATCATCGCCGTCTCCTTTAGCCTAGCTGACATAATTGTGACACGTAAAACGAAAAGATTTCATTTAATTTTCTCCACCATATTGGACTTATTATCTATATTTATGTTATGGGGCGTTTACACTTGGTCGATTTAGTCGCACGGATAAATCGACTCGCTGCATTTGCGACTAAATCGAAGCGACTAGGACGAATCAGATCGATGGATGTGTTCAATTGTTTCAACCGAAATTGAATGCTGCTTGTCGACTCGCTCTCCTCTGGTCGATTCGAAATCGACTGGCAGTTTTAAAGATGTCCAAGCAAAAAGTAATACGTACAATTTGCGGTGTTATAGCAGAAGAATTAAGGGACGAAATTAAATAGCAGTGACAAGAAAAAAGAAAAGAAAATGGTGTTGGATAAGGGAATTTATATTAAGAAAACAGTATTTAGAAGCATAGTATAGTACGTATACTTTGATGATAGAATTTTCAGTAGAGAATCTTTGTGTATGTTTAAGCACTTGTCATGGTTCCACAGTAATAGTTCTAGACTTGTAAACATAAAATATACTTTGCTATATTATAGAAAAAGACTGGTGAAATTAATATATTACACAGTCATCTTTCATATTGAGTCACTCATCATAACCGCAGTATACCACTTATTAACATAAAATACTGCTTACCTTCATTTTGCAAAAATGTTTCATCAAAGGAAATGAATATCATATTAATCTATTTTCATATATAGCCAACTCTTTTTTTTTTTTTTTTTACCATAAAATTGCCATTTTTATGACGGTCTATTATAAACTTGCACTATACAATGTATTAAAAATCATTAAATAATGAAAAAATGATATGATGTTTTAGTTAACATTATCTCGTAAAATTGACAAGTTCTTTAGTGGGATGGTCATTAGTAAGTGGAAACCATGCAGTCCCAGTTTAGGTACACATACTTAAAATCATAATGTAACCATTATCTATATTATCTATGTATCCATTATAATGAGGAAGGCTATGTTACATAGCTGAAACTATAACACAAACGTATAATTTTAAAATATATATACTGCTTTGGTCAGTTGAATGTTACCTGTTATTAGTAATTACCTGTTATTAGTAATTACCTGTTATTAGTAATTACCTGTTATTAGTAATGTATCCATGTCTTTCAACGGCAGTTTTACTCTTGCAGAAGGGCGGACTTGCATTACTGGATGCAGATTTACTTTAAAAGGCTTACCTGTTATCGGTACAAGTACAGCGTAGTGCCATAAAAGCTAACAGTAAATAGCTACAAAAAGCACTAACCAACTTGTATTAAGTAGCTACTAAAAGCGAGAATTTAGATTTAGGATTTAGATTTCTGGGCTTTCGGCATCAAAGGGCATGTTAGCCCATCACGTTTTTGAGGGATGACGTCCCTCGGCGAGCACACTGAAAGGGTAGAAATAAAGAATTGAGGAAGAAAGCAAGAAACCTAGGATCTATGTTAGGTACCACCCCGGCAAACGCTCGGTGTGGTAAGGAAACCTCATTCAGGATGGTTCGCATGAAAAAGCTTTTTACAGTTTTTCGATCGAGTGCCCCCACCGGGAATCGAACCCGGGACCGCTCACACTGAAGGTAAAGCAAGAATGGTATTTAAAGCGCACAGACTAGGAGCAGCAAAACCCTTTCTTAGCACAAAATAATAGATTATTTTTAACAGGTCAAATCATAACACTTACCACGTTACTAACGGGTGCAGGTTTTGTTTCGGTGCATTCTATTTTGCAAGATTTACAAACAGGATTCAATACTTTGCATGAAAAAAAAAAATGTTTATAAGGAGCAAATTTCTGCAGGCATCAGAAATAAATACAAAGCAATACACCTATATTTTAGGTTTACAAGTATAAGGTTACTAGTGTAAAATAATTACAAGTGCTTTAAGATGGATGAAATAAGTGAGTGCGTATGAAAGATGGCTCTAGTAGATGCTATTTTCCACCTGTGGCATATTTCTGCACAGTGTACAGGACCTCTATTTTATGTTTACAAGTGCAGCGTTACTAGGATGAAACCATAACAAGTGCTATTGAAACTCGTATCATTGTCAAAATCAACTTGTTTCCACTATCTTCGATTGCGCGCACACCTACCATCCCTGGCGCTACTGGTTTCTTCGACTTCCCCCTCCCGCGCTACCACGCGGACCCACCATCTTCGTCCTGTCTGACTCCGTTAAATAGTATTTTTCTTTCAATGGCCACCTAGCCAAGGTTGGTTTGCGTTTCTTAACTGTAGGTTTTATTCTACGCACTCGGAAGCCGTATTTATACGCAAATCGTAAAAGAATTGTAATTTTTCAGCAATTACTTCTTGTGGCCTCTTTGGATTTTATCTATGCCAAGTGAGGTGCCCAGTGGAAACAATTTAGGTTATAATAAGAAGAATATTAGTGAAAGATTTATAATGTTTTAACAATTCTTTCTAGTGGTGCGGCAAAAATAGACTTGTACGTACTAATGGAGCTTATATAATCTAGCGTAAAAAGCGATAAGCTTCATGAACCAAGCTATCTTTTGTTGGGGTATATCTTCGACACCTGCATCTGACCTTTCCGAAGCATTTGAATATTTTTAATTTTATTACCTAGATCAGCAGTTATGATTTTTAAATTCATTTGATGAATAAATCTAGTGCTGTTCCTCTAGTAGCAATATTTCTGTAAAGAGTATTTTTTTGTATTCCATAAGCATTCATTTTTCTCATATAATTATAAAAGTAATTTAATATAAAATAAGCACAACTGCATGCCGCACACTTTTCCTTTCCCCTGAAAATATTTTGGAATCAGGTGTTTACACTAGGCAATCTAGTCGTATAAGCTAGGCAATCTGATCGAATCGACCACAGATAATAGAACGCCTTTCAATTCAGTTGCCAGTCGATTAGTCGCTTTCGATCAACAAGCGATTAAGTGGAAGTTCAGTTTACACGGTCGATTAAATTAAAAGTGACGTCAATTCAACTGAATCGAACCCAAATCGACTAAGTGTAAACGCCCCATAAGAGAATACTTTTCTTAACGAGCAACGATATATATATATATATATATATATATATATATATATATATATATATATATATATATATATATATATATATATATATATATATATATATGCAGGGTGGTCGTGCATCAATGACGGAAAATTTGGGAGATGAATCTCCCCAAAAAACAAGCAAAAAATGTCATCAATATTGGGTGAATGCGGCTTCGTTTGGACGCTAGAGGCGTCTGAAATGTCACCTTCCGAGGCGGCAATTTGCAATATCGCAAGAACGGAGAGAAATACAAATGTCGGGTCAATAGATATCAAAGGAAACCCCATCCGAAGAATCCCAATATGCATAAGCGACGGCGAAACAGTGGTGGCGCTAGTGGGGGCCACAAAGAAATTGAATGAAACATGTAGAAAATTAAACAATTTACACTGAAAAATTGTAGGAAAGAATGTTACTTGGAATATGCAGCAACAAATGTTAATGAAGAAAGGCAACAATGTCTACGCTGTAGGGACACTAAGGGAGGCGGAATGTAGGAATACAGTATCTTTGTAACGGAGAGAAATAGGAATGTCGGGTCAAAAGATATCAAAGGAATCACCGTCCGAAGGATTCGGTCATTCATAAGTGATGGCGAAACAGTGGCGGCACCAGGGGTCACAAACAAAGTGAATGTAACGCGGAGAAAAGTGAACAATTGACACTGACAAACTGTAGGAGGGAATGTTACATGGAACATGCAGGAACAAATGTTAATAAACAAATTCAACAATGGCTATGCTGTAGGGACAGTATGGGAGGCGGAATGTAAGAATACAATATCTCTATAACGGAGAGAAATAGGAATGCTGGGTAAGAAGATTTCAAAGAAAACCCCGTCCGAAGAATCCAATTATGCATAAGTGATGGCGAAGCAGTGGCGGCCCAAGGGGCACAGAGAAAGTGAATGAAACGCGGAGAAAAGTTCTAGCACAGATGTTGTTCTCGGATGAGGCATTCATACGGGATGGCATCACAAATGTCTGCAATGACCATCGATGGACACCCAACAACCCGCATGCCTTTGTAGAGACGAAGCATCATCATCGTTTACAATTCCATGTGTTGGCTGGTATTATTGATGACGACGTTGCGAAACAACACTTCTTACCACAGCGATTGAATGCAAGCAATATCATATCTCCAGTTTCTGATCTAGGGCCTACCTATTCTACTTAAAGACGTGCCATTAAGGGCACGACAGTGTATGTGGTTTATGCATGATGGCGTCCCTTCCTATTCATGTCCCACTATTCGTGATTATCTGAACGAAAAATTTCCACGCAGATGGATAGATCGTGGAAGCAAAGGAGTATGGCCCCCACATTCACCCGATCTGAATACAATAGACTTTCCTGTGGGGTTACGTGAAGAGTCTCGTGTATACACGGCCCGTGTATGGCATTGAAGATCTTCGCTAGGGTGTATGAGCTGCATTTGCTACACTACGGCAAACTCCAGCGTTATTGCCAAAAGTCAGAGAATCCTTACGCCATCGTATAACTGTTTGTCTCGAAGAACAAGGAGGACATATTGAACACCTTCTTTAAGACAGTATTATGTTGACCACGTTAAGTACAATACATCTTGTTTTTACAGTCACTGGCCTCATCTTCCGTACGTGTTTTGTACGATTTGCACGTATTACCACTAAGAGTGTTTAACAGTTTCTTTGTAGCTCCCATGCGCCGCCACTGTTTCGCAGTACGTGAGCATAATTGAATTCTTCGGATGGGGTTTCTTTTGATATCTTTTGACCCGGCATTCCTAATTCTCTCCGTTACAAAGATACTTTATTCCTACATTCCGCCTTCCATAGTGTCCCTACAGCGTAGACATTGTTGTCTTTGTTCATTAACATTTCTTACTGATGTTCCATGTAACATCCCCTCCTACAGTTTGTCAGTGTAAGTTGTTCAGTTTTCTCCGCCGCATTGCATTCACTTCGTTTGTGACCCTGGCGCCGCCACTGTTTCGCCATAACTTATGCATGACTGGATTCTTTGGATGGGGTTACCTTTGATATCTTTTGAGCCGACATTCCTATTTCTCTCCGTTACAAAGATACTTTGTTCCTACATTCCGCCTTCCATAGTGTCCCTACAGCGTAGACATTGTTGCCTTTGTTCATTAACATTTGTTGCTGCATTTCCAAGTAATATTTCTCCTACAATTTTTCGGTGTAAATTGTTCAATTTTCTCCATATTTCATTCAATTTCTTTGTGCCCCCTCTAGCGCCACCACTGTTTCGTCATCACTTATGCATATTTGGATTCTTCGGATGGGGTTTCCTTTGATATCTATTGACCCGACATTCGTATTTCTCTACGTTCTTACGATATTGCAAATTGCCGCCTCGGAAGGTGACATTTCAGACGTCTCTAGCGTCCAAACGAAGCCGCATTCACCCAATATTGATATGACATTTTTTGCTTGTTTTTTGGGGAGATTCATCTCCCAAATTTTCCGTCATTGATGCACGACCACTCTGTATATATAGGGTGTTTCATAATTACTATTACAGCGCTTGGGGGTTGAAAGTAGACAGGAAAACATGCAAAAAAAGTTTATTACACCAAAGTCGAAAGCGGCGTCCTTTCCGAGTTATGAGTGCGGGAAAGTGCTGAAAATTGAAATTTGAGTGTTAATAGCGCAAAGACGAATAGTGTTAGAAGAAGCAGTATGGTGAATTTCAGGCAGAATCCTTACTTGTATTTTCGAAAAATGCCACATTCAAGATGTTCGGGAAATTGCGCAAGATTTCATTAAACCTTGCCGCGTTCAATCCACGATCTTCTATGAGACCTTGACTTAATTTGGGAAATTCTGTATCTACTGGGGCTGTTCACAGAGATGTGAATTTCAATAATAATGAAAACAAATGGTCAAGAAGGTGTGAAAAAGCCTTTGCAGATCAGATATCATAAGAGAGATTTTTCTTCATTCGCAGCAGGCAAATGTCAGAATGGTACCTAACTTGTAGGCCCCAAGTAGTCTCCTTTCCAATTCCTTTAAGGAAGTACTTTATTCTTCTGACATATTCATCATCAAGCCAGAGATGCCATAACAACCTTTATAATCTTAGTAAGTCTTCTCGGGTTATCAGCCAAGTAAAGATATTGACATCCGACGTTTCGAATACAGTATTAGCATCCATCTTCAAGGATTATGATGAAGAGACCGGAATCAAGTCAAGTGAAGTCTGTTTTTTCCCCCGAAAGAGAGACGGACGTCTCGCCTTATACAGCCACGTTGTCCAATGTGTATATTTTCTTTTGATGTGTTTATTGCGTACAGAGTGTTCTGGGAGTTAAGTATATTATATTTTGTGTAGATAGGATTTTATACTGAAGGCAGGCTTAATCATCGTACAGGGGATGTACACAGTTCTGAACATGGAATCAGGGTATGTTCAGAAAGTACGCGTCATGTGATGGAAGAATCCGCTTGCAAAAGTTCCGTTGGGCCAACTCACATCCTATCCAGAGCTCTATGAAATTTATGAGGGGATGAATGTTGAAACTATATTCAAAGGGATGACACCAAATTTTCATCCCTTCGACTTTTTCTTCATTCTTCAAGTTAAATACATCTCGAAGAGAATCCACAAGTATATCCGGGACTATGGATTGAGTGAGAGGGTCGACATGACCAATCGTTTCTTCGCCGCCCACATGATTGGCTTGGTACGCAATCAGTTGCAATCACCAAAATTCGGAAACATGATTACGTACGCGTTCGGAAAGATTGGTTATAGCGGCTTACCGGATGGATTCACTTTCCAAACAGTAAAAAACTTGTGCTTCAGTTTTGGCAAAACCAGCGAGAATATGACGTGTCACAAATCACGTGACGAGTATTGTATGCAGGAAACATTTATCATGTGCAGCTTGTGTTTTCAACCCCACTACCTGTATTACTTCCTGTGCAACAATGGTCATCCAGGAGCAAACGTGGAGCACACCTGAAGCCTCATTATCATGACATGGATTGAATGACTCGTGACGTGTGAGTTACGTGGTCCTCACAGTATACACCAAGGCCACATCCTGGTAAACACCATCCAGCCAGGCATTTTCTCTCTCATGAACCGAGGCTTGTCATGCCGAAAGGGCTTGATCTCCTTTAATGGTATACAGTCGGATTGGCTGCGCACAGGGGTATAGCCAAGGGTTGCCCATCGGGGCCAGGCGCCCCAAATGATTTTCTGGCCCCCCAAATGACCAACTTTTAAAACATCATCGTAAGATTACCTCGTTTCAGTCACTTAAAAATAACAAAGTTTACATATAATTAATAATTTACTGTAAAATACTATGCAAAAATACTATTTTACCATACCAATCGAAAAATAGTATGGTATATCTTCCTTATACCGACTGGAAAATAGTATGGTATACTTTTTCTTTTCACAGCAGATTACACAATTTACTGCGATTTATATTTGACAGTTTGAAAACAAATGTTTTAACAAGGTATTATAAATACTACCATACAACAATGGTACTAACCTGATTTGTAAGTAGGCCTGCATTATCTTTTTTTGTATGCTGTAACTAATGTTAAAAAATACATATTTATATCAGATGGAAAATTTGGTGAAAACAACGTTATTCGGTTTTTCAGTTTGGATTCCAATTAGTCGGTAATTTTCAATTATTTTTACGTCACCATCTCGCTTAGGAGTACTAATGGGGAATAAACATTGGATTTAAATGACATCGGAAGTGCCATTGTTCATATCAGCCACCCCGAAAACTATGGATTCAACATTAATATTGGTCATTTTCGATCATTTTTACATATCTTCCCCTTCTCTTCAAAGTGCATCTTCAAAGTGAAGCGATAAAATCCATCCCAGGCCCGAAACTCATCTATGTTGAAAATTTGATCCTGACTTACAAATGTAGTCACTTTCATATATATATATATATATATATATATATATATATATATATATATATATATATATATATATATATATATATATATATAGATAGATAGATAGATAGATAGATAGATTTTTCCATTATTTTGGAAAGTTGTGAAATATATCTATATAAATTGAATCATACAGTAGGGATTCCACGATGCACTAGACACCAGCATGACTGGTGAGAAACTCTGTGTGTATTGCGATACAATAAAACTCCGTTTTGTGGCTATCGCAGCATTGCATTTACCACACACGCTTTTCTGGAGTTAGTTGTTAGTGATAGTAACCACCGCTTTAAAATTCCTTCGCGTTCCCACTCGTATTGCTATTTTTGAAAATATTATTTAAAACTTTTAATAGGAATCGTTACCCACTCTTTTCTTCTCAGAGGTTTCGCATGTGAAACAGAAGAAACTCTTATTCGTGAAATAATATTTTCCGCGACGAAACGATCCACGATTTGCAAACCGAAAGATATTAAATCGTCAGATATTAATATCATACTTTTTTTTTAATTTTTGGATTTGAATATTTCTGAAGAAATCGAATTTATTCGCATTCTCGCACTGTTTTAGGACAAGAAGAATTTGTAAAGTGGTAAACTGAAGTCCAAAGTCCAAAGAAGATGCTCGAAAAATTGTTCACAAACGTGATGTCCCTGCTTCTTCACGTGTGCAGCCATTTCTAATCTGTGGTCGACGAGGAATATGACAAATCAATCAAAAGTGTAGTGAATTGTAAGGAGAAAAGCTTCAATCTGAAAAGGGGCACAGTGAATACAAATAGTGCATGGTGTAAATAAAGGACGATACCAAAAGGAAAATCCAGAAACAGCTGGTAAACGATGAAAAAGGAGTAAAAATTGTCGAAGTGGGAACATAAAATACAAATGCGAACAAATATGCCAACAACTGAGCACTTACCAAACAGCGATCTTGGTGTAGTGGTTAAGACGCTAGATTATAAGTCCAAAGGATGTTACTTCGATTCCCCTCCAAGAAGTATTTTTTTATGTTTGTTAATAATGCACACAGCACATGAGAGGTGATAAAAGAGAGAGTATTATCCATTTAATATGTTAAGTGAAAACGAGGTAAAAATTCCAGAGACATTTATTAAAGAAGTGAAACAATGAAAACGAGGAAGCAGGTATATCTAATCAGGAGCAGGCCCGCAACAAGAGGGGGAGAGGGGAGCCTGCCCCCCTAAACTTTTCGTGGCCCCTCCAGACCACAATATCAAATGTATTATTAATACAAGAACACAATTTAGATATTTGTAAGAGAACTTTTGATGACTTGGTCCCCCTGACATATTCATGGCACCTCAAACCTTTGTGGCTGGTTACGGGCCTGATCAGGGGTATGTATCAAAGGGCGGTGATCAGAAAAACTAAATTTTCCCGAATTTTGCACATGTGAGTTTCTACAATAGACAAATTTCTTGAGCAATCTGCCTTTTGCAGAGACCTGACATGATCATCACCCTCTGAGATGAAACCCACCCTCAGTTCGAAAGTTTCTCTGTCTTCCGCTCTCCGTGTATATATATATATATATATATATACAGGGTTCATTATGAAAGTATGAAACAGTCCACCGCAGCGCGCGCTGCCGGAGCGGAAAAAATAGTTGGTGGTCTGTCCTTCCAAACGCGGCCGGAGTCAGTCTGCTGCGAGCAGTGACAGCGGGTGGATGTCGATCCGCGTTAAGCACCTTTTTTACAAGTTGTAACACGACGCGATGGAGGGTTCGCTCGAACAACGCTACGCCATAAAATTTTGCGTCAAGTTGGGTAAGAATGCTACGGAAACTTACCAGATGTTGAAAGAGGCCACAAGCAGGAGTGTATGTCAAGACCCCAGGTCGGAAAATGGCACAAGTCGTTCAAGGAGGGTTGGGAGGAGGTCGACGATGAGCCCCGTTCTGGACGCCCAACAACGGCCAGGACCGACGACATCGTTAACCGTGTGCGTGAAGTGTTGCGCTCAGACCGGCGTATGACCATTCAACAAATCCCGGACACCCTAAACATGTCAACATTTGCGGTACATGGGATAGTGACCGAGGACCTTCAAATGCGAAAGGTCTATGCGAAGCTTGTGCCGAAGATGTTGACGAACGAACAAAAAGAACTTCGAGTTTTGCGCTGCAAGTTGTTGGCATTGTGTGAAAGTGATCCGGACTTTTTAGACTCGGTCGTAACTGGAGACGAATCCTGGATGTTCGAATACGGTCCAGAATCCAAAAGGCAGAGTGCGGAGTGGCACACCTCATCCCCCCCCGCCCCAGAAAGGCGCGCATGAGCAAATCCCGAACCAAAATCATGCTCATTGTCTTCTTCGACGTTAGAGGAATCATCCATTTCGAGTTTGTGCCACCAGGACAACCTGTCAACGCAGGATTTTATCTAGAAGTGCTCAAGAGACTGAAACGCAGGGTCGCCCGCGTTCGAAGTGACATCAAAGACTCTATGAAACTCCACAACGACAATACACCAAGTCACACCGCCTTCACCGTCGTCGACTTCCTGGCCTGGAGCAGAACCCCAGTGGTCCCCCAGCCCTACCCCTATAGTCCTGACACTTTAAAGATGCTTTCCAAGTGTGGAAAACACGTCTCCAGAAATGTATCGATGCAGAAGGAGCGTATTTTGAGGAATTTTAAAGATTTGTAACAATCGGAACAATAAAATAACTTTCATAATGAACCCTATATATATATATATATATATATATATATATATATATATATATATATATATATATATATATGCATATAGAGAGAGAAAGAGAGAGAGAGAGAAATGCTCCCAGAACTGAGGTGTGGGATGCATCCCTTCAAATCGACGACATGACAAATAGACGCTTATGTAATAAGAATGCCTAAAACAAACAGCTATAAAATATCAAACTGATTATTGCTGGCATTATACTAAACTATCCGTTCACCTAAGGTTCAGATTCGAATCACATACCACTCATATCGCAAATGCCAAAACATTGTGATCCACACAACTCCTCCTCTCCCCAAAAATGTTCTGTGCAAACAATCACAACTTTTGGGATGAGAACCATATTGAGACCACAATAACAAGCTATATAAATACACTCTTGCAAACTCCTATTCAGTTATTTCTCCCTATAACTAGTTTTATTCATTCAGTATGTAACAGTCTTGTTCATACATGTTGATTTTTTTTACTGAACAGTGAAAAATATACAGAAATTTTTTTCTTAATAAAATTTAAACGAGAAAAAAAATGCATTTTCCAGTTATCTCCGAAGATATATCTGTTCCGAACACCAGTCTCGATTTCGTTTGTTGTGGATATAACGTTGCAATTCGCACAGATAGAATGAACACATTAGAGTTGAATTGATTTTGAGTTTAACATTTCGTTCAGTAGCGCGGCTATATAAGACGGGGACCTACTGATTAACGTGGAATCCGAACTACATGAGTTTCGCCACGAATCGATCCCGGGACTCCCATGCCAAATGTACACGTTAGAGCTGAAACGGGTCATCGCGTCAGTCAATGATAGGGGTTAGCTTTCGGACCATCACTCGGTCGAGGATTCGAGCCCGTAGTGACCCACTGATTCGATTGAGACTCGGGAACTCGGAGGAAAAAATGAGTTTACTTATTTCCTTGTGTTGAAACAGTATTTCTTTCAGAGTTGACTAGGACTGGAGATGTTATCCCCAAAACACACACACACACAAACTACGCCGAAACTCTCAGTTAACAAGATTTTGTAGACCAGGTCGATCGGGCTCTGGCTCAGTTTTAACTCTGGAACACGCACATGCACATAAAGTGTGTGTGTATGTGTATGTGTGTGTGTGTGTGAGAGAGAGAGAGAAGAAAAGAGAAGGGTAAGATACAAAGACATGATAGAGAAACATCAAGAAAGACAGAGAGAGAAAGACGAATATAAATAGAAAACCTTCTTATCATTACAGTGTATAATGAAGAACGCACGCACTGTTTAATTGGTTCTCGCAAGTGTTACCTTGTAAGTTCTCCAACCGTAGAACTCTCTGTTTGCAGCCATTATTTTATACGAAAAAATGATACTACTTGACGGGGAATCGAACAGAAATTTTCCATTTGGAAGTCTAGCACGTTACCAATATTCCACTGATTGCTCTACCGAGAGTTTATTTAACAAATGGTGTAGTGTTTCTTTCTGAGAACGATGACACGAAAAGTGTATACTGCAGATCAATGAAGTGTTTCGAATGTCCTGGTACTTCCCTTGCCCTTTCCCAGTCAACGTTTATAAATAGTCTTTATCATGATATAGGTTTTTGCTTCCACCTTTTTAAGGATTGCTCGTTTAGTATGAGAAGTCACTCTTCGATTCTTCAAACTGGCTTTGTAAAAAGTCTTTGACTTAAAAAGAATTTGAATCTATGTTGATTACCTGTATTATAAGTCCAGCACGTTGCCCCTACACTATCTTATCACGTAAAATTAGAAGCTAAATATTGTTAAGTTCAGCCCTAACTTTTGGAACGTACCGGTAATGTTCTTCCTGTAATGATATTTTCAAAGTGCATGCCAAAATTCATATATTTGATGACCTGGAGACAATTTAGTGCCCATTATAAACAAAGAACATAAAATGCATTAAAATTACAGAAATAATAACATATTATACAGTAATTTCCCCTTGCATATTCAAAAGTACGCTAATAATAATAATAATAATAATAATAATAATAATAATAATAATAATAATAATAATCTTAACTCTATAGTTGTCACTTCAACGAACTTGTTAACTATTGGACACAGTGGTTCTTAACATAGTTCGGCCATAATTTTAAGTCTCATCGTTATTAACTCAGCTGTTCGTTTAAGTCTTTGTTAGTAATTATTATTGATAATATTTAGTACTGGTAACACTTTTTGTCTTTGCGTATTGCTTTTATTCTGCTCTTCATTTTGAAATACTCTTTCGATTACCATACTCTTTTTTACTCTTAGGGGGCGCGGTGGCTCCGTGGTAGAGCGTTCACCTCCGGTGCTTGGGGTCCCTGGTTCGATCCCAGCTCGTGCCGTGTGGACTTTGTGATGGACAAACACCGGTCTCGTGGGTTTTCTCGGGGTTCTCCCGTTTCCTCCCACTTTATTCATTCCACCATTTCACTCATCTCTCATCATCACCGTCTCCTTTAGCCTAACCGGCATAACCGTGCGACGTAAAACTTAAACATTTCATTTTCATTTTCTTTTTTACTCTTTACTCTTCTACATCTTTATCTTTTTTACTCTTTTTACTCTTTTTGGTGGTATTTGTAAAATCAATTATGTGTTCTTTGCATCTTTGTTCTATTGTACGTCCAGTTTGTTCTAAGTATGATCTGGCACATTCACATGGTATACGATATACATCAGGAGTGCGAAAGTGAAGATCGTCTTTCACTGATTTGAATAATGATCTGATGTGGCTGGAGGTTTATGAATAACTCTTATACCATGTTTTATGCTCTTCTTTTTTGTCCTGGATTTTTTATTGTGAGCCAGTCACTAATTGTCAGATATTCATCACTCTTTTTCCATTTGAATTTGTAATCGGGCATTCAAGTAGCTGGTGTTGGCTGTTTATGTCAGTAGCTATGACTATTCTTTTGAATTTCGGTAGGTAATTTAGGATAGGGTAGAAGTTCAGGTAAGGTGAGTTGTAAAAGGTTGCGAGGTAGAATGTTTTTTCAGTTTGTGTATATATAGAACAGAATCGGAATTTGGGAGTTGTTATGAATTTCGGGTGGTAAAGGGTATTCGGTAAATTTTATGCCTTGGTTAATACTACTATTAAAGCTACCCCTCCACTTGCTTTAGTTGCAAGTCTGCTGTCGTTTATAATTGTTGTGTTTTCTAGGATGAATAGTGAGTTCCTTTTCCTGAACATGGTCTCATTAAGTATTATAATCTGAATATCTTGATCTTTGACATATTCTCTAAGTTCTTCATTTCTTATCTGGCTCATTCTAAGTTGAAGAACAATAAGCGTCATTTTCTGTCATATTTTCTTCTTAGTGATTTCCAGAAAAGCCTTGGGTTGCGTCGCTGTTGCTGTTCCAGGTCGCTGCAAAATTCGTTCATCTTGCATACTTTGTGCTGTGTGATATCCTTTTTAATTTTCTTCTGTAATCTACTGATAGTTTTTTCGAGATCCGGATTAGTTTGTTATTTGTACGCACGGTGTAGTTCTCTTTAAAAGTTGCATTAGGTATTCTGGAATTAGTTTCCCTTTCCAGAGGCAGTGGCCTAGTTTTTTTGTGGATCTATATTAAATATAGCGACTTAGTAGACTTTTTGTTCTTGTTTGTGAGAGTCATATTGGATTTTGTCTGTTTCAGGTATCCTAAGGTTAGAAGTTTGTTGGTTTCTCTACGTTGTGTGTGTGTGTGTGTGTGTGTAAGTGTGGTGTCCCTTGGTTGTGGCCTCCTCGGTGTCCTGACTAGATTAGATTTCTATTTCTATTGTCGTTTCCTTCTTCCGAGTGTTGCGGATCTGTTGCTCTGTTTTGTTCTTGGAGTCCCCCAGATCCTTTCTGAGTAGGATTCCGATATTCATCTTGTTTTCTTTCCTTTTGTTGGTACTTGCTAAGGTCAAGAATTCTGGATGTGAGTGTTTGCACTGAATCTCTATCTTTGCCGTTTTCCTCTTGTTGGTGCTTGTCTGTTTCCGGTGCTTCTCTCTCTGATCGGGATTTCTACAAAAGAACATTTATTTGTGTTGTTTGAGTCCTCATCTTCCGTATATATGGTATGTGTTGGAGATTTTGTTGCTTCAGCATAGCTATTAATGTAGTTTGGAGAATCTGAGTTAGGTGAAAATGAAGGTCCGGTGGTATCTCTTCATCAGAAGAACGTGCACTGTCAGGTGTAGTTGTTGTCCTCTCAGGACATTAACTGTGGTGGTCTCCATTGACTTCTCTTGTTTTTAGGCAAGATTTCCTACTGTGGTTTATCTTTGTTTGGCGCATGAGACGTCTGCTCCTATTACTTCGTGTAGTGAATGTGTAATGTGCCATTACAGTTAAGGTAATGAAATTTTTGTTTGGAGGAACCCAATACTTTCCGAACACACCGCATACTGTAAATTTTTAATACATAATTTTCGGTCCATGTAGTAAATTCATTTGTTCTTTACCTAAACCAAAATTATTCTGGGAGTTTCGGAAGAATTATATTTTGGGGAATAATGTCTTCATTTATATATTATTTCTTTATAAACCCGGTATATGGGCATTTCAAATGGATTATTAATGAAATTATACATCTCAATGCGATACAAAAATATAGGTCAGTAATTGGACAGAAATATAAATACATTAGTACACTAACCATTACGTTAGAATATTATGTGAGGAGAGTGTGTTGTGGAAAAATGATGGATTGTATTTTCACTTTGAGGATTGATATTTAATAGTAATTGGACATACTAACTGATCATCCGGTCTGTCAATACGAATATTGGTCATATAAGAAATGATTCCGGATATTTTCCAGTTAATCACAGAACGGAATAGATGTTTGCAGAATTGGTACACTTCAAATATACGCGTTCAGCTTACATTTGCGATACTACTCTGCAACTCTGAATTTTTTCCACGTCACCTGATTATGCTAGGTTCATTGCAGTTCGCAGAGGTGACGAGGTGGATAGGGTTGACGGTACCAGGGCGTCCAAAATCCTCAATGTCCATGAATTTTCATTTCTCCTACTTCTAGTAGATATAGTGCTTTGAATATAATAGATAAGGATATATATAATAGATATGAATATAGTAGATATAGATATATAGTAGATATGATATATAAATGTAATATAAAATACCTCTGCATGTTAGATATTCTCACTAATCTTTGTAATATTATTAAATAACATATAAGTAACATATGTAACAGTTAACATTATTACACTGTATTACACTAACTGCATGTAGCATGGAATTAAGGCAGGTCATCGTAATCCTAATGTATTATTAGATCTACCTTCAAGTTAGTAAACTGAAATCCTCCTGTAAAATTACATTTCGATTCCATCCCTCCCATACGAATCCTCAAACTTGACCAGTGTTTGCACCTCAGTAGTCGTGTTCTCAATATAAACGAAAATCCTTCTGGACTCGGGAAATTCTCGTTCCTTTATTCATTGTGTGAATCTAACGATAAATGTGTGCACCTGGTAATACAAGGTGATATTGACTGAAAGATAGTCAGTGAATGGGATAGTAAGTGGAATGACCGAATAAGTAATATAGTCACCGTGATATTAGTGACAAAACTTTGCTCTCTTAATCCGGAAATGGGAGAAATGTATCAATAGGTACGTCTACGGACAGAATATGTGTCGGTTACAATTAATGAATATAACCTCATGTGTGAATCTTAAAATGAAATGAAGTTAAATGCATGGACACCAGAAAGGGTGCTTTAAGAATATGTATGATATAGCTCGTCTAGAATTACGAGAGAGGACTCGTGTAATTACTTAAAATTTTTCATATATGAGATAAAGACACATTTTAACCCTCATCTCAAGTTTTTTTTCTTTTTCTTTCTTTTCTCATAATATTGTAGAATGTAACCATATTCACGGAGTTATATCATATTTCCCAAAAGTTACATAAATAAATATTTTTTTCTTTTTTATGTGTGTTAATATATATATATATATATATATATATATATATATATATATATATATATATACCATTACATTGCTGTTGTTCAGTTTCGTATGTGGATTGATATATTTACGGTATATGTATGTTTATTGCATGTTCATAAAATTCTGTGTTTAATTTCTCAATGGATGTAATACGAGATGTTCGCCAATTGTAATTAGATGGTTTCTTTTAAACTATTTTACCCCTGTCAATACGTTGTCCTGTACGTATGTGCGTGTGCGTGAATGAATGACAAACTTAGTTTTTAAGTGGTAGTATTTAATATTGATTTACTATGATAGTGTTTATAATAAGTGTGTAATAGCATGTTAATATGTATTAGTGTATGACGGAAGTCATGAAAGATAACTAATTCTAAATTAGTTTCAATCGGCTGTAGGAGGAAAGCCAAAATAACAGGATGTTCCTGAATAACGATAGTCTTTTCAGAATTCTCAAAAACTTCTATTTGTGGAAAATATATATACACATTACTTTAATTTTTTTCTTGGCTGATTCAAATGTGTGTTCGATCTCCTTTATAAAAATTCAAATACTGGATACAGGTTACTTAACAGTTCGAAATAATAGACAAACAATTAAATTAAATCTTCTCGTCACTCGGGCTGGGTTAGGGCAACTTCCACTTGTGCAGTTGCCTGGATCCAGGTGGAGATAGTATGAGAGAATATGTCTCTCTTCAGGATCATTTCAGAAACGATCTTCAAGTAATAACATTCGAGTATGAATCACCTTTTTAATACCTATTTAAGTCCCTTTACCACATTTCCATAATTATCCAGTAATCCTTTATCTCTAGTTCCTTCTTCCTTTCTTCTTTTCCTCCTTTCTCCTACCTTCTTTTTTTCTTTCTCACTCTTTCTTTCCTCTTCCTAATAAAACTGAAGAGAGATCGTGACTGGGAGTTTTCGCTATAGGCACAGTCATAAGATTGCTTTGATGTTCCTCTTCGGAAGTCCGCTATTAATTAGTTAATCCTAAAACATACATATCAAACAAGAATTCCAAAATTCATTTATTTTTATTTCACATTTACTAAATTATCAAATTAAAGATTCAGTTTAAAATAGCCATTTCCCAATCATGACGTTTTCTTATGCTTCTTATGGTTTGTGTTCCAGTGTTAGGGAGAAGGTTGTAGTGTATGTGATTTGTATGTGTAAGCAACTCCTTGGCATAACACCGCTAGGTATCCAGAGCTGTGATGTTGGATGTTTGTGTGTGTATGTTCTTCTGTGCAATACAGATGAATTGTCCCGTTGGGATAAGTTCATCCTACTTTTCACTCCTACTGTCGGCCATGCCTGTACCTACTCTATCAGTGCCTACTCTATGCTCGGTCACTCAAGAGGGAGAGAAGTGCAATGAGTTTAAACTACTTCTTTCGATTTGTCAAACTTCAACACTGTAGGGAGTAAAGAAAAATGCGTTAGCGCTTGGCTCTAAAAGGAGCCTTATAAGTACTGTTCTTAGAAGAACAGAATGATCCTTTGTTCGAATCTAAGTCTGATCTTAATAAGGACCGGCAAAGTCTGTAGTCTTAGTCATATAACCTAACCAATCGTTGGTAATTAACAGTGGTAGTAGTCTAACCGGACGTTGGTAATTAACATTGTGCTGCACTGGTGTCCAAATTGTGTGCGGATTATGCTTGGCTCTCTTAGTTTGTGGAGAGTTGTACTCGCTTGAAGTATTTGAGAACGGAGATGTGGGATGTATATATGGTGACTATTAGCTTGTGATTAGCTGAGAGAAATACTGGCTTCTGGTTGACTGCAGAATGCTGGCTCCTGATTGGCTATTGTTATGGCTACGAGAAATGACTTTGTTTAATGTCTTTGTTCCTAAAAAGGGCCGACCAGACAGGACTGAGTTGAAACCCATTGTCTCTATTGAGACTGTTCCTTACACATGATGTAGCTATAGCTTTCTTTATTTTTCTGTAAAAAAAATCGCTGCATTTGACAACTATGGTGGCACTTGTACAATCAATTCTGTGTTCTTTGCATCGTTGTTTTATTGTACACTCATGTCGAAAATGATTGTCGCATATCTATAACAGTCTTCTTGTAAGAATATAATTTGATAATGATTTTGCAGGGTACTTTTAATACTGATACTATGTGTATAATCGGGAAATGTATATTTGTGGTACATTTCATAGGAAAAGAATTATAAATAAAAGAAATTATAATGAGTAAAGCAAAATGTTGCTAAACGGACAAGAAACTTTTATTTTCGTTTTATCGTTCTTATTTACTCCTCTGTTGACATGAAATTTTCCACATACATGTCTTTGACCATTATACGCATACTAACATTATAAGAAATACCGGACGAATTCGTTATCAAATTATATTCGTACAACGACATACTTATAGACATGCAACAATAATTTTGGACATGAGTGTACGTCTAGTTTCTCCTAAGTATGAACTTTCACATTCACATGTTACACGATATACATCAGGGGTGAGCAAGTGAAGGTCATATTCAGTGTCGGATTTACGTATAAACTAAACAAACTATAGCTTAGAGCCCCCAAAATTAATGAAAAAATTGGATGTATATTTCCAAAATATAAGAAAAACAATAAATAAAATAAAATCTACATATAGAAATAGTTCTTCGTGTTGTGCAGGCCCCTATGATATAAGTAATGGGGCCCCTTCTGCTAGCCTGCTTCCTAAAATATCGCTAGTTTCTTCATTTTTGTATATAGGATGCCTACGTTCATCTGGACACATAAAGGGTCCCATCATGTTCAGCAGTTTAGGGTCCCACTAAACCTAAATCCAGCTCTGGTCGTATTCCGCTGATTTGAGTAATGATCTGATGTTGGTTGGAGATTTATGAATAACTCCTATTCCATGTCTGGCAAGGCAAGTATTCTACTGAGTTCGCCAGAGGTGCGGCCAATGAAATGCAATACGGTAGTAGACAAATAACCTCACTCTTAACTTTTTTGATCACTTTGTTTTGCCCAGTAGATTGCGGGAAAAATACTACTACAGTACTTGCTGCTGAGTATTTATAGAAATAAATTGCCGCTTTCTTTGATGTCAATTGCGGCTACAAATGAACAGTACCAATCCAAGGTTCGCTGTTGTAGTTGATGGTATTGGGAACGACGGCGAATGCTTCAAATTAGACGAAGATATGCCACATGCTTTGTTATTTTTGTGGAGGTCAACGATTTCTTGGCGCAAATGTATTCATTTAATTTCCTCTTAACTCTTGAACTGAAGTAAAGTTCACATTTTTTCAGATCTTCCTTCAGCGATTAGAAAGGAGCTGGTTTCATCCCATATTGACTCGCTTAAATTGTATCCTATTGGGGAGACTTTGAAGAGGGTGTGAAAACTGTGGTCATTCTTATGTCAAAACAGAAAAAAATCGATGTCACCGCATGAATATAAGCCCTATGAATATAAGTTCTCATCTCAACTCTATGTCCCACTGATCTTTAGAAACAAGAGTTTCTAAGAGTTCTCAAGAAAAGATTAGAAACAACTTGGCCTTATATAAGAATACCAGAGGTCAGTTTTCAGAAGGTAGGGACAGTATATCTAACATCTTGAGAAAAAACGAGTGCAGGTTCAGAATGCTGTTTTCCGTTATAGAAAGGATTCTCGGAAAACTCGATCCCCACAAGCCCGGAAAATGAAAACATTTTAAAAGGCATCATTTGTGTCAAGAGTCTGACGACCAGCTGTTTAGTGACATTTTTTGTTGTAAAATACAGTACATGAAAATCAGTTGTTGTTTGTTGTAATGAAGTGAGTATACTATGGATCGAATGTGGCGTATACTGGCGTACTTCCTAAAGTTTAGATGGCTATACGATAGTTTCAAAAAAAATTAGAGGTGGGTATACCCGCGTATACCCTCTATTGCATCCCTGCTCCCTAACTGGTTTTTAATGATGCAAATATCTTCATTATTACCGGAGATAAGGGAGTTCAATAAAACGTATATATAGTAACTTGATTTTCATTTCCATGTATCGATATATCTATCTATGAACGAATTGACTCATGGTTCACATAGAATTTTTTGCTTGTAATGAACAATACTATCATCTCCCAAAATATTGCCCTTTCCTCCTGGGACACCCTGTATGGGGTAGGCCTTTTATCTTGATACGCCCTTGTATCTTTTAGATTCATAAAAAACATTTAAATTTTGTATCGTTCAAATATCGGCATGGAAAGATCGTTTTACATACTATGTAATACCGCTGAGTTAACAGTCTAGCCAACTCAAAATTATATTTTTTCAAATGGCAATACGACATATTACATATTTTAAATCTACATATTAATCTACATATTAAACATCATTTCGGAATATTACATATTTTAAATCTACATATTAAACACCAACATCAAATATCACATTTGATATTCATTGTTGCAAACTACGGACGCTATAGTATCGCAAACATTCACATTTTGGTCTTCTCCGTAGCAGTAATGACGTAAGTGAGACGTTTCAAAGTACTTTGGTGTCTAATACTATGGTCATGATATCATGGATTTCGAATGAATGGGAACAAAGATACAAGAGATTGAAAATTCGACTTTCTCTAAAGTCTTTATTTCGAAAAATTGCTTACGTAAGTATCTCATCCAATTGCACAAATAGCTTTAAATAAATGTGAAGATCATTGCTGTTTACAGTAATTCGGGAGATATGGTAAATATGGTAAAGTTTGCAACATAGTTTAAAATTATGTAATTCCGAAATTACACCTACCAAAAATGATTTTATAAGCAAAGTAAATCAAAAATTGCTTTAAAAATTTCCTTCTAATAGACCATTTCAAGCAGTAGATCGAATTTAACTTTTCCTCCATATCTCCAATATGGTTTTAGATATCAATTTGGTATAAACGGTATCATGATCTTTATGTCTATTGAAAATTATCTACAAAATTTTATGTGATACTTATTTTACACTTCTTCCAAACAAAGTAATTTAAAAAGAAGTCAAATTTTCAACTCCTTGTAACTATCTTACTAGGTGTTCGAAATAAGTTTTATGATTACTGTAGTATTGAAGACTAAAGTACTTTGGATGTGCAATATCCCGTCCGTGTCACTTGCGTTATTATTGTTGTAGCATCTTCCAAAATTTACTTGTGTTTAGGTGTTTATCATAGTGTAGCGCTCTTACTTTGCAGCATCGCGTAATAGGTTTAATTTTCATTTTACATGTGGAATTGAGGTGTACAATAACCTGACATAGTACCGTTTGAAAAAAAATATACAACTTTATGTTGGCCTGGTAACACTGTTAATCTGGTTGTATTACAGAGTATGTTAAGCAATATCCCCTGTACATTTTTGCATAGTGTGGAATTTCAGCGTTTTGTAGTTTAAAAGTTACAAAGGCTTGTCAAAGTATATATTCCATCTGGGTGTGTATACATGTATGTATTATACCTATATACATACCTACCTGTGGGGCACAGTGGCTCAATGGTAGTTCGCTTACTTCTGGTACGTAGTGTTGCCACGAGACGAGACGAGACGAGACTTCAGGCTGTCTTGTCTCGTCTCGTGCAAAGCATGTCTCGTCTCGTGTCTCGTCTCGAAAAAATGTGCTCGTCCCGTCTCGTGTCTCGTCTCGAGAGGTTCGGTCCCGTCTCGTCTCGTCTCGTCTCGTTTGTCTCGTTTTGTCTCGTCTTGTCTCGTAAAAAATATAGCAGCATACCATGGGAACGAAAGTTAAATGTAGCAGGCTGCACCATGCTAATCAAGATACAACTAAGTTACAAGTATTAACCAGAACACAAAGACAAGAAATGTCACGGTAACTACACCGTGAAGCCTTCACCTCTGGTGTATGTGGTAGTCGGTTCGATCTCGGTTAGTGCCATGTGAGCTTTGTGGTGGACAAACATCGAATGTGTGTGGGGGCCGCGGTAGCTCAGTGGTAGAGCGTTCATCTCTGGTGCTTGGGGTCTCGGGTTCGATCTCAGCCCCTGCCAAGTGAACTTTGTGGTGGACAAACACCGTGTGTGTGGGTTTTCTCGGGGTTCTCCCGTTTCCTCCCACTTTATTCATTCCACCATTTCATTCATTACTCATCATCACCGTCTCCTTTAGCCTAACCGGCATAACCGTGGGACCTAAAACTCAAAGATTTCATTTCATTTCATTTCATTTTTCGAATGTGTGTGTTTTCTCGAAGTTGTCTAGTATCCTACCACTTTCTTCATTCCACTAATTTTCCCATCATCATCCATTCGGGGTGGGCCAAAGTTGCCTAAAGGTCTTAAAAATAAATTCAAATAAGCTCACAAGGCAAGGACAAATAGTTTACAAGATAATATATCTCTGCTGTTAGTTGTCTGAGGCTTCTCGACCCTGCTTTTTTTTTTTTTTTTTTTTTACATTCTGAAACATTGAAATTTGTTTCACCAGTTTCAATACACGAATATACAGTAAATTGCTCATAGGTACGTCGAACATGAAGACACTAATGTCAAATAATGTTTACAGGACAAGCAAAGTTCGATGTAAAGGTGTCACCATCCACGACACTATCGTATACTATCAGCCCACTTGCTTTATAGTGTCTGTATATATATATATATATATATATATATATATATATATATATATATATATATATAGAGAGAGAGAGAGAGAGAGAGAGAGAGAGATGGAAAGATATATAGATAAATAGAGAGATAGATATGTGTGTACACTTTGATTTCATATATTCCAGCCTTTAGGTTTCCATACCAATCCAAAAACTACTTTTCATTTTAGCATGTTTAGATTTGTTGCAATTATTATTTTTTTTTAAAAAAAAGCTCGGAACCAAATAATTTTATTGACTAATGGAAAGTATTTGATTGAAATTTTATATGTTACTGCACAGTAAGCTCTACTTAAAGTGCCATAGTAATAGGAGCTGAACGACACATCGGACCAAAGAATGCTTGGGGCCAGTCTTCACCTCCATGGTACAAATCTATTCCCATAACCGCGGGGTGTGTGCCACTATATGGTGGTTGCCCCGTTTGTGTAACAAACTTATGACACTACACCCAGATTAGCTAGTGTTCTAAAAACAGTTGATTTTTGGGTGGCCATTTTGGATTAAAGTTTCTTATATTGTCGTGATCTATTCGCAATCATACAACGTACATCTTCATACCAAGCTGAGCGGTCTGCGGCGATAGACCATCGGCTCCGGGTTCCGGGTTGAGTCCCGGAAGGGTCATGTGTATGGATTTTAACAGCATTTGTTTTTTCGTATTGTGTCAGGGGGCGAAATCGTACGGGATAAAAGGATTTCAGTCTGAAAAAATTGGAGAGAATATCCTCCCCAGGATACTTTCATGGGAGTAAGGAATTAGTAAAAATATAGGATATACATTTTATAGCAGGTTTAAAATTATGGTTTGGGTATCCTATTTCTTTTCTGTTATGTTCTTCAATGTTCGAATTTTGATCATTCTCATGATATTTTCTGCTTTCTATGGAGTTCCATGAATATTATACCAAATGTTCTTTACTCTGTAAGAAACCATTTGTGAAGATAATTTAGGTCCTAATGAATATTATTCACTAGGAAAGGGAAGTATTCCCCTCCTCTCAACATGGAAGCAGAGCAAGGTCCGTCGACCCTACTGTTCCGCGCTTTTACAGGTCCCTTCATAACTCGCTGTTTCTGCGTAGCCACTTTCTCCAGCTGTAGTGTAACGACACCGTGGTGAAGCAGGGACAAATATCGTGTGGTAAGCCTGGGACAAATATCGTGTGGTAAGCCTATGTTCCGCCTTAGCGATTTGCAAAGGAAAACAAATTTTTAAATGCAATAAAAGTAAAGACTACATACAGATACAATATGTACTCACTATAGCATTGAGTATCACTTGAAGAACAGCTTTGCATCCACTGTCTTAAAGAACATTCCTCCTGCGCAGTTCCTGTGTTTTTCTACTCAAAAACCGAATTCTGAAGTATGTCTTAGCCTTGTCGAATAGTTTCAAGATCGAAGTGTCTTTCTTAGGACATAAAACGGTCAGCCAATCACATTCTTTTTCTTTTCTTCGGTTCACAGTTTTTTGTGAAATATTCGAAATATAACTTCATACTATTTTATTGCTTCCATCCACCTGGAAGAAGGTGAAACGAGACCACCACATAGCCTCATATTGCCACCATTGAACTTCGAAAGAATCGCAACTATCTTGAATCCTGAGACTTCAACTTTCGATATGATTTCGAAGAGTAATTTTTACTTTTCATAGTCTTATCGAAATCATAATACACTGGATGTTTCCACACATCTATTAAGCCTCAAATCATTGGCACCTGTACATTTCTGTGTGGTCGTAAAAATAAATAAACGTTTTGGTCATAGCATACACGCCTATTAACATTCAATTCATCAAATATAAGCACTGAAAATTTTTCCACACTCTTTAAGTAGCGTCCTTGCTAAGTCAAAATTTTCAAAACTGGGGTAGGAATACCGGGAAAAAACGGTAATTTTTGCATACAACGTCGAAATGTCGACACATTGGGTACGGGGATTCGAATTTGTAACCACAGATGATTGTATAATTTATCAATGAGGCGTGTTGTGTTAATGCACGAATGATATCTTAGTCAATCCATCTTAGTTTTTTCTTGCCATTCATTAGCATATTTATTTGGTCCTGTATAAAACTTTTTCGTAATATATCCACCACCGTTTATTAACCACTTTATTGAAACGATCACAATATTATATTTTAGAACTGGCCTTTGAAATTAATTCTTTATTATATTTGCTTTCCAATTCTTTTAACTTCGTTTGTAAACATATTATTTTGGCTTTGTACATACTGTTAGACTTCAGTTTTTCGTTCTTTTTACGCAAAAAGGAGAGCTCTTCCTTTGGTTTATGCCCCTCACTCTCCACAAAACAAACGAAAAATAACATAAACAAAGAGTTATTTTTTTATTTCAGTTTCAATAGTTATTTCATCTGGCTGCACCCCAATGTCTGATTTGTTTTTTCTTTAAACACCTAACTTCCGTACATTTAATTCTTTCAGTATTTACATCAACACGGTTCCGTATAGTAAAGGTAAGTTTAGTGAAGGCACATCTTGTTTAAACTTTTTCTTGGGTGGAATATTTAGAAGCTCACATTTTAAATTATGTCCATAAGCTTCGGGAATAAAATGATCGGAATAGACGCTGGCGTTTTCAACTTTAAAGATGTCTTTCCGACAGCATTTCTTTTGCCAAACTTTCCGCAAAGGGACCGAGGGAAATACATGATAAATAACTTTGGAACCCGTAGTATTTCTACTATAATTGCGACAAGAGCTTAGTGTAGAATTCGACATGCTTATAGGCTAACACGACCACTACAGTAATTAATGTTTTCTTAATACAGGAAAGCAAGAATCACACACTTTCCTGCAAAAATCAAAGAAACAAACAAGGGTGAATGACAAGGACCTTGGGCGAAAGCTGTTTCTGCTCCCGCCGTGACGTCACAATTTTACTGCATCTTCGGTTTTCAAAGAAGGGTAGTTATGACGCGACCTTAAAAGAGGAAAGGAACAGTAGGGTCGACGAACCTTGGAAGCAGAGGGCAATTTCGCACACTGGTCAGATCAAACATTTCCGCGTAACAAAACGAAGGTCCCCCTGTAAAACCTCTTCATTTAAAGTGTTATTGTTAGTATCATAAATTTGCTGAAAGCAAACAATTTGAAGGGTTCGTTGATAATATCTGCTTTTTTTGTCCTGCGCCCGCCTTCCAAACGAAGAGGTGAATTTTACAACATGACTGCGGTATAATAAGCGAGCGATTGGTAAAATGGTAAAAGTGTATTTTTATGTGTATGTGTGTGTGTGTGTGTGTGTGTGAAAGAGAGAGAGAGAGAGAACGAGAGGGAAGACAAAATTTTAGTTGCAAGATGACATACTTCAATTGCCGTTTTCGGTTAATTTCGGTTCATATAGCAAAAAGAATACCGCAACCAGAGAGTGCGCCATCTCAACCAGAACTTTCAACAACAGCCTGTAATGAGTGTAGACCTTATCCAGTTTTCAAATTGAATAGATGGGGTGGTAGTTCGGTTTCTTGACCTTGTAAAAATCTTCCCTGTCTTTGATTTTGTTTGTCATCATTCCAGCCAGAAATGAAAAAAAAATGAGAATTCCTCAGTT
Organism: Thermobia domestica; assembly: GCF_964235325.1. Classification (NCBI taxonomy): domain Eukaryota; kingdom Metazoa; phylum Arthropoda; class Insecta; order Zygentoma; family Lepismatidae; genus Thermobia; species Thermobia domestica. The sequence goes on along the minus strand of NC_137456.1, from coordinate 133,361,591 downwards.
TACAGCAAGGGAAATTGGGGACAAGACATTAAGGATGATATTCCTGGAAGCTCATATATCACGATTGATTCATTCTATAGACAGAGGACACTTTTCTATGAAGGCTTTTCAACATGTTTTCTCACAAAGGGGATTTTCCTTTTGCAATCTATTTGAGCACTGGCAATTTCAATCTTGGCCATTCCCGCCAGCGTTTTCATTTTCGAGACACGAGACGAGACGAGACATTTCACGAGACGTCCCGTTTCGTCTCGTGTCTCGTCTCGTTTTCGAGACGGGACAAGTAGTCTGTCTCGTCTCGTGTCTCGTCTAAAAGAGTTCCGTCTCGTCTCGTGTCTCGTCTCGTTTACGAGACGAGACGAGACGGGACACGAGAAATGTCTCGTCTCGTGGCAACACTACTGGTACGTAGGGTCTCTGGTTCGATTCTTGGCGAAGTAACTTTTGGTAGACACTGTTGTGTCTGTAGGTTTTCTCAGGGTACTTTCGTTTCCTCCCTCATTGTCATTCCACCAGTTCTTCCACTCAGCATTCATTTGCTTTATTCATTGTCTCTTTTAGCCTAACGGGAATAATTGTGGGACATTAAACTGAATGATTTCATTTTTATATACACATCCACAGAGGTACCTCGTGGGTATGCGGTTAGCGTATGCGCCTTTGGCATGGGAGACCCGCGTCTCGGTCTCCCATATATGGTGTATGTGTGTGTGTGTGTGATGGCTGGGTGAAATTCATCTATCTCTTTCTGGAAAAATATTCAATTCCCACATTGCCTGAACCTTGATTTTTACATTGATTTAGCCAATACTTCCTCCTCCTTAGACTTTTAGTGTATATAGACACTTTTAATATTGTGTGTAAAAATTCTCAAGTCAAAATGTATTTAACATGATTGATTTAATATACCTAAAGTAATTAATCCTTTTATTTTAGGTTTTATGAATCATCTTGAAGATATCGAGATATTAAAATTGGCTCGAAATAAACTTAAGAGGCTACCAGATTTTGCTATCAAACAAAGGAAAGTACGAATTTTTGATTTCAGTGGTAACGATGAGCCACTTATTGAACACATAAAGGAAGACCTGAAGAACATGAAACTTTTGGAAGAACTATATTTATCAAAGGCCAAGATTGAGTATTTCCAAAAGGACACTTTATATCCACTCCAACATCTTAGAATATTAAATCTCACAGAGACTGCCATTATTACCATTGACTCTGGTTCTTTTAAAGGATTTCCGAAACTGGAAATTCTTGATATTTCCCACAACAGACTGAGAACTATGTCATCGGATGTGTTTGAACCACTTAAATATTTGACAATTCTTGACTTAAGTTATAATTCCATTGCTGATGGACAGAAGTTAGTTATAAACGCAGACTTACGTTTGCTGGATCTGGCTTACAATAGGCTACGGTCATCGAAAAATTTAATTGATACGTATTACAGTACAGGTTCAATCAATTATTTAAATCTAACAGACAATGGCATGTCAGAACTAGAAGATATAACCGTGTATAAATCAGGAGACAAACGCTGGATTTATCATTTGAATTTATCGCAAAATCAAATCCCTGCTTTCTCGTACTATGTGGCGAAAGAGTTGCTTTACCTAAAATGGGTGGATATGAGAGAGAGTCCATTCGATTGCAACAACTGTCATCTTTTGGGACTACAACACTTTTTGAATAACACAAACCGCGAACAATTTCTTCAATCTCCAAACATAACGTGTGTGATACCTGGTGATAAGAGGAACGATTGGATAAGAAACTCTACCTTAATTGACGCGTGCAAAGGCCCTAATCTTCTGTTGGCTGTAGGAGTACCGCTGATGGTTGTCATAGGACTTTCGGGAATCATTTCATCAATTGCATACTACTATAGATTTGAGATTAGCTACATTATGCATCTTCTTAAGATCAAGAAAGAGTCGGAGAAAAGTGGAAAACCACACGAAGAATGTATCTACGACTGCTTTGTATCCTACAGGTAATTATATCTAATTAATGTATATGCATATTGTTTGTTCCTAATTTAAGTAATATTGTGTTGGAAAATAATGATTGTCCTTTGTAGATTTAAAACATAAGGATGCATGACAACGAGCTTCACTAGTTAGGATTATAGATGCCCAAAGTCACGCGGTCGGTGTTCAATAGATCTGAAGGTTAAGTGAGCGCAAATTATAAATCATGACGTGAGCGTGATGTTGAAATGATGTATATGTGAGGTTGAGTGAGTGAATTACTCATGAGGGTGAGATTTAGTGACGGCTTAAATAGTGAACTAAGGTCAAGTGAGCATACTGTCGAAATGATGTATGATTGCTGATGCGATAGTGAGGACGAATGAATCATGATATCAAAATGATGTTGTGAGAGTGAGGTTGAATTAGCATAATCTAAGACTGGTAATTTGACCGTGATGTTAAGTATTTTAAGTATGATGTGTGACTGATATGAAACTGAAGTCAAGTGAGTTTGATGTTATCAGTGGGTACGAGTTTAGGTGAGCGTATCGTGAACGGATTGATAGCATAAGCATGAGATTGAGTGTGGTTATGTCAAAGTGGGAATTTTTGATCAGGATTTTTGATCAGCTGGCTTCCTAGCAGCATTCCATCCTGTCCGTTCTGTTGGTGTACAAATTCAACCTGCTCGTTTGGCCCAGTACCCAGTTTGGCGAAAGTTCATTAAGCAATGGGGGCTCTCAGATTACAGAAAATAATTAATTGCTTAAAAAGTTTGGAAAATCGCTTAAATGTTGCTGAATGAATTGCATCAAAGCTTCCTCATTCCTCCATCTTTGGCTGGATTAGGGTGTTTCATTTATAGACATAAGCAAGGAATTTTGTACTTCATGAAACCTAGGATATTATACTTCTTTGCAGTATTGTTTTCCACAGCGTACAAATTGCGTTCTCTCCAGTTGTTATAACCGAATAATTCAAGATTTTTTAAATCAACTTTTTACTACCTTTGAACTAATTTATTGTATTCAGTGTGAGATTTGTTAACAATGCAAACTTCAAACCCTTATTTGGTTCATTGCGTAAAAGTAGGTAGGGGATTATTATTTTGTTGTCATGTACTGTATGCTTTATTTTGGGGATTTTTCTTTTTCATGTGAGTAGTTAATACATAATACTCCATTGTATTTTTGTCACGATCATAACCTTACAATTAAAGGTACACATTTGTTATTATTAAACTCAAGTAATTAAATAGTTTAAAGCTTGAAGTTGGAAAACAGTCTTTAAAATACTTCCATAAAAGCATGCAAAATTCTGCTTCATTATCGTAATTATAATCAAACACTTCTCTTCAGGGGTAAAAGAAGATCTGAAGATTGATTAATATCGGTTCTGTGGTTTAAGCGTGATGAAGTCACAAAGATAGTCACTTTTATTTTTTACATATATGTCCCCCTTCCCCTCCCCTATATTGTGCAGTCAAAATAAAATGATGAAAACATCCCAGGTCCGAACCTTATCAATGTTTAAAGTTTGATCGAGATCGGTCGAGTAGTTCAAGAGTTATTTTTATTCATTTTTATATATTTACCTAGTCCTCTCCCCTCCCCTAAGTTCTTCCATCAAAATGAAACAATAAGAAACTTTCCAGGTTCGAACTTCATCTATGTTGAAAATTTGATTGACCGATTGGGTGGTTCAAAAGTTATTAACTCACGAACATGGTCACTTTTTATTTTTATATTTATTGATTTTTGTATATCTCCCCCTCCTTCTTATACCCTACGTTGTTCCGTCAAAGTAGAATGGTAAAATCCATCCCAGGCACGAACGTCATCGATGTTGAAAATTTGATCGAAATTGATTGTTTGGTTCAAGAGTTATTAAGTTTTACCTATTTTTTTTATAATTTCTCTCCTCTTTCTCCCCTAAGTGAATATCTAAAAACATTCCCTGCTAGAACTGCATCTGCGTCAAAAAATTGATCGAGATCGGTCGCGTGGTTCAAGAGATTAAGAGTTACAAACATAGTCACTTTCAATTTGGATCTGAAGTTTTTTGTTCATAGACACCGCTATTATAATGTAAATTGTTATGAAAGCGTTGAGAATTGATTAGAATCCTTAGTTGTTAAAAGATTGCTTAACGCCGTAAGATTAATTTAGCTTTTTGATGATGGGGAAGAAGAGGACGATAGATCATAGAAAAATAAGATACACAAGTAACATGCCTAAAGATATCGTGATCTAATGTTACAAGATCGAAATAAATTTTACATCAATATAAGAAAAATTAGGTATACATACGCCATAGTGCAGGAATTTTAGGTCAAAATTAGGGTCAATTTATACAAAAAAAAAAAATCATACAAGCAAGAAACTTTGCACTGTTGTAGTACTTGGCCTCCTTATCAATATACTAAAAGTCCCCTAAGATTGACGAACTTCGGCTGCCATGTTGGATAATGACCGTCGATTTTCAGTTTTTTGGCGATAACTGCACAATGAGCAGAGATAGCGTAAACTATAAAGAGTGATGATATCTAGAGAATGGAAAAAACACACATTTTGGTGTATAATACATCTCTCTTATCTTTATTCGTTCAGGAGATATGAAGTTTTCAGTTATGGGAACTTTGTTATTTCGTGCAGATAGAACGGTTTCTCCGGCAAAATTCGATCACTATAGATTGCATACTTACTCAAATTGTGCATTAAAATGAAGAAAATAAAAATTCAGATTTTGATATATATATATATATATATATATATATATATATATATATATATATATATATATGTGTGTGTGTGTGTGTGTGTGTGTGTGTGGCTTGTAAATCACACAGTAATGACTTGTAAATCAAGTTTCGATCCGTAAAGTTTACAATATATGTAATTACTTTGTAGTAGACATAAACGTCTATTGAGCATAGTTTATTTTTCTTAACAAATCTCTAACTTTGACTTAATATTTCTGCAGCGTTTATCTTGTTTTGAAAGGTGCCACTACCTTTCTATATCTAAGGATGCTAAAATACATTAGAATACAAGAATTTATATTGAAAATTATTAAAAATATGTTCTTTGTCTATGTAATTTAAATATAAACTGCATATAATTCATCCTCATTTTGTTGCGAAGTATGAACATCTGGGTAGTTATCACACGAAACACCCTGGCTCATTGGCGAATAAGACAACCCAGCGTTGAGACAAACACAATTCTTCATACATCCACAAGATATTATAGGGTGCGGCAGAAATAGCTAGACGATGTTTTTTTTTTCAAATTACCGGTAAATATTTTAATGACCTTTTATGAACAAAAGTTTTACATGTCCAGAATGTACACACAAAAGCATTACATATGGTAACTACGTCTTGAAAATCATATCAGTGAGGTGTGCACCATGGTTATTCAAACAGATCTCTGCACGTCGCCTCACAGCACTCACAGCTCGTTCAACCATGTCCAGCGGGGTTTGGTGGATTGCATGTTGAATGGATTCACGCAAATCCTGTAATGTTGCAGGTTTTGTTGCATACACTTGTTGCTTCTAGTAACCCCATAGGAAGAAGTCACATGTCGATAGGTCGGGTGAGCGTGCAGGCCAAGGAACATTGCCGCGACGAGAGACAACCCGTCCTGGAAACACCTTCCCAAGAATGTTGATCGATGCAATTGCTGTGTGTGACGTGGCCCCGTCTTGTTGGAACCACATCTGTCTAAGGCGACGCCGTCGCAGTTCTGGGAGTAAAAAGTTTTCGAGCATGTCCACATATCGAGCACACGTGACAGTTACAGTGTTACCATCCTCGTCATTGAAAAAGTGTGGTCTAATAATCACATCAAAATAAACACCATACCATACTGTTACTTTAGAGCTATGAAGGGGCACTTCATGTAACAACCTTGGATTTTTGGGTGCCCAGTAAAGGAAATTCTGCTTATTTACACACCCATCAATGTGAAAATGAGCCTCGTCGAACATAATTAACCTCTGTAGAAAGTTTGGGTTCTCATTAATCATTTGCAACAACGTATTGCAGAATTGTATTCGAGCATTAAAATCCTCAGGGAGCAACTTGTAAATCATCTGAATTTTGAATGGGTGGAATGGGTCCTGGTGTAATATTCGCCGCACACTCCTATCTTATATGCCAAGTGACACAGCATGCCGACGAGCTGAACGCCTTGGACTTCTAATTAATGCTTCTCGAACCCTCTCTATGTTGCCTGGTGTTCTCACTGAACGTCGACGACCTGGGGATTTTTTGGATCTTTCAGATTGTCGTGTCGGTACTTGTCCATTTCTGCCAATGTTAAAATGACTCCGAAACCTACGCTGCGTACTTGTTGCAGAGTCTCTTGAAGAAACACTACACTGCGAAAGCGCGATGTTCGTCCGACCAACGCTCCATGGCTACTGACGGAAGGCTTACGTAATTCTTCCAATACTGCGAATGCGCACCGAACAGTCGAACAAACTTGCATGCATACACAATGCTTTGAACCACTTTACAAAACAAAACAACAATGAGCACGTTATCTAACGGGTTACGTTTTCTATGTTCATTTTACATCGTCTAACTATTTTTACCGCTGTATGCAATAACTCAGAAGTAGCAGGTTCCAGATCTGAGCAAACCGGCATCAATTTGTTGTTAGATTGTGTCCATCATCAATATGTAAGATGTTATGAATTTCCCTTCCATTCGTGCACTTGATGATATACACGAAAAAAAAAATGTTGCTTTGCGGCTGCACTTGTTGCGAGTAGCACTGTGAATTCAAATATGGATCTTAGTGTTTACTTACCGACGAGAAAATTGTACTCATAATAATGATGCTCATCAAGGTTCTAGCTTTTCTTTGCACTATAGAGTTGAAGTAGAAATCTTTCACCAGCCTCGGCTATTGTTTCTTTGGTAGACAATGGATCATTGAACACTAAAACTGATACCCTCAAATCTTTATCTGTCTGAAGAAGACGCATGAAGTTTACCCTTTCAATTTAAAAATGAAAATGAAATGATATCTTTAAGTTTTACGTCCCACGGTTATGCCGGTTCAGCTAAAGAAGACGGTGATGATGAGAAGTGAATGAAATGGTGGAATGAAGAAAGTGAAGAAAACGGGGAACCCCAAGAAAACCCACGCACACGGTGTTTGTCCACCACAAAGCTCACTTGGCGTGAGCGGGGATCCCATGCACCAGACGTGAACGCTCTATCACTGAGCCACCGTGATCTCCCTTTCAATATATAGCCGAGATTGTATCACAATCTGCTGGTGCATGCAAAAATAACAGTACATCACATATTTCTTCCCCAAATAATAACTGTTGCTGATAAATATTAAATATAGTTTTCTGTTTCTTAGTCCCAGAGGCAGGCCTTAGAAACCACAAATCACACTTTTCCTTTGTTAATGCTGTTAACAGAATTAAAAGATCAGTGTTCTGACCGATAACAACAGACACTTGGCATTTTGTATTTTCCAAGGGTACATTAACTATTGAAATATCAACATTAACTTCTTGGAAAACCTTCACATTTTACTTCAAACAACGAACTACCAAGGCATTGTTTAAGGTAATTTTATTATTGCAATTACCTAAAACTTTAGCTTGAGTGCAGGTCGTAACTGAGTTTTCTTGAAAGTGAATTGTTGCCGACGTTGTACGTACTGTTTGTTGTCTGTTAACACGTTCGCTGCTGAGGACGCCCATCGGCGTCCAGTACAGAATTTGGCATAAGCGCCGGACGCCTGTCGGCGCTTGTCCCTGCAGCTGATTCACTTTCCCGCCAGCGCTAGTGCAGGTATTGGTGCAAGTTGCAAGTGCAAGCGAATCAGCTGCAGGGACAAGCGCCGAGAGGCGTCCGGCGCATACGCCAAATTCAGTACTGGATGCCGATGGGCGTTCTCAGCAGCGAACGTGTTAATCGATTCCTTTAGTCGTTGGCTGTTCAGGATATCATCAAAAACAACGATGCAATTTTCACTGTAATGAGATACTATATATGAAATGTAGCAGTCAAGAATATCATCATATGCCGTTAGTTTTGGTTATACTATCGAATGCGGAATGTGGTCTCCATCTAAAACATGAACAGCATTCGTTGATACTTTGAAATTTCTTTCTTCACATTTAAAAGCTGAAACTACAGATTACTTGATGCCCTTCTTCATTGAGATGTAATCACATAATGAAGGTGGTTTTAGGAAAAAGTCATATCGGAAGTAATGTATATTATAATTTAACATACAGTGGGGTTTAAGCTTTAGTCAGTGTTTCTTTTGTTAAAAATCATTTTCGAGTTTACCAGAAGAAGAAAAACTTTCAGAATCACCTGTTACGTATCACAATAGAAATTCAGTTTTAGATAGTGTATTCAAATATGTGTCATGTACATATTAAAAAAAAAAAATTGCATTGAACATAAAAATAACAATTTTATTAAAAGACTTAAATTTCAGAAATATGAAGTTTCCTTCAAAACTTTTGTTATCAACATTTCTGAAAAACCACATCTGATATGGTGTATCTAACCTCACATTCGTAATCAAGAGGTCAACACCTACTTCCTTGCAGGAAAGAGAAAAAAGAATTAAAATTTGTAGAACAGTGAAGTGGCATGATATTTCAGAGTCAGATCGGTAACTTTTTGAAGATATTTTATACTTACGATACAATACTGCCAAACTGATATTAACATACATCAACAACTACTTTAAATAATTATAATTTTATTTTAATTTCTAATGTTTTGTTTAAATTTTATTTCATAGTGGAAATGACAGAACATGGGTCCTACGAGTTCTTCAACCAATGCTGGAAGAATCAGAGGAGAGATATCGGCTTTGTTTACACGAAAGAGACTTTCGATTAGGAGCTATTATTACGCAGAACATTGTTCAAGCCATTGATAAAAGTCGCTATACACTGATTATCTTGAGCAAAAATTTTGTACAAAGTCAGGTACGTGTTTACAGAATTTCATTTGTTATAAGTGATAAGTGTTGTGAGAATAGATAAAATATAAGAGTTGCTATTATTAAATCTATGTGTTGTGAAAATGTCGATCCTTTGTAGAAGTCCACGTAGCACAGAAATATTCCTTGGACGTCTAAGAAACGTCAGTAGTATATGCCGACGTATAGAGAAGTGAATCTTGATCCAAGACCTACGATTCCTGGATCATCTAGGAACTATGGGTTTGGTTCGTCTCTGTCCACCCCTAAACTTAGGAACTAGTCAAATATAAAAATTTTAGTAGAGATGCATAGGACCATGGTACGTAAATTTGAAATTTAGGTCATCTGAAAATTTGGGTGATCCATCTAGTCACCTTGCATGGCAAAAAAAAAAAAAAAAAGCCAAAAATTCAAATTAAGAAGTTTTTAAACTATATTTTCTCAAAAATGAGCATTATCAGGGCATATAATCCTATGAATAGATATATTAAACCATTCTCTTTAATACGAATGGGAACATGTTGTAGATTGTTCCAAATTTCAGTAGGGGGGGTATTGGCTCACTCCTTAATTTTTAAACTCCCAGAAAAAATAAAATTTTGTTGCTGTTGTATATGAGTAGGGTATCTGTAAAGTTTGCTGGTAGTAGTAAGCGCATGACTTGAGGACAATTTTGCCGCCCTCGGATTCTGGCGCCCAGGTCAATGATCTAGGGGTACTTAGGACCACCCTCTCTAGATTTTGGCAGGGGTACCTTGGCCCAGCCCCTAAATTTTGGCAGGGCTACATAAGACTATCCCCTTAAATTTTGGAAATTGCCAAATTTAAAAATTGGATGTGGTAGCCTATGATCAGGGTATGTACTTCTATTAGTATTGGGGGTCCACCTCGTTCCCTTTCATGGGTAAAAAATTGCCAAAAATTCAAATTTCGTGGTTTTATGACCTAATTTATTCCCTTTTACGAGGTTTTATTACTCTATATGGTTATATGGGTGTATACAGTAGGGTGCATCGAATTTCCATTTTTTTTAAATCAGCTTACCCTTAGCGATTTTTTTTTGGTGAAATGGTCTCTATATATCATATATAAAATCGCAGGCCGATTAGTTAATTTCTTTAGGTGCCACTAACGGCCTAAAGTTTCAAAAATTTGTTAAGAAATACATTGTTTTAAAAACAAATTATACATATTTACTTTTACGAAAACATTTTACCCTTAGTAGTTAATTTCGGCAGAAATGTACATATTTTACGTGAAAAAAATTTCAGCTTGATTGGTCAAGTCCTTCAGGGGCTACCGGCTTCTTAAAATTTGGACAACCCCCCCCCCCAAATATATTTTATTCAGTGTTTTGTAAAAAAAATCGAGTTTATGTTCGTAGCGCGAAAAAAATAAGTAATTATTTTTGTAGAAAGACTCCTTTCGATAACACACCTGCACTGCATAGAATGAAGTCGCCCAAAAGCTAGTTTGTCGTAAAATTAAAAGTGGAGTAGCATCGAGAGAAAAGAATAAAGTGACTCCTTGTTAGTGTGTCTGGAGATAATATTAGGAGTAATTTTGCGTTGCTTTCTAGACAGAAAAAATGGTGTTTGAGTGGAAACTGTTTACGTTGCTGATTGTGTTTGTCAAAATACGTGTGCATTTGTGTGCGTTTTTGAAGGATTGCGTCCTACTTGTGCTTGTCGGCAGTCATTGAATGTGTCAGTTCGTCATTCCAATGGTGCGGCAAGTTTGTTGAGGTCTTGCGTTGACAAAAGTGTCTGACTGTTCAAAATTGTTTTCGGTGAATAAACTATCAAGTGTCCGTAAAGATGTCACCTAAAGAGAAGTCACGTTTGAATGTAAGGAACTTTGTCCATAATGTCATTGGATCCCCTGTGAAATTCACTTTTAATCAGCTTCCAACAATCGCTGGTGATCTTAAGCAATTCTTATGGGAAAGAGAGAACACGAAATGGGAAGCAGCATCTCAGAAGGTCCACTCTGCTAAGGTGCTAGCTCATTCAGTGGCAAGGAAAGTAATTCAAATTTGGGAAAATGCATCAATCAGCGGTGCAGCTATTTTGAGCGAGCAACGGGTTATAGCGTTGATTTTACATTATCAGAAAAAGGTCCGTCAGCTGCAAAAGTTCAAGGACAAACCCGCTTTTTTTCCTTCCAAAGTTGCAGAATTCCAGGAGTTCGCTAGCAAAACTTTGTTTGATATCGCTTCTTGCAAATGCATCGATCCGGTTGCTTGCACTTCTGCGAGAGAGAAGAAAGTGCCTAAATTAAAGGTTTAATTTTTAATTGACCAGAGAACCACCTGACAGATGGGTATGGCAGGACTTTGTAGAAACGAGACACAGAAACATGTCAAACATATATTGCGAAAAAATCGAGGTTAGAAAAATCAACCCAACCCCAATGAAATTAGTAGTTCCAGAAGACAAAACGATAGTGTCTCTTTACAAAATGAATCGTGAGAAGAGTCAGTTTCCACTGTCGAGTTTCTTCCTGCTCTTAAAAGAAATAAGACTAGCTCTTCTAAACAAATGATAGTTAGATTGCAGACATTCTCCAATGCAGCATATAGATGTAATATATCAGACCGCAAGGCAGCAATTATCGCTTCGTCGCTTTTGGCAGATATCGGACTGGTTACCCCAGTTCATAAGCAGAAGGTGATCGACGAAAGCAAGATTCGGAGAGAGAAGAAATCCTTAGGAAACGCCATCGTTGAAGATGCGAGTGCATCGCTTGAATCGACCAAAGTAAAAGCGTTATACTTCGACGGAAGAAAGAATCAGGCTCTCACCCTTGAAAATAAAGACGGCATCAACCACCGAATCAACCAGAAGATCACTATGTACTGCTACAGAAGCCAGGATCGAACTATCTTGGCCACGTCTCTCCTTCATTTGGAAGAGGAGAGAGCATACGGGCTGCCATCACAAAGTTCTTTGTTCATCAAAATGTTCCCCTGTCCGATCTGGTTTTTTGGGTTGCGACGGTACTGCTACCAACACTGGTCGGAAGAATGGTGCGGTGGCATATATTGAAGTCTTCCTGAACGAACCCCTTCAGAGAATCGTCTGCACGAATGAGCTCCCATTTCGACATTTGATTGAATTTATAGACGACAAGTCTACTGGACCAAATACATTTAGAGAACAAATAGGATCAGCACTTCCAACCTGCGAAGAGCTGCCACTCCAGAATTTTCAGCCCGTTCCAGTAGACTGGGACCTCAACTTCACTGAGGATGCATTAAGCACGGATCAAAAATATTTGCTGAATATCTGCCAAGCGGTTTCTTCAGGAGAATGTCCCGTTGGGTTAGCTCACATGAAGCCTGGTAAAATTCATCAAAAAAGCCAGATGGCTAACTACAGCAAATAGAGTCTTACGTTTGTACGTAGGAACAAGAGTCACTAATGAACTTAAAACCATCGTTCAGTACATCATGATGGTCTACGCGCCACTCTGGTTTGCTGTGATCCGTAATCCATCGTGTGCAGAAGGAGCTCGTCATTTGTGGCACCTTATCACGACTTCTCGTCACATGGAAGCGAAATACAGGAAAATTCATCCAGTGTTCCGTAGAAATGCGTGGTACGGCCATCTTGAGAACTTACTTCTGTCAATGTTGACTGACCAAGATGCTAAAATACGAGAACTTGGCTGGAGGATAGTCCTAAAAGCAAGACAAACGACCCAATCTGGTGATCGCGTACCGGTACGAGAATTCGTTGTCCCTGAAATCAACTTAGAAGCGACAAACTATGTTGAAATGATTAATTGGTCAACGTGCACGCTGATGGAGCCACCATTGACAAAACACTTGAGCCTGCAGAAGCTAAGAGAAAATGTAAAGACGGCTCCAATGGCTGATGAATCTATTACATCCTTACCCTGTCACACTCGCGCTGTAGAAAGAATGAAGTTGTGACAGAAGCGGTATCAGCGGTATGTGGGCAAGAAGCACAACATAGATTTGTCATAGCAACACTACAATCAAGAAAAAACATACCAGAATTTAATAGAAAAACAATTTGAGGTAAAAGAGTAACGATATGAACTTGCACTACCATATGCAACATTAGTATATACAGGTGGGCACGTGGGCGGACCTCAAACTGCAGCCACCTCCTCGTGGTGAGTTCTGGGTTATTTCCAACATTAATGTTTGGAAATAAGCAAAGAGCTGCAGATGTAAAGCAAAATATTTCTTATCTAATTAACGATCCAGATGAATCACAAACAATGCAACTTAATTTTTAAGAAATAAAAAAAGTAGGGACAAAATTGTCCATATTTTAAGTCACTGGTAGCACCTGAATGACTTGACTCATCAAGCTGAAATTTTTTTCACGAAAATATAGACTTTTTACAGAAACAAAACCACATAGGATAACCATATTTTATAAAAGTACATATTTTACATTTTTAAAAATAACATTCATTTTTTTTAAATTAAAATTTTCGGCCGGTGGTGGCACCTAAAGATATTGACCAATTGACTTGCAATTTTTTACATGTTATATGGAGCCCATTTCGCAAGAAAATATCACTAAGAGGAAGCTGATTTCAAAAAAAGTGGAAGTTCGATGCACCCTAGTCTACAGGGGTTCATTCCCTTTTATAAGATATGGGTATATTAATGCACCCTTTAAATTTTGGGAAGGGGTACCTTGGCCCACCCCTTAAATTTTGGAAATTGCCCAGTTTAAACATTTGGTATAATAGTATAGGACCCTAATATAGATCACTATAAATTTGGGTGGTTCACCCCGTTCCCTTTCATGGGTAAAAATTGCCAAAAAGTTAAATTTCGAGGGTTTTTGACCTAATTTATCCCCCTTTGATGAGGTTTAATTACCCTATACGGTGAAATAAACATATACAGGTGTTCATTTCCTTTCATAAGACATGGGTATATTGATCCTCTCCTTTAAATTTTTGGGAGGAATGCCTTGGCCCACCCCTTCAATTTTGGAAATTGCCCAATTTAAACATTTGGTATTTTATAGTATAGGACTCTAATATAGATCACTATAAATTTGGGTGGTCCACTTCGTTTCCTTTTAGAGATGCAAAATTGCCAAAATATAAACGTAAGGAATAAGTTGTACCACATGTTTTGTTTTTGGCCCAATTAATCCCCTTTGATGAGGTCCTATTACCTTATATGGTTATATGGTCGTGTATAGGAGTCAATTTCCCATCATAAGACATGGGTACATTGATGCACCCTTTTAAAAATTTGGGAGGGGTACCTTGCCTCACCCCATCAATTTTAGAAATTGTTCAATATAAGCATTTGGTATCATAGTACAGGACCTCAATATGTACTACTATAAATTTGGATGGTCCACCTCGTTCCCTTTTCATGGGTAAAGAACTACCAAAAATCAAATTTCGGAGGTTATTGATTCAATTTATTCCCTTTCATAAGGATTTAGCATGTTATATGGGTATGTACAGAGGTTTGTTACCTTTATATGTTTATGTTCCCTTTTACATTTGGGAATTATCAAATAATAAAATTCGGTAACGTTTTGTAGGACCCATTGTAAATGTTACTGTCCCTCTTATGGCCAAATATTCAAATTTTAAAGGTTATTGACCTATTTTATATTTTCTAATACGGTTTTATTATTGAATGAGTACACGACTTATTACTTTTTCATAAGATACAGGTGTATTTGTGTACCAATCTTAAAATTTGGGAGGGGTACATTTCTTGTTATTATATTAATAATTGGTAATTGTTCTTAGAATTGGGTGGTATCTCATTCTTTGGTTAAATCATTGTCAAATATGAGTATGGTCACGTGATTTGTTATTGACGTATGATGGGATTAAGAGTCCAGGACATTGGTACATTTAAACTTTGTAGGATAATTTGAGAATTGTCAAAATGAAATTACGTCATTGGTTTTGATTATTCCCGCCTATGGGCCAAATATAAACGTAAGCAACACGATGTACCATGTGTTTGAATAGTGTACAGGGATTCATTTCCTTTTCAAAATTCGTGGAAATTATCAAATAACACGTTTCTAGAAAATAGTTGGTTCTCCTAAGGTAAACAATTGACGTAATTAAGACCTAACTACAACATGTAATTATATTATTAATTGTAAGACTTAGGTATATCGAAAGAGGTACGTAGGACCATTCTTTAAATTTGGGAATTGTGATAAACAAAATTTTAGTATGAGGCGCGAAAATTTGAAACGATACTTTGAACTTTAGTCATAGCTCATAGTCTAAGATCATTGGTGGTGGTTGATTTTACCTTGAGTTTTCTGAAATCTAATAGATAACCTTATTGAATCTTATGACTCATAGACGAAAGGCAATACATGCTACAAGACTTTGAAATTTAATCACAAGGTGACGTAATTTGATTCGTTAATCACTAGCAAAGTTATTGTTGATGTAATTTGATTGGTTGATCACTATCTTTCATGCAATCTGATTGGTTGATTACTATCTTTCGTTCAATCTGATTGGCTGATGATTTTCAAATCTTTGCTGTATTCATTTTTAAGTTTTGTTTAACATTTATTAATTACTGTTTAAAAATCTTGGTTTGAACATTTTCGTTCAACATTTTGCACTCACTGATAAATATGATCAAAACCGTTTATTTGTTAATCGAATAGTTAAAAACCGGATAATGTTTGACGGTTAACCGTGAAACTTAAAATTATTTTAGTTGAAATTTTGTTTGAAAACTTTTTCGTTTGAAATTTTTTGTTTGAAAAGTTTTTGTTTCAAATTTTTCTTTGAAATTTTTTATTTGAAAATTTTTGTTTCGAAATTTTTGTTTGAAAACTTTTTTAAAGTTTTGGTTTCAAAATTTTGGTTTCACATTTTTGTAAGTTTGTGCACTCATTAGTAAAGAACCGTTTCGTAACTGTTTAGAACAAAAATATCTGGCAACATTGTTTATCATGATGCAGTAGTACACGTCACAACATGATAATGGAACGTCATCAGTTTTGCATCATCGTTCGAGATAGTATTCATGATAACGTCATCATGGCTACTTGTCTGCAGTTTTTAAACTCTGAAATTATTTACCAAAATTGTGGCTCAGTGGTAGAGCGTTCACCTCTGGTGCTAGGGGTTCCGGGTTCGATCCCAGCCCCCGCCAAGTGAACTTTGTGGTGGACAAACACCGTGTGCGTGGGTTTTCTCGGGGTTCTCCCGTTTCCTCCCACTTTCTTCATTCCACTATTTCATTCATTACTCATTATCACCGTCTCCTTTAGCCTAACCGGCATAACCGTGGGACGTAAAACTCAAAGATTTCATTTTTTTTCATTTCATTTCATTTACCAAAATTACCGATTTACAACAGAATGTACCTTATAGAATCTTAGCTAGCCAAATAATTCCTACAAAGTTTGGATTAAGAATCGTAGTGAAGCTTGAAAATGATAAGGATATTATTTTACCGGCAAGTTATTTACCCATGTAAGCATTAAAACAAGAAGAACTATTACGTTTCTTAAACACTGGATCTGTATCTTTATGCTATAAAAGACTCGTTGGACGGAGTCATCAATTTTAATTTACTACACAGCCGGATCAGTGGATTTGGTTTCGTCAGCAAATGTAATGAAATCATAAATTCAAACGTTAACAAATTCCTTTTCAATGGCGTCAGCCGTAGCTGTATGATGAAATCCTCAATCACAGAACGCGATCTTTGAATTGGGTTGGTCAGCATGACGTCAGCAAATGTGATGAAATCATGAATTCAAACGTCAGCACATTCCTTTCCAATGACGTCAGCAATAACTATGAAATCAGCAAATACCAAGAAATCAATCGAGCAAGTGCGTTTCAGCACAAAATATGTGTACTTCTAACGATAAAGAATTCCTCTTTGCAAGCTATTATCCGATAAATATATTTAAAACAACATGTGATGATTGGTATCTGTTTTACAACGTTTGAACCTGTGATTTGATTGGGCAAAGCAGAACAATTTGGTGTACAACTGAACTTTGAAGAATGGAAAATATTATGTACACGTATCGACCAAATGAATGATTATTTTCATGATGAGCTAAATCATTAGGCTCAAATCATGAAGTGGTGTTGCGTACAGTCCTCGAGAAGAAGATGGTGCTGTTACGTAAAAAAAGTACATTGCATGAAGCCCGCAACATGGTGTATCTAACGCAATCGGAATGAACCAAATTCATCAATGTATTTCAGTATGTTAAACATGCAGTGGAAGTCTGCAACAAAACAAATATATTCATGAAAAAGTACTATTTTCAGAAATATGTTATGCATATTGTATAACATGTATGTAGATGGTGTGATGGTTGTCAACATTGTTCGCGGGTGCATACCTGTATTGATAAACAGTTTATTTGTGATCGAATGGACATTGAGTTTCCACCAATTGATATTGCAATAGACCTTAAAAGACTTCAGTTGGAATTAAAAGTATACGCTAAAGACAAACTAGTGCAAGAAGTTCAAAATACATTTATCGACAATATCCAGATTCTATATCTGGTATGGATGTATGTGATTAAGCAGTTACGAAACGGTTCTTTACTAATGAGTGCACAAACTTACACAAATGTCAAACAAAAATTTTAAAATAAACTTTAAAAAAAATTTCAAACAAAAATTTCGAAACAAAAATTTTCAAACACAAAATTTCAAATGAAAACATTTCAAACCAAATTTTCAAACAGAAATTTTCAGACAAAAAGTTTTCAAACAAAAATTTGAAACAAAAATTTCAAACGAAATATTTACAAAAAAATTCAAACAAAATTTTGAAACAAAAATTTCAAACAAAATTTTGAAACAAAAAGTTCAAACAAAAATTTGAAACAAAAACTTTTCAAACAAAAAAGTTTCAAACGAAAAAATTTTCAAACTTAAAATTTCAACTAAAATAATTTTAAGTTTCACGGTTAACCGTCAAACATTATCCGGTTTTTAACTATTCGATTAACAAATAAACGGTTTTGATCATATTTATCAGTGAGTGCAAAATGACGGCTACCAAGATTTTTAAACAGTAATTAATAAATGTTAAACAAAACTTAAAACTGAATGCAGCAAAGATTTGAAAATCATCAGCCAATCAGATTGAACGAAAGATAGTAATCAACCAATCAGATTGCATGAAAGATAGTGATCAACCAATCAAATTACATCAACAATAACTTTGCTAGTGATTAACGAATCAAATTACGTCACCTTGTGATTAAATTTCAAAGTCTTGTAGCATGTATTGCCTTTCGTCTATGAGTCATAAGATTCAATAAGGTTATCTATTAGATTTCAGAAAACTCAAGGTAAAATCAACCACCACCAATGATCTTAGACTATGAGCTATGACTAAAGTTCAAAGTATCGTTTCAAATTTTCGCGCCTCATACTAAAATTTTGTTTATCACAATTCCCAAATTTAAAGAATGGTCCTACGTACCTCTTTCGATATACCTAAGTCTTACAATTAATAATATAATTACATGTTGTAGTTAGGTCTCAATTACGACAATTGTTTACCTTAGGAGAACCAACTATTTTCTAGAAACGTGTTATTTGATAATTTCCACGAATTTTGAAAAGGAAATGAATCCCTGTACACTATTCAAACACATGGTACATCGTGTTGCTTACGTTTATATTTGGCCCATAGGCGGGAATAATCAAAACCAATGACGTAATTTCATTTTGACAATTCTCAAATTATCCTACAAAGTTTAAATGTACCAATGTCCTGGACTCTTAATCCCATCATACGTCAATAACAAATCACGTGACCATACTCATATTTACAATGATTTAACCAAAGAATGAGATACCACCCAATTCTAAGAACAATTACCAATTATTAATTTAACAATAAGAAATGTACCCCTCCCAAAATTTAAGATTGGTACACAAATACACCTGTATCTTATGAAAAAGTACTAAATCGTGTACTCATTCAATAATAAAACCGTATCAGAAAATATAAAATAGGTCAATAACCTTTAAAATTTGAATATTTGGCCATAAGAGGGACAGTAACATTTACAATGGGTCCTACAAAACGTTTACCGAATTTTATTATTTGATAATTCCCAAATGTAAAAGGGAACATAAACATATAAAGGTAACAAACCTCTGTACATACCCATATAACATGCTAAATCCTTATGAAAGGGAATAAATTGAATCAATAACCTCCGAAATTTGATTTTTGGTAGTTCTTTACCCACGAAAAGGGAACGAGGTGGACCATCCAAATTTATAGTGGTAAATATTGAGGTCCTGTACTATGATACCAAATGCTTATATTGAACAATTTCTAAAATTGATGGAGTGATTCAAGGTACCCCTCCCAAATTTTTAAAGGATTGCATCAATGTACCCATGTCTTATGATGGGAAATTGACCCCTATACACGACCATATAACCATATAAGGTATTAGCACCGCATCAAAGGGGATAAATTGGAACAAAAAGCACATGGTCGTAATAATTTTCAACAATTTTGCACCCCTAAAAGAAAACGTGGTGGACCATCCAAATTTATCATGCATCATATTAACGTCCTATGCTATAATACCGAATGTTTAAATTGATAAATTTTTACAAAATTGAAGGAGCGGGTCAATGTACCCCTCCCAAAATTTTAAAGGGGTGCACAAATGTACCCATGTCTTATAATAGGAAATGGACCCCTATACATGACCATGTAACCATATAAGGTAATAGGCCTCATCAAAGGGGATTAATTGGGCCAAATACAAAACATGTGGTACAACTTATTCCTTACGTTTTATTTTGGCAATTTTGCATCCCTAAAAGGGAACGAAGTGGACCACCCAAATTTATAGTGATCTATATTAGAGCCCTATACTATAATACAAAATGTTTAAATTGGGCAATTTCCAAAATTGAAGGGGTGGGCCAAGGTACTCCTCCCAAAAATTTAAAGGAGTGGATCAATATACCCATGTCTTATGAAAGGAAATGAACACCTGTATACGTTTATATCACCATATAGGGTAATTAAACCTCATCAAAGGGGGATAAATTAGGTCAAAAACCCTCGAAATTTAACTTTTTGGCAATTTTTACCCATGAAAGGGAACGGGGTGAACCACCCAAATTTATAGTGATCTATATTATTGTCCTATACTATTATACCAAATGTTTAAACTGGGCAATGTCCAAAATTGAAGGGGTGGGGCAAGGAACCCCTCCCAAAAATTTAAAAGAGTGCATTAATATACCCATGTTTTATAAAAGGGAATGGACTCCTGTACACTCCCATATAACCATATAAGGTAATAACACCTCATGAAAGGGGATAAATTAGGTCAAAACCCTCCGAAATTTGATTTTTTGGCAATTTTTTTACCCTTGAAAGGAACAAGGTGGACCACCCAATTTATTATAATACATATTAAGTATCTGTACTATGATACCAAATGTTTAAAGTGGGCAATTTCCAAAATTTAAGGGGTGGGCCAAGGTACCCCTCCGAAAATTTAAAGGGTGCATTAATATACCCTATCTTATGAAATGAAATGGATCCCTGTATACGCCCATATAACCATATAGGGTAATAAAACCTCATCAAAAGGAATAAATTAGGTAAAAAAAACGAAATTTGTATTTTTGGCAATTTTTTACCCATGAAAGGGAACGAGGGTAGACCCTCAATACTAATAGAGGTACATACCCTGATCATAGTCTACCACACCCAATTTTAAATTTGGCAATTTCCAAAATTTAAGGGGGTGGTCCTATGTAGCCCTGCCAAAATCTAGAGGGGGTGGTCCTAAGTACCCCTAGGTCATTGACTTGGGCGCCCGGGCGCCAAAATCCGTGGGCGGCAAATTGTCCTCAAGCCATGTGCTTACTACTCTGATCTATCTCGTTCCCTTCGATGAGCATGAACTTGCCAGAAATAATATTTTGGAAGGAGATGTTATGATTCATCCTAACTGTATTATATGTGATGACACATTACACGTTAGCTCCCGGGGTATTTTTGAAAGACAGATGTAAACTGGTCCAAGATTTCCGTCCCAAAATTTAGGAACTAAATTCAGCGATAGAACTTTGCGATGGACGTAAATGAAGTCTTTTGACTTAGACTATTAGAGCTGTAGTTAAGGTACACTTTCTTGACACTTTGGTAGTTGTTAACAGTACATTTTCATAATAAGTTGTATCAGTGGTTCACGGTATGTTGGACGATGTTAATGTATATTCTTATGAGTGTGTTTG
Source organism: Thermobia domestica (assembly GCF_964235325.1). Lineage (NCBI taxonomy): Eukaryota > Metazoa > Arthropoda > Insecta > Zygentoma > Lepismatidae > Thermobia > Thermobia domestica. The sequence goes on along the minus strand of NC_137456.1, from coordinate 133,340,365 downwards.
AAATTTCGGAGCCCCCCAGTCGTAGGTAGCCTCCCAAAAACTTCGGAACCTCAAAGAACATTGTTGCATTGTGTAACAATGATAACGTTTATGGTACCTGTGTGACGTGAATACATATGTCTAAAATATACTTGTAAATCATGTGCCATCCGGTCGTAGGGGTATCTCTCCCTCCAAAATAGGAACCAAAATTGATGAAACCAGTAAGTATTTGTTATTTATAATTCAAAAAACGTTTTTTATCCTGTGAATATAATAAGGCTTATGGTACTTTCGGCAATGCGAATATATAGGTCTATGAGTGTATTTGGAAACTAGGTGTCTCCTGAGCCAAAGCGCCTCTCCAATCCGATACTAGTTGTCTCCTAATTCAGAAACTTAAATTGATGAATATGAGTTCGGTACGTATTTTTCTTGGTTTTAAACGTGTTAAATAAAACCTTATGAAATATTCTTTTGTATCTAAAAGTTAGGCATTCCTCTGGTAAAAGAAACCCTTTCCAATTTTAGGAACAAAAATTGTTAGAAATGAATTTGGGAGGTATTTTTCGAGGATTTAAAACTCTTAGATGAAGTCTTATGAGGTGCTATGTTGTATTTGTGAGTTTGGTGTACCTCATATCACCTTGTGCAATGTATCCCTGCAAACTTAAGAACCAAATGTAATAGGTATGAATTGGGACGCACTTTCTTTGATTGAAATTATCTTTAATATCATTTTATAAGATAAGGAAGGAGTTTGTCTTGGTCTGTGCCTTTTATATGCATCTGACCTAAGCTGCTACTCCCAAAATTTAGAAACCAAATTTGTGAGTTATGAAATTGTTAGTAATTTGTCGTAGATTTTAATATTTAACACTAAACAATAATGAGATGTTAATATATATTAAATCATGTTTTTAGCACAAAATGTGACCATATCTGGATATTTCTTGTCTTTAAAACGAATGAAAGGTGCAACTATTTTTCTTAATAATCACTTTCAATAACCAACACTGAATAATTACATAATTATATAGAATGTATATGCTTCAGCCGATTGATATACAACAACTTATCAATTTCACACTTTGATCCTTAGGGTACGCTAATTAACTAAGCTTTTAATGTTGATGACTTAGAGAACATATTTTAGTTTGTACTCATGACGCATAACTTAATGTCATTCCCACCTATTGTAGCTCTTGATGTACTTGCTGAACTTTAATTAATGGAAAGTTTTCTTTGGTAAATTATGATTGTTAGTCACATTCCTCACCACTGATTAGTAAGTTTATTGTTTTAGCTTACAAATTTTTAGCAACTAGTATGCGAACCAAAAAGTAAAACGATAACACATTTAGTAATGGAAAGTTCTTAAATTAAATTTTGAATTATTTTTATAAGTACAGTGAATATTTATAACAAATAAAAAATATGAAAACAAAAAATGTATGAAATTCTCAAAAACGTAAGCCATACAAACTTTTTCAAACAAACTATTTTACTTTAATAAATGAAAATTTGTTAATTAAATAATTAAAAACCGGGTGATGGTAAACGGCTAAACTTGAAGCATTTTCGTACTACAACATTTTTTGTTTGATAAATTTTGTTTTAATAAAATTTTCTTGAGAATTAAGTTTGTAGTTTCACATGATTTTTTGATTTAAAAAATATAGTTGGAAAGAAATTTTCAACACATTTTGGCCTATTGAAAATATTTGTGTTCGCATATTTTTTGTTTCAAATTTTCCATTTGGTAAAAATTTTATGTAAGAAATTTTAAGTACATTTTATCGGTTGATAATGTTTTGAGTACGCAGAAGTATTCTTTTCGATTATTGAAGTTTCGTTTGAGAAAATTTCTTGCGATTTTTCTCTTGGATTGCAAATTTCAGTTGCAAGTTCTTGAACAAATTTAGTTCACAAGAATTTTTCATTTGAAAATTTTCTGTTGATAAAAGTTTTTAGTTTAAAAATCATTTGTTTACACAATTTCCTTTGTTTCAAATGTTTTAGTTGATTTTAAAAATCCGGTTACAAATTCTTTGCTTGCTCAAAAATATGTTTCGTTGATTAAAACTAAACGTTATTTTCGAGTTTACCAACTCTGGTTATATTGAAAGCTTGTTTCCTAGTCTGAATCCAACATAGCGTCGTCATCACATAACTGCAATTCAAAAAGAATTCTACATCAGCAGAATTTTAACCACATCCATTTGTGACGTACAACATATTGTTTAACTTCGCTCATATATATACAGGAAGTTTCAAAATAACACCGACGTTTGGAAGGTGATTCCTAACACCAAGATAAGACAAAAAGTATAGACCATCCTGGGTGCACAAATGCTTCCTTTCGGAGTTATAGGCTGCCAAAAACATGAAAAAATGAACTTTAAAGATCTATAGCTTCAAATGTATGGGACCTACCGTAGTCGGGTCAAGATTTCACTTAGGAACTAGTATGTGTCCTATCTAAATATTCAAGCATCAGAATCCTGTGGTATTTCCGCAACAATTTTTATAGAGCTAGTTAGAGAGTACTTCAAATTATATGCCCGTAGCCAAACTCCCCATTTAAAGAAATGTTGCGTGAGTACCTTAGGATACTGAAACGTTGATTTTTGGATAGCGAACTGTAAATACAGGGTTTGTCCGGAAAGTAATAGGACTGAGTCGATTTAAAAAAAAAAAAACTATTGAGCCAATCGTTACAATTCTTTAAAAACTTTCAAAATAGGCTCCTTCTGCGTCGATGCAGCGCTGCCAGCGCGATTTCCAAGCATTGAAGGCATCACGGAAGTCATTCTCCGGAATAGCCTTGAGAGCCGCGGTACAAGCTGCTTGGATCCCCTCTGTCGTCTCAAAATGCTTGCCTTTCAACGGGCGTTTCAGGCGAGGAAACAGAAGGAAGTCCGGGGGGCACATCTGGGCTGTAAAGCGGCTGCGGAAGCGTTGGAATGCCGGCCTTGGTCAGGTAGCTGTTCACAAGAAAGGCGGTGTGAGCCGGGGCGTTGTTGTGGTGCAGCTTCCAGTCGGCTCCGATGTCTGGTCGGACCCGATTGACCCTTCGTTTGAGTCTCTTTAGCACTTCCACGTAAAACTTGGCGTTGACGGTTTGTCCAGGAGGAACAAATTGATGGTGGACGATGCCTTTGATGTCAAAAAAGACAATGAGCATCGTTTTCACTTTGGATTTGCTCATTTTTTCCTTTTTTGGGCGAGGAGACGCCGGCGTGTGCCACTCGGAAGATTGCCTCTTTGTCTCGGGATCATACTCAAAGATCCATGATTCGTCACTTGTGATTACGTTATTCAAAAATTGGGGGTCACTTTCACACATGTTCAAATTTTCTTGGCACAATTCCACTCGCCGCAATTTCTGGTCGTCAGTGAGGACTTTTGGGACAATCTTCGCGCACACCTTGCGCATGTTCAAATGCTCCGTCATAATTTCATGAACCACAGTTTTTGGTAAATTTAACATCTGGGCAATTAAACGAATACTTAGTTGACGGTCTGAGTTCAAAACTTCGCGCACACGAGTCACATTGTCGGTGTTTGTCGAAGTCGAAGGTCTTCCAGCACTGTCTTCATCGGCGACCTCTTCCCGGCCCTTCGAAAAGGCCTTGTGCCACCGAAACACACCACTTCTTGCTAAAGCATCATCTGGGTAAGCCTGCTTGATCATATCAAACATCTCTGTCGCAGATCTACCGAGTTTAACACAGAATTTAATCGCGTACCTCTGCTCTAACGAACGCTGCATTTTCTGCTTGCACCACTCACAGAAACACGTCGCGCGAAAAAGCCTGTCCTGACTCTCCGTGTGCTCGGAGACAACTGACCAGCCGATCGTTCGTTAGCTAGGAACGCCCTCTACCAGATCCAGTAGGTGCGCGCACGCTCCGAAGTACAGTCATGGCGGAATAAAATCAGTCCTATTACTTCCCGGACAAACCCTGTATATCGTTCGAAATAGTTTTTATCGTAACGTCATACTGTCTACTTGTTTGCAGTTTCTTAACACGCGAGATGCAATACAATTATTTATCAAGGTTGCCCAATTTACAACAGCATGCGCCGTACAAAATCTTGATTGGTCAAGTTATTTCTAAAAAATTTGGATGCCGATTACTATTCTTTCTAAAAGATAACAATAATATTATTTTACCGGACAGATATTTAGCTAAGGAAATTGCAAAAACTAGGAACTGTTAAGTTTCTTAAATATCAATTCCATATACGAATTTTATGAAGGGTTAAACTATTATCAAGGGATGTAACCGATTTCGTTCTTTTTCATAATCCCTTGAGAGATCATTACATCTTAAACTCGAAAAGAATACTCAATGATTGCAAGAAGAAGACAAGTGTGTGTGTGTGTGTATGTGTGAAACTAATGTGAACCATAGTTAGCAGAAACTACTATTGAAATAATATAATTTATAACTGTACATTTACAACAGTGATTGCCAAATTTCTATTCCACAACATCAGTATCACACCATCAAAATTCAGTTCATCATGATTAAATGCATGCATTCCGTTCGAGCAATAGCATTCTAGTTGGAAACATGTGAGAATTTAATACTGTAAGACATAATATGTTATCTGAAGTGGCTATAGAAAATATTCTTTCCGGAATGTTTCTGTGTACGCCAGGCCGGTAGCCAGCCCAAAAATGTAGGAGAGGGGGCGGCCAAACCTTATTATAGTTCATCACCATATTATAGTTCATTTGCAAGCCTAGCGTGAAAATTTTAGGGGGCCAGCAAAAATGTAGGAGGGGCCCGGCCCCCCTGGATACGGGTCTGGTATACGCCATTGTTTTGGAAACAGAGAATTATTCACTTCCAGGTACGATGTGAAATTCTCCACAGCAATGAAACCCCCTTTAAAAAAAAATCTTTCCAATTTGTTTATTAGCTTTGGTAAGGGAGGCTTATTAAACCTTGTTAAAACATTTCTCTGGATGTTTATCATTGATTTGCCTATGTGAAGTCGCTCATGACCTCCTGTATTGTTTACAATCCGTTCTTCCACGATTTGCGGTGCCTCATCGGCCATGGATCCTACTATATATGTAAACAATAACATACACTCAATACAAATAATAAAATACAACAATGAAACATTCATGAGTTAGATCACTATAGAATGAGTGTTTATATCTTCTATGTGTAGGGGTAATTGGGCTTTCGGCTCACGTTGTTTATTGGCGAACCTTACTCATCTTCAAGAGCATCTCGCCGCAGATAGAAAGGCACAATATTTAAAGTACCATAAATATTTTTGCCACTGGTTTCTTAACTTAGTACTATTGGCAAAGGAAGCGTCACTAATAAACTTTGCTTGAAGTAATTTATTGTTTTCCACTCATTTCTTAACAAAATGGATACCATCAACGTTTTCAAATAACTACTTTTTAAATAATATTTGTATTTATTTTATACAGTTTATTACAAAATTGTTTATTCTGTACTGTTTATTACAAAATAAATACAAATATTATTTGAAAGTAGTTAACAAGGAACGAAGATAACATGATAAGTCATCAATTACACTTGAGTTCATTTTTCTAGCCACTATCTTAACCTAGATTTTTGGGTAATTCAAATTGTGGTCACACTGTAATTTCTATGGATGTCAACATTGAAAATTCTTTTGATTCGTATTTTTGGGTGTAGAGTAACATTATCTATTATTGTGGTAAGTTACATTTCATAATATCTTTTGACTTACGAGAAACGGGCAAAAGAAAAATGGTTAGCTTTTTTAAATAACTTTTAGTGGTCTGCCCCCTTAATATATGCCATAAGTACTTTTTTAATGAAAAGATCCACAAGGGGTGGTTTACTTTTTGGGAGGTGAATTTTCTTCGGTAGAAGTTTTCAAGAAGTACGGTAAAGCCTTACATTTTTTTTCGTATTTCACATGAAAATATTTTATTAACAACTGGAATATTTCATGATTTTTTAAAAATGGAGTGAGAAAGTTTAGTGTGGTGGCCCGTACCTTTTAATTTTATTGATTTTCTCAGTAGATACGCATTTGAACTGTTTGTTGTTAATTCTTTCTCACTGTTTACTAAGAGTGTACGAGATGTAGTAAGAGATTAACGTGACATTTCATATTACGTAGATTCATTGAAGGTATCAAATCCGGGTCTACTGTACTAAAGGTAAGAGCTCCAAGCATCAGCCACAAGAAATATTAGTACTGTTTCATATATCTTGTTCAGATCAAGCGTTTAACTGAACAAATCTAATTCTTTGCTTTTGACTGAATTATTTATTATTCTTACAGTGGTGTCGATGGGAAATGGAGATGGCCAATCACCGTGTATTCACTGACAGAAGAGAATTTCTTGTCTTGATAGAGTTGGAACGCCTTGAGCGTGGTGAGCTCCCAAGGCATCTGAAATTCCTCATGGACACAAGAACTTACTTGGAATGGCCGAAAGAAGAGGAATACCAAGATGCGTTCTGGAGACGATTGGGTGAAGCACTGGGTCGCAGTATCTACACAAGAAATCAGGAAAAGGAAAGGGAGAGAATTCAGAACGCAATACCACTACACGATGTAGCTCAGAGGTCACGTGCCCATGTTGATTAGCTTTAATTTCACTCGTTTGGTATATTGCTGTATTTTTGTTAAGTTTTTATTGTTCAGTAGAACCTGTGAAACTTGGGCTCCCTTAGCTGTACAAAAATGTGCAATGGTAATGTTATAGAATGACTATAGGCCTCCCAGGAACGCCCGGATATTTTTTCCAGGGAGATCAAAAGACTGATTTCAGGGGAGTTAAAAATCTATTTCAAAGAGGGAAAAGGACTGACGTACAAGTATTGTCAAACTCACACACACTTTGATGCACGCGTGCACAGAACACGTCATAAACAACAGTTGTTTACAGAGACATCCTTATCATCTATAGTAAATAAACTGTAGTACTATAGTATTTAATATAAATATATTAAGTGCACTTATTATAGTATGTGAGAACAAATTAGTATTTTTACATGTAGTTCCAAGGACTAAACCCAGTTCGAAAATACAGAGGGGGCAACTGCAGACATTGTCCCCCGATGCGGGCGACCATAATTTCCACCGCCATCTTGCTTTTAATTTTGAGAGTGACAAACATAACAGGCTTTCACTAGACAGTGAAACTACTTTAGATTGCTACCCTTTGTTCTACACAGTAGTGTCATTCAAATCATGTAACAACTTGTTCTATGATAACTATAAATATGCAAAGTTAGGATAATATTATTATTGTATGAAGGTTTTATTCAATTGTACAGTATATTTGTATATTATTATTATTATTAGTAGTAGTAGTAATACAGATCACAAACGTTATCAAAATACCACTGTTCGTAAAATGGCAGAGCTATAACACAGTGTTGTCAATTTCGTAACAGTAGGCCTAAATTTCCCGTCCGAAGCCATTCAGTTTCGCGATCCCCAATAGATATTTCTTTTGTCCATAGCAGCCACGTCTGTGTTAGTGCCAAAACATGCATTCAAACAAACAAATAAATAACTAAATAAAATACAAAAAAAGAGAGCCATCATTTCGTATCGCTTTGTGTACCGAAACTAAACACAAATGACAGAAATGAACTGCGTCAACACATCAATAGAATACTACCGCTAATTTTACAGTAATTATGTGATATCTTCAAATAGATAAAAGATAATCGAAATGTGGAACAAGAGTGCCCTAGACAAATTTTGCATGAGATACCGTTATCACGAGTCACGTAGTAGCTTTCCATTTGCAGCCATTTAGAAACGCCTATTTTCTCAGACTGGAAATCGAAAGCAGATATGTGAGTAGTGATAACGGTATCTCATGTAAAATAATATTGTCTAACGCGCTCTTGTTCCACATTTCGATTATTTTTTTTATCTATTTAAAGATATCCCATAATTACCGTAAAATTAGCGGTATTTTAATTTCGCCGTGATGGGGCCTCTCAAGGGGTGAAGTTCAGCTTACGTCTGGTCTGCCATTTAGCCCTTATAGAAAAGGAAGTACAAAATTTGATAAGTACAAACTAAATATAACAACAGTAATAACAGTTAAAAGTACAATATTGAAGTAATGCGTAGAAACAAAAGGATCATTGAGTGCTATACATTTGCAGCAGGAAAAGAAAATTCAAGCTAAACTTACAATAAAGCTAAATACTGTATTCGTGATGATACGTACCTTATGTAATTCGGTTAAGTTGTAGATCTACGTTTCATATAACCATGGTGCTGAACAGAGGAACTAAACTTCAAAAATAAGTAAACAAACGAATGAATGAATGAATCAAATGTTTCTTCATGTTACATAAACCTGGATATAGTAGCATCAGGAGTCATCTCCTATACTTGCCTATACTTGCCTTGCAAGAAAAGACAAAAATTATAGTGTGTTCAACTAGTAGTGTTACTCAAATCATTACTATGATTAGTATTTAACAACTGGTTTAATGATTAATTTAATAAGTTCAGTTAGTATAAATATCATTACTATATGATTACAATATGATGTATGTGTAGAGTATATTATTATTTATTACACCCAAAAATAGTACTAGAGAATTTTTTTCTTTTTTTAGCTACTGGTAAAGAGACAATTTTAACAGCCAATCACCGAACGAATCTTTAGAAACTTTAACAACCAATTCGGGCGAACCGGTTGAATGACACCACTATATCCAATATAGAATACGTAAGATTTAATATGTTGATCTATTTCTCGCCCAAGGAGCAGGTTCATCTGAGAAGTAGTTTATGTTACAAGAACTGTGTCCATACAATTGCGACTGTTGCTGTTGATGATAAATGGTCAATCAAACTAGACCATTGCCCGTTAGGTAAGAAGTTTCAGTAGTTCTACTTTTGACTTAATATCTTTGGGTTTCTGATGGCTCCTCGTTTTTGCGTGTGTTTCCTCGGATTTTTCTTTTTTCTCCCATTTACTTCATTCCACCATTTCTTTCATTTCTCATAATCACCGCCTCCTTTAGTCTAGCCGGCATAAGCGTGGGACGTAAAACTTAAAGATTTCATTTCATTTCATTTCTTCTTACTGATTTTTAATCCTCTGACCTCCAAAATTCTTTTCCATTGTTGTATTTTTTCTACTGGTATTACATAAGACAACGTCATCTTCAACCAGGATACGCCAAGATGTTGCGTCTTTAATACTTTCAGGTAGGACATCCACAAATAGTTTGAGTAAATATTGACTCAAGGAAGACCCTTGATGTAATCCGACTCTGACAGATATCTAATCCTCATAGCCTACGTTTTTCTAAAGTTTGTCGTAGCTTCTTTATACATAATTATCTTGGGCCAAGTGAACATACTTTTTTTTTGGTACAACTCTACCTTTCATGCATCTCAGACTTTGACACGGTACTCTGTTATATACACTCTCCATGTTAATTAACTCTACATGTAATTCTTTCTTCCTTTCTTGGTATTTATCTATCGTTTGTTTAACTGCAAAAGTCACATTTGTTGTTTCCCAACCTGGCATGAATACGAATTTCTCGTCTCTCCTCACGAAGCCGTCTCTTAATAATTATTTTCGAAATCCTCATTGTATGGAATAATAGCTTAATTCCTCTTTAATTATTGCAATCTTGAATAGTTTTTTTTTTATCTTTGAAAATTTGTATTATTATATTATTTCTCCATTCTTTGGGTATTTTTTTTTCGGCAAATACCTCTTGCATCAAATTTACAATAGATCTATTCACTCTTCGCCCAACGTATTTCTATAATTCCACAGTTGTTTCATCCAAAAGATGGCGCTGCCCGATTACATTCTAATTGCAGTGAAGCAAATTGCTAAACATTATCATCATGTGTAATACGGACATATTCATTTTGTACAAAATGAGCAGTTATAATAAACATGCACGAAACAGTTATCAGATAAATAACGGAGGAACATTTTCATATTATACATACGTTTTGGATTTTGAAAGAGAATGTTTCGAAAAATATTGTAAGTGCAAAAATTATATTTTACTTTAAAGTACGCCTCTGTCTGACTTCAAATAATTGACTATAACCAATTGACAAATCTTTCTTAAGACCACTGAAGAAGTACATATTACAACGTGCCAAGTATTTAAATCCGTGATCGCAATGGTCGACCTTTAACTAAACTTGGGGTTTGCCACATTTTATCACAAACGTGGTGAAAATCGGCAAATGTGACAAAGACAGTCAACGGCTTCCGCGCTCAGCCTTTCCAACATTTATGCAATAGCAAATGACGCTCACATTGGAAATAAATTGAAACATATGAGCAAAAACTATATTTGACTTTTATCATAGCCAATATATTGAAGTTCATCACATTTGGTTTCGGTGTCTAACATTGTAGTTTTCAAGTAACTAAGAATATTACAATGCACATTGTGTGTTTTCTTTTTACTGCTTTCATGCATTTTATAGCGTTATTGTATGGCCTAAATTTGTTCAGTATTTAGTAACATTTCATCCACCATTATATTTTTATCTTATTTTCTCATGGATAATTTAAGTACTAATAAGAGGTACCTGCTCATTTTATTTATATTGCCTGCCCATATTACACATACATTTTGTTAAATATGGTCATTTGCAGTAAGGTTAGTATTTTTAATTTTATCGACAACCATTCAAATATTTTTTGAAAGCAAACCCTATGAGAGTAAACACAAGGTATCAATCTACCTTACTGTACTATTTGTTGTCAAATTATATTTAATATCTATGAGAAATTTTAACATTCGTCTTTTACTACCTATATTAAACGAAATTACCCTATCTTCTTTTCTTATGGTGTTTGTAATTCCTTATCTGTCACTAACGTATTAGGAAATCCACACCATTGAAATACTTCCTCTAATTTCTCTATTGTTTCCACACATTTTGTACTTTTCACCACCCATACTTTTATCCATTTTGACCAAACATCGGTTAACAATAATAATGTAAAACCAAAAATTGAAAAATGATCCAAATGTACCCTTTGCCAAGGTCGTTTTGCCTCTGGCCAAGAAATATAATTTGTTCTGGAAGGTGCATTTGACAATGGATTACAGTTATTACATCTGCTAACAAGATCATGTATATCATTAATTAAGTCTGGCCACCACACTTGCACTTTAGCCATACTTAACATTTTTTCACTACCTAAGTGATTTGCATGTAATCTACTTATATATATATATATATATATATATATATATATATATATATATATATATATATATATATATATATATATATATATCGTAGTTCCATTGGTACAATCACATTTCCATGAAAAAATAACAAATTTCCTTGTATTTCAAACTCATATCTATATTTAAAAAAGCTCTTATGTTCTTTGGTATCAAGATTGCTAGGCATCTTCTTCGGCCAACCATTTTTCGTCCAGTTGAATACAGTCTTCATCCAGCTATCTTGTTGCATCTCTAATTCTATTTCATGTTCTGTTAATAGGAATGTCTGTAACTGACTTATATAATTTTTCGATATCTCTTCATCTTGCGTCGAATTATCCAAGGGAAATCGTGAAAGGAAATCAGCCACTTTCACATCTTTATGGTACACAATATCAAAACTGTAATTATGTAACAGCAAGTACCATCTTAAAAGCCGTGGCATAATCGTGGATGGAGGTGTTTTAACACCAAATATCCATCTCACCGGTTGTGAATCCGTGAGAATTTTAAATTGTCTTCCATAGATATATTTGTGAATTTTTTTACCGCAAATACCACTGCCAATGCTTCTCTTTCAAATTGGGAGTAATTTCGTTCCGCATGGGACAGCGTTGCCGACGCACATTCTACTGTTTGAAAATGATTATTAGTACGGTTTAAAAGTACCGCTCCTACTCCTGTGGGCGATGCGTCTGTCATAATGAAAACCTCCTCATTTTCCTGGAAAGGATGTAAAACTTGAGCCATTGCAATACTCCTTTTAATTAATTCAAATTCATTTTGGTGTTTTTGTTCCCATTTCCATCTCACACCTTTATGCAGTAAATTCAACAAGTTAGGTATTTTCATAGATAAACCGGGAATATGCCGATGATAGAAATTAACCCTTCCTAAAAATGATTGTAACTCCTGAACACCTTTTGGAGCCAGAGCATTTACAATAGGTTCCAATTTTGATTTGGCCCTCTGAAATATTATCTCCATCCAAATCATATCCTAAATAAGTTATTTTTTTTTTACTAAAAAATATACTCTTGTCTTTCCGTACCTTCACATTAAATTCTTTAAATTTTTCTGAAACTTTTACAGTTCTGTCGTAGCATTCCTCTACTGTTTGACCCCAAATTAAAATATCATCCAAGTAAGTTGCAATTCCGTCACATCCTTGCAGTATTTGATCCATAAAACGTTGAAAAATTTGCGGCGAACAATTTAAACCAAATTGTAATCTTGACTGTCTGAAAAGACCCCAAGGGGTGTTAATTACCAAATATTTAGTAGACTTCTCATCCTCTTCTAATTGTAGATATGCATTACTGATGTCTAAAACTCCGTAATATTTGGCTCCCACCACTTTATTTAAAATATCTTGAATTTTAGGAATAGGATAAGCACACCTTTCCGTGTACCTGTTAATGGCCTGCTTGAAATCAAAACATAAACGTTCTCACTACTACCATTGGCGTCGCCCAATCCGAAAACTCCACCTTCTGCAAAATGTTTAATTTACATAACTTGTCTAACTTTTGTTTAACTGCACCCATGAGAGCATTTGGTATTTCATAGGCTTTTCTAAATATAGGTATAGCATCCTCTTTTATCGGTATCGTGACTTTATATCCTTGAACGGGATTATCAATACATTCTGAAAATACCAAATTAAAATCTTACACAATCTTCTGTTGATAATATCCTGTCTCTTTTTGTGTTTCCAACACAGGTGCCACCATATTCTGATTTAAAAAATTACCCACATTTTGTTGCCTCCACATCGGCGTTAAAATATCTAACCAATCTCGGCCCATTATAGGTATAGCCATATCTTGTTGAATAATAACCAACGACAGATTATAGTTTTGATTCTGAAACGTAACCCTGATATCAATACATCCCATAGTAGAAATGTAGGATGTATCAGCATTTCTTAATTTAAACGGAAACTCCCTTACTGGTTTTAATGGAAATCATTTTTCTTTCTGCGTACTACTTATCGCAGAAACAACCGCTCCGGTGTCTAGAATAAATTTAATATCATCGTTTTCACATCGTAAGAAAATTGTTACCGGTTTCGATAAGACTATTATGCTGCGTAAAATTTTCTAGTTTGTTATAATAATATCCTACCGACTGCGCCAATATGTAAAAGCAAAAAGTTTTATTACAAATGTTTATACTCCACTTAACTGGTTTACATTTTCTCTGTGCTCGACAGACCACAGAACTTGGACTCCTCCTATAATTATTGCATTCTTTCTTTGTCCCTAGTCATTCTTAAACAACACAAATCATATTCGTAATTCCACAACTAAATCTCAAGTTTACTATACTGCAATTCTTAGTATCATTTGTATCCAAACTTAACTCGAAACTCACGACATAAACATCTATATTATTTACACATAAAACTTCCTTAACAACGTACCGGCCACTCACGTATTAGCTAACACTTTTCACTCAACAATATGCATCTACCATTTACTCGAAATGCTGACTACGAAAATTCCAACTATGATAACGGAAGCATTTTTAAAAAAGTATATAAAGGATAGTGTTTTATAATTGGAGAGTAGTTTTAATTGCGTTGTTAGATAACTAATGTCTTGTTAGACGCGAATTGTTACCTTTTATTAAGCTAAAAAAGTTGAAAATTTATAATGTAAATACTCTTAAATTTGACGTTACAGCAACTTACATATGAAGGATACAGGAGAAAAGCACGCTAAGTCACACTTCGTAATTTTTTTAGAAGAGCACTTTTAAAGCATGGACAAAGTGGGTTCTTTCTTATATGGGATTTCTTTAATCGTTTAGAAAATCGGATCAAGTTGTTACTCTCGCAGTGTTGTTATACTATTGGTAAGATGCCGCCTTTAGCTGTCTGAAGGAACAAATATTTCAAAATCATGTAATTTGGATTTAGCATATTTTCCCCTTGTACCTTTCATATGTAACGATCCGATAGTACTGCAAGAATTTTGGAAGATCAGTCAAATTTTAATCGGTGTGCAAAAGAGGAATGAACGCAAATGAGTTTCCAATGCGAAGTGTGTCATCAAGGCAATATTCAGAGTTAAATTGGAGGGGTCTATTGAAGGTCAAGTTTAAAATGCCGTAACACTTTTTTGTGGTAAACATGTCAGATGAATTTTTTGGATGAGTTGTGGGATAAGCACCTTTGTATAACATACAGTATATAATACAATATATGTAATGTATAGGAGAAATACTGTATCGCAACACATGATTATTAACTTTAAAAAATGTCAAATAAGCTTTAATTTTGTACTTGATAAATAACAATTCCAGTGAACAGAAATGTCACATATTCCATGTATTGATTTTTTTTTAAATTTAATTGTTACCCATAAGCATAGCAAATCTTGCTTTGGAAGAGAAACCCAATCATTGGTCTTTAAGATCGCTACACCGTTGGAACGACGAGTCGAATAGCAGCAATCTAAAGAGACGGACAACCTGCTCAATAGACAATAGTTTGTGCTGACTCTTACTAATGTGTGTATTTACGTTTCAATAGTGTTTTACAAGTGATTAATTTATTGTTTTTGTAAACATGGAGTGCTTTCGAAAGAAAATTTCAAGGAGTTTCTCGTCTCAATCATTCGGGGTAGTACATATATTATTGTATATTCCTTACATATACTTTGTAACATATTTATATTTATATATGTTGTACCTTCTTTAAGAAATGACAATTAAGTCAAGTGCTAATATTAATTATATATCAAAGATGAAGTAGCATATCTATTGGAGTATTCATATCGAAGTATTACATATATTATTGTATATTCTTTACACATACTTTGTAACATATTTATATTTATATATGATGTATCTTCTTTAATAAATGTCAATTAAGTCAAGTGCTAATAATCAATTATATATGAAAGATAGAGTAGCATATCTACTGTGCGTTCTAAGAATAATAAATACATTGCTGAGTGCTGTCCAAAGAATGTTATGCTTTCAGTTGTTTTACTTTGTTGCATTATTATATTAAACTTTGTTCAAACAATATAGATTTGAATTTAAGTTGTTCTATAGTAATGGTGAACATTCCAATTATATCTGAGAAAAATATATACAAGTATATATCTGTATCTGTCTTTTTAAATACGTTTGTCATCTATTTTCTAACTATCTTTGACGATATATTGTTCTAATACCATACGGAGACGTTTAGAAACATGGATTTTATACTATATAAGGACAGGTGTTAGGCAAAATGGTAAAAATTTATTATTATTTTTCGTTCTTCTGTCGTAGTGAGAGATACTGTCGCAGGACGAACGTATGGAAACAATACTGCTGTATGGGCCGCGTTACTGCTTTCTCTACTTCGGAAATAACGAAGAATATAATTGTCACTTAGGGTCAACTAGGAGAGTTATGGACACATTATAAAATGGCCGACGCTTTACCAAAAGGGACTAACTCAGGAAACCAGGTTTTGAATAATCTTACAAGAAAGTTGAACGAAACCTATGGTGGCTTATGGACACAAGTAATTCATGCCATTTAATGACATATTAGTCAAATTACAGCCATGGTTCGTGGTGGCATAAAAGAAAAATAATTCTGAACAAAAATATTTTCTTGCTTTTGCAGAAAATAGTTAACATCAGCAAATCACTCTCCAAATGGCAATAACAATTTAATCATGAATCCGAGGGTTACTTTACTCTGATATCTCGTACATCACATACTTAACTGCTGTTAGACCTTGTAAAACTGCAACGAATTTTTATTTCCATTTTTTGGGTTCATGTTAAACTACACAATACGAGGGATTTGAACAGTGCCTAAAATACTTCACTATATCTATTAACAATATTAATATTTCAAAACTAAACATACCTTCTGAAAAGTGGGTTATCTTTGAAAGCGCTGACACAGCTGTTCTCATCACAACATAAATGGCCATAATATATTGAACCCATTGTCATACGATCTATCACCTGGAATCTCTACAATCGATGCAAGCCAACACTATAATCGATTGTTTTCTAAATATCGAATTCTTTACAGAACGTGGGGTGGCATAAGGGTTTGCCAGAACGTGGATTATTTTTTTTCTCATCAGCTTTATGCCAAAAACTCAAAATCGCAAAAATTGAACATACGAGGTACAACATCTTAAACGACGACAATGGATAAGGTATTTTTAAAATCCAGCTTCTTACGAAAGGTGTATCATAATTAACAATCACAAGGTTCCTTTATAACAAATTGGTCATTATAATCACAAAATATCGAGAAGTCCTTTACACAAATGAAGTGAATTTAACACGTATGCTCAGCGTATACCTAATGATCTTTATCCACCTGAATTAATTAATCCATTTGCGCATTACAAGCAATAATAGGAAAATAGTAACAATAGAAATTATTAAGAAATGTTTAAATTAGCAGAAAAGTTAGATATAAAATTCCAAGCATGATCATGTATGGGTTTGGCAAATGATAATGAATGCATAGAGGGTATGTACATGTGGATATTCTATACTTGAAATAAGTACATAATTTGATTTAAAAGATCCCAACATTTTAGAAAAATGTTGGAACTTTGAAATACAAATACTTTAAAGAATCGGAAGTTGAGACAAATGACTTTGAACCACATGTAACAGTATAGTATGGTCGGCTGAATAGAATGAAACAGAAAACAAACAAGAATTACACGAAAAATTGATACACTGAAATCTGTTTTTTAAAATTATTTTATATAAACACATTCTTCCCTCATATTTATCGATTTTCTTGACATGTTTGATAGTATTTCTTTAAAAAGTTATTGCAAAAATAATACATGTTTTCCAGGACGCGATTCACCCAACCAGTGTTGTTGAAAAGGATCAACGAGAGGGGTGAAACGGGTTATTAGAAGTCGATATATATTCATTATTGTGAAAAGGTAATAAGTTTGGATAAAGTCTGAGACACGTCAATAGTTGGTATATTTCAGTACAAATATTTAAAAATGCAGTCTTTGGCAGTTCTTACAAGGGAATACTTCTAACGTACAGTGATGTCCAACCTACACATGTTAATACCTGAGATATTTGAATACAAATGTTGAAGAATGCTGTCTTTGGCAGATCTTATGTGAGTACACTTTCACTACACTTTAATTTTCAGCTTAGTTTTGCCTACACTTGTCATAAATAGAAGACTTTATGCCTTCAGCTCTGTACGCAGACTCCGTAGTACAATTTTTTCCTTTGATATCTGATCCTAAACCCAAATGTCGTGAGCGAGGATCACTGTATGAGACAAGGCAAAATGTACACACTGTGATATCTTCTGATTGTCTGGAATATTCTGTTTCAACTTTTACTGGGAGTTCTTCAGATAATGAAAATGTTGGATCCACTACGATTTTCTTAAGCGGTTCTAATTTCATTCTTTTGGTTTTTAATCGTGCTTTCTGAAGGTTTTCAGATGCTAAGGGATGGCGTGGGCGCGCTAAAAGATGGCGTGGCGTTGACTGCAGAAAACTACTAATAAGATTGTTGAACTACCAGTGAGAACTAACGAAAATAGCTGTTTGAAAACTTACAAACAGCACAATTTAACATGGAATTTTACAATACACTAATACAAAATAAATATAAATACGAAATTAAAGAAAATAAATGTGATAACGTAATAAATGGAATGCATTACAATGAATATTTAATAGTACAAAAATAAAAGGTAACATTATACGCGAATATATCACAGGAAACAATTTTAATGGAGCGAAAAATATAGAATAAAATGAACCCTCTCAATTCTCCCTTTGCGACAGAAAATAAATTAACTTTGATGTTGATGTATCCCTGCATCCTTTCCTACAAGACTATGTAATAGAGCACTATTACGAAGAAGAAGAACAACACCGAACGGGCCAAGGTAGCAATTAAAATACTTAAAAGTTTCCTTGCGAAGAGCTGATGACAAGTGATGCGATTTAACAGGTTGACTGCCAAGGTGATTTGAGGGTACTAGTCCCAGGAGGCCATAAATTTAATCTTACCTTTGGCTCGATTATGGATAGTTATATCACATTTTTGTCGCGATATTTTGTTTCTCCCGAAAATGTACCAACGGAAGCCGAGCACCTTGTGTGATTCTCATTGTCTCACAGTAATTTGTGACAATGAGCATCAAGAGCATCCATATATGATGCTCAAGAATCTGGATAGGTTAGTAATTTGTGATATCAAGCATGAGCATCATATATGGTGCTCATGGCACCAGAGAAAAGTAAGGTGAGCACCACATTTGATGCTCATGGCAGTCAACCTGTTAATCATAACAAGATCTGCTTCCTTCAATAAGACTCCTCCTCGAGATTTCTCATGTTCCTCTCTTTGCGACGGATATGATCTATATCGATCTGAACATGGCTTAACTTATCGACTGGAGTAAGACTACGAGGCCAAAGAAGATTTTGTTTGAAAATACGCGGCAGAATACGACAAAAAATTTCAGCAGGTGCCGTTCGTACAGCTTCCGGGCGTTACACTTTCGTTCCTTTTGGTGGGCATTCGTGAGAAGATGGCCGCGAGCTTTCATGACTTTTTTCAGCTTGAGTGATGGTGTAACGTCCGGCTCCCCAAAGACACATCAAGACGATTAGCCATATACCTTTGTGTTGGCGGATTTTCTTGCATTGCCATTTTGCGAAGTTTCCTCTGCATGGTGGAGGTGGCCTTGGTGCATTCCCGCTTCCTAGGCAACTTCGTTGGTGATCCAAATGGTGGAGCTTCGTTGCCCTTGTGATTTTTAATAACATTTTTATTCCACTTAAACTGATGTTGCAACCATTCTTCTAGCACTGTTTTCTAATGACAGAAACACTAAAGTGGGCGTCATAAAGAGCCGCAACATAGCCTTCCCAAAACCGGCTTAGTTTGGGCGGCATTTTGGTCACAGAGTGGAAACACACACACTTGGAAACAAATTTAAGACAACACTCACAACAATGGTCCTGTTTTGTGCGTTATTGTCGTCCGCGCGGAAAAACAACTTCGTTTCCAGGAAGCCACTGCACAACACTGCAGGACTCCACAAGCCAGGTCGGGTAAATCCAGTCTGCCCCGGAGGAAGAAGGAACGAAATCAGCCAAACGTAGGCTGATCAACCTCTGTAAAATCATGCAACACCCTTTTTAAATCAGCTTACTAATGTAAATTGATTTACATGCAATCATACATAACAAAGGCGTAGAGAAGAATTGATAAACTTTGAGGTTAACGGAGATAATATGTTTAAGTACAAGTTACGCAGCACTGATGAGGAGCCCATGGCTTGTCCTGGTCACCAATTCGATGACCGAAGTACAAAGAAAAGCAAGTTTTGCAATGTTATATATTATCTTGCTTTGTGGTTTTGGTGCATATCTACATCACACACATAAAAATTATCTGGACGATTAGTACACGTTCGTCGTGAGCCAACTAGTTTCATTTTGTACTAATAATTCACTTGATACACAGCACAACATTCGATTTGTAAAACAATATCCTTCAAACACACTTAAACAATATACACGCGAAGAGATTTTGTCAACAACATACTGCCAAGCGTTAAAGAGATCTTGTCAACAACATACTGCCAAGCGTTAAAGAGATCTTGTCCACAACATACTTCCAAGCGTTAAAGAGATCTTGCCAACAACTCTGAATTCTGACATCTCATATAGGGATCAGTTTTTCTTTGCAAAGGAAGGAGAACGCGATAAGACGATGGAGCATAGGTTTTCTCACTTTGAATTATCTATGTGCTATATGAACGAAAATGCATAGCAATATGCGGCGCCAGTGACCAAATAAACGAAATTTTTATAACCTAAAGGGCTTACAATTAGTGTTGCCAATTTATGGTTTTTGTCGCTAAGTCTAGCGATTCGATATATTTTAGAGAAAAGATTGTTTGGTTTACCATTGTTAAACTAGGGATTGTACTTTTGAAATGTTGTACAGCGAATTAACTAGCATTATTTATATTACAATCAATGTTTATAACGACTTTTCGCAGTACGTTTAGTGGTATTATTGTTAACGTTGTTGGCAATTATCTATTGAAAAAAAGAGATAAGAGGGCTTTGAGAGGCCCAATGTCCTTACGGCAAAGTATTTTAAACTTCCATTCTTCGATTCTTGATGGTTAACTTTATTTAATTCATTTCAATAAATTACATTTATGAACGAAATATAATTCATGCAATATCTCAAAACTGTGAAGTGATGTGCAAAAATTATCATTTTCGTTTTCTACGCACCAAAATCATTCAGAATCACCTATTATTTTCCCGGAGGTAAAAATCATGTTGAGCAGTTGAGTTGAGTTGATTTTAAGTTTAACGTCCCTTTTAGCAGCGAGGCTATATAAGACGTGGACCTACTGATTAACGTGGAATCCGAACCACATGATCATGTTGGGCAGTGTTATTAGATGGTTGCATATTTAGTTTCGGCGCATCGAATATAATTATTGAGATCTTTTTAAAATCTCTCCGCTAATGACGCCAATAAAACAATGATTTACACAATGCTAAACATTTCCTCACGCCAAAATACCCCTTTATATGGATGAATTCAACTATTTTCGAAGTTAATGTTTGGGGAATTAATCTTCTTCTTCTTCTAACCTTTTCCCCCCAGTTAGCTGGAGTCGGTTTTTCGGATCTCTCTTTTCCACCTGTTTCCATTTTGTGTCATATTCGCTGTTTCCACACTGCACCATATTGTTGTTACAATCTCTCCACTTCTTCTTTGACCGGACCCGAGCTCGTTTTCCATTCAATTATTAGCATTTACTCTTTGAGCTACATATTCCAAGGGTCTTTTTCTTACATGCACAAATCCACCTCAGTCTACTTTCGTGCACTTTCCAACTACGTTCTTACCTTTACTGTTCCCCGGATCACTTAATTCCTAAATTTGCCCTTCCATGTCACTTAACACATCCACCGCAGCGTCTTCATCACCGCAACATTCAACTTCTGTTCCTCTCTCTTAATCGTTGTCCAATATTTCGCTCTGTATAATATGACAGGT
Source organism: Thermobia domestica (assembly GCF_964235325.1). Classification (NCBI taxonomy): domain Eukaryota; kingdom Metazoa; phylum Arthropoda; class Insecta; order Zygentoma; family Lepismatidae; genus Thermobia; species Thermobia domestica. The sequence continues at coordinate 133,319,082 of NC_137456.1, read as the reverse complement.
CTCACAGGTCTTACTCTTTAAGACGTATTGCTACCCTACGGTCACACAATACTAATACTACGGTCACATAAAAAAAAAAAACATGAAGGTCCTTCTAGTATTCTCTGTACTTTTCCATTAGCATCCTATGCAAATATTGCATCCGTTGTCGATCGTCCTGGCATATAAACAAATTAGTCCTCTGTTATTTCGATCTCTTTCCTCAGTCATTTTTCTAGCACTTTGTCCCAGAGTATCATTGTCGAGTTTTATTCCTCTGTAGTTGCCAAATTCTTGCACATCCTCTTTGTATTAAAAAAAAAAAGTACAATGTATCTGTTTCCATTCATTTGGCATATTTCCTGTTCCCAATATCCTATTAAAAAGTCAAGTAAACCATTGCACTCTTTCTTTGTTTAAATTTTTCCATGCTTCGATAGGCAGATTATCCGGTCCTAGTGCTTTAGCGTTTTTCATTTTTAGGACATTTTCTTCCTCTACTATGATCACAGGCCGAAATAGTTCCTGATTCATGGATAGATTTTCACAAGTTTCCCTCTAGTTTTCTGAATTGATAATTTTCTGGAAATGTTTCTTCCACCTCTTTATCTTTTTACTCGACAAAACTTCGTTATTTTCATCCTTGATGTACCACACATGCGAAATCTCTCTCTCTTACCTTCAAAAGATGGTATATAATCTTTTCACTCTATTTTGTTTCCAAATTAAAGACTTTGGGACAAAAACAGGTTAAGTCCAAAAAGTGAAAGTGCAAAGGAGATAGCTTCACAACGGTTTCCACTCATTCGATTTTCTTCAAACTTGGCACATATATAGTAAACCGAAAATAAATCGACGATATTTTTTTGTTTCTTTCGGAAAATAGGTTAAGGGGGCAAAGGCCCCCTTTTCAAAAATGGGTCCCCTTAATTAAAAGGGCCACATTAAAGGAACGAAACTCTGCTGATGCAAAGATGGCTTCAAAGTAGGAAATACGAGTTTTGTCGTTTTTGCGAGAAAAGAGTTTAAGGGGGCAATGGCTCCCTTGAAAATGACAAAGGACCCGCACAATCTTTAGGGAAATTAGATTTCGGTGGAATTGCTTAAAATCGTGATATGTTGTAGATATTGTGTAGCTGAGAAAAAGTCTCAATGGACAAAACCAAAAATCACTGACCGTTTGGCCACTACAGGGTCACTTTTTTGAAAACAGTCGAATTACGATATTCTGGATTTCCGTAAAAATGACCGAAACCGTGATATGTTGTAGATATATTGATCCTGAGAAAAATTCTTAAGAGCCTGCCTTACTAAAAATGATACGAAATTTACCATTTTTCTTTTGCTTGATTATTCATCAGTGAGAGGAGATAATGAAATGCAAGTTACCACAATCATAGATAATGCTATTCTACAACAGAAAATATGAACCTGAAGAATGTTCAGTGTTGCTATCCATAGAAATTACAGTGTTGCCAGAAAAACAATTTCCCTAAAATCTAAGTTAAGGCAGCGAGTAGAGGAACAACCTCAACTGCATTTGATTACATATCATGTTGTTTTGGTTTCTTCTGAACTACTTTTTAATTGACATTATTATTTAGTTTTAATAACTTATGTTAAAACTATTTTGTTTATTACAAACTAAATACAACTATTATTTAAAAAGTAGTTCACAGGAAACCAAAACAATATGATACGTAACCAAATGCAGTTGAGTTTGTTCCTCTACTCGCTACCTTAACTTAGATTTTAGGGAAATTGTTTTTCTGGCAACACTGCAATTTCTATGGATGGCAACATTGAACATTCTTCAGGTTCATATTTTCTGTTGTAGAATAACATTATCTATGATTGTGGTGACTTGCAGTTCATTATCTCCTTTCACTGATGAATAAACAAGCAAAACAAAAATGGTAAATTTCGTATCATTTTTAGTAAGGCAGGCTCTTAACGGACATAACCATCAATCACTGACCGTTTGGCTACTACAGAGCCACTTTTTTGAAAGCAGCCGAAGATTACGATATTCTGGATTTTATGAAAATGACTCAAACAGTGATATGTTCTAGATGATGTGATAGTGAAAAAAGTCTCAATAATCACAGTCACCAATCACTGACCCTCACTTTTTTAAAGCAGCCGAGCCAAAGATAGTGATATTCTGGATTTCGATGAAAATGACTGAAACTGTGATATGTTGTAGATATTGCGATAGTGAAAAAAAGTCTCAATAGGCACATCCACTAATCACTGAACGGATTACTAATCACGAATCACTAATCACTAATCATCCACTAATGTTTACAGGGCCACATTTTTGTAAACAGCGGAAGGTAACGGTATTATGGATTTCGGTAAAACCGTGATGTGTTGTAGATATTGTGATCCTGAGAAAACGTATCAATTTGTACAACCACCCATCACTGACCGTTTGGCCACTATAGGGCCACGTTTTTACAGGACGGATAGGGATTTCAAGAAAATCGTAGACCTTTACGTTGACGGCACTAGTACCCCTTCTAATTGTCACAGGGACATAAACTATACCTCGTTTTAAAGGTTATGGAACACAGATTCCAACATGCTAGCTTTTGTGCCCCTCATGCTAAACGTGTAGAAGGAGAAGACGAAAGTTTTGAAGATAATGAGATATTTTGTTTTAGGAAATTTGTCAAAAGCTGGCAACACTGTTACTTGTAGTACGCAGGAAAAATATTTTCATGTGTACGCCTGTCATTGGGTACAATCATGCAAAAAGTGAAGGGCCAAAGTTCAATACCAAGTGAGAAAAAATTCCGAATATGTTTTCTACGTGAATCACCCTGTACATATTTTTCGAAATATTTTGGTCTACCCTGATGTCCCTAATTGGCACAGAGATATAAGCCATACCTCATTTGAAAGCTTGTGAGACACAGATTTCAACGAGGTAACTTCTGTGCCCCTCGTGCCCAACTCGTAAAAGAAGTTGAAAAATAAATTCAAAGAAATTGAAATCTAAAAAATATTTTTCCCAAAGTTAGCAACAGTTTTGTTGTTCGCAAGAATGGCCATACACAGAGTAACATTAATTAGGATGTTTATTTATCTTTATTGATACCACCTTTATGCTTGTAGCTCCTTTGGAGGAAGAGTCTCCCTCCCCCAAATACTGAGGGGGAGGGAAACTTGTACATCCAACTTCTCACCCTACCCTTCCGCTGCTGGACTTCCGATGTAGACAAAATGCACACCATTGGAAAGTTTGATCCTTCCTAAAGAAATAAGACACCTAAATCATCTCTTTAGGTTAAATAGGAGCGAAGTGATGGAGGTTTAAACTGCTGGCTCAACTCTTGAGTCGTTCGTCCTGTAAAGGTTAAATGAGCAGCAGGTAACTTTATTCTGAATTTCGGTGTAATTGCTTGAAAATGTTATAAGTTGCTGACCGTTTGGCCACTACGACGCCACTTTTTTTTTTTTTTTTTTTTTTTGAAACAGTAGAAGGTAACTGTATTCTGAATTTCGGTGGAATTGCTTCAAGTTATAATATGTTGTTAATATTGGATCCTGAGAAAAGTTTCAATGGGCACAACCACTCATCACACGGTTTGACCACTTAAGGACCACATTTTTTGACAACAGCAGAAGGTAGGTCTGGATTTCGGTGGAGTTGGTTGAAACCGTGATTGTAGACATCTCAATGGACACAACCACAAATCACTGACCATTTGGCAACTACAGGACCACATTTCTTAAAACAGCAGAAGGTAAGGATATTCTGGAATTTTGGTGGAATTGTATGAAGCCACGAAAAGTCCTATCCAACAACCCGGAAAAAGGATGAGGAGAGTAGCGTGTAACATCATTTAAGCATAGACAACATTCCGATGTTCATCTTGAGGGACAAAGGAAAACCCTGGAAAGCACTAGACAATTTTTCTCATGATCATGATATCTACAACGTATCGCTGTTTCATTCATTTTCACCGTAATAGAAAATATCGTTATACCCGGCTGTTTTCAAAAATCTGGACCTGTAGTGGCCATAGGTCAACAATTGATGGTTGTGTCCAATACGACTTTCTCTCACGATGAGAAGATCTACAACATATCACAAATTTCCTCATTCTTACAGGAATCGAGAACATCGTTATACTTGGCTGTTTTCAAGAAAGTAACCCTGTGGTGACCGAACGAATAGTGACTTCTGGTGTGTCCATTAAGACTTTTTTTCTCAGGATGCCAATATCTACAATATATCACTGCTTCTGTCATTTTGACCGAAATCCAGCATATCACTATCTTTGGCTCGGCTGCTTTCAAAAAAGTGGCCTCGTACTGGCCAAACGGTCAGTCATTGGTGGTTTTGTCCATTAAGGTGTTTTCTCAGGATCATATTATCTACAACATATCACAGTTCAGTCATTTTCATCGAAATTCAGAATATCACTATCTTTGGCTCGGCTGCTTTCAAAAAAGTGGCCCTGTAGTGACCAAAGGGTCAGTGATTGGTGGTTATGTCCGTTAAGAATTTTTTCAGGATCAAAATATCTACAACATATCACAATTTCAGTCATTTTCACAAAATCCAAAATATCATAATCTTCGGCTGCTTTTTAAAAAAACGGCCCTGTAGTAGCCAAATGGTCAGTGATTGGTGGTTATGTCCGTTAAGAATTTTTCAGAATCAAAATATCTACAATATATCACGATTTCAGTCATTTTTACGGAAATCCAGAATATCGTTATCCTCGGCTGTTTTAAAAAATGTGGCCCTGTAGTGGCCAAACGGTCAGTGATTTTTGGTTGTGCCCATTGAGACTTTTTCTCAGGTACACAATATCTACAACATATCACGATTTTAGGCAATTCTACCGAAATCTAATTTCCGTAAAGATTGTGCGGGTCCTTTGTCATTTCCAAGAGAGCCATTGCCCCTTTAAACTCTTTCCACGCATAAACGATAAAAACCTATTTCCTACTTTGAAGTCATCTTTGCATCGGCAGAGTTTCGTTTCTTTAATGTGTCCCTTTTAATCAAGAGGGCCCATTTTTGAAAAGGGGGAGTTTGCCCCCCTTAACCTATTTTCCGAAAGAAACAAAAAATATCGTCGATTTATTTTCGGTTTACTATATATGTGCCAAGTTTGAAGAAAATCGGATGAGTGGAAACCGTTGTAAAGCTACCTCCTTTACATTTTCATTTTTTTGGACTTAACCTGTTTTTGTCCCAAAGTCTTCAATTGTCGCACAACTCATCATAAGCCTGTCCGTTTGCTACATTAACTGCTTTCTTGGCGTTCTTCTTCGCTTTCTTGTGATACATCAAATCTACTTAATTGCTTGAGTTCTGCCCTTTTCTGTATCGTTCCTTCTTGTCTTTTACCGCTGCTTGAACGTTTTATTCTACCACCTTATCAACAAGACTGATTCCTTTTGTTCCTCCCACAACTTTTCTTGCTGTTTCCCTGAATAATACTGATATTCTGGTCCACTTCTCTTCCACGAGTAACTCTCCTTCCTTTATTTGCCGTATTTGGGATGTGGTAATTTCTTCTCGAATCTTTTCAACACTTGTCACATTTAGTTGCCACCACTTCGTTCGAACAGGAACGTGTTGTCGTTTTCTTCCTACTTTCTCTTTGATAATTATATCGGCTACTACGAGGCGGTGTTGCTTCTTTAAGCTCTCACCTGGTATTACTTAGTAGTCCCTCCATCATGTATTTAATGTAATAAGGTGCTCTTCTTTCTTCTTGTAGAATGTATTCAGGATAGCCAGATCGTATACTTTTCCCACTTGTAGTATCTTCTTGCCTTCTTTATTTGTGGTTTCCAATCCATACCTTCCATTTATTCTTTTATATCATGATCTTGATTGTCCTAAATGTCCATTTCCTGCCAGGACAAACTTCATATGTAATGAACAATTCTGCAGAGTACTATCTAGTTCCATCCAAAATTCTTGCCTTGTCACTTCATCACATCCATCTTTCGAGGTATAGGCGATTATTATATTCAGGGTTTATCCTCCTCCTAGCACGAGCTTGGATATAATAATTATGCCGCTTAACTGTTTTCACGTCCACCGATTTCTCCTTCATATTCCTATCCAAAGCGAATTCTACCACCATTCTTTCTGTTGTTGTTCCTCCTATATATAAGCTTGAATCCTTGAATTTGATCTTGGATTCTTCTATTTAGTCTCCTGGACGCATGCTATGCTTACTCTTTTACTTGCTAGCCTCTTCATAAAGTCGTAGCTCCTACCTACGTTCCTACTCTGATCTGCTTTTTTGCTTTCTTTCTTTTATTTTTTAATTAATTTATTTTTTTATTTATTTTTACAAATAACCAATTCTGAGTTTGAGAATTTCGCATATAAATAAAAACTTGATGTGATAGAAATTGCGAAGACTCTGGAAAATTAACAAGCGGAAAACGGATACGTTCACATAGTCGATCAGTTTTCTGAGCGTCCTGGATATCCTGAAAATCAATAGAAGATGAATCTTGAACAAAGAGAAATATAACGAAATAATGTTTCGGTTTAATAGAAGTAATAGGAGGATACTTCCTCAAAGTATTGGTTGTGTGATTTTCCTTCGATGATAAAGGTTCAAAGATATGGTCGAACTTTTGGAGTTTTGAGACGATGCGAGTGGTTTAGAGTTCAAGTCACGCAAAGTAAACGCATAAGTTGCGGCAGCATTATCGCAGTGGACAATAGTTGTTCGACCAAGAACGTATTGGGAGAAATGTTTGCAAAGGAACAAAATCTCTAACAACTCAAGCTGAAATATAGCAAGTGATAACTCGTGATGTCGTACTCGTCGGCTAGCATATGAAACTACAGAGTGTACATCACTTGGGTATTTCTGCACAAGATAGCCTGCAAGATTCTCACTTGGGGTATCACTAAACAAGTTGAAAGGAAGGTCAAAGCAGTGGGTTGACTAATGATCTCGCGAAGTTTGTGGAAATTTTCCAAGACTTCGGGTGTCATCTTAAACTTTTGATCCTTTTTCAACAGATCATACAAAGGAGAGATAAGTTAGGCAAAATTGAGTACAAAATGTGAACGGCAATTAACGAGACCTAGAAAGGCCCGCAAATATTTCTTTGATCTATGCACAATGAAATCTCTGATCAGCTGTTCATAGCGAGGATCAGGTTTTACCTGTGTACCACATATTATATGTCAGAGAAAATGTATTTCCTTTCGGAAGATTGAAGACGACAAACATCGGGTGCAGCAAGGATAGTGAGAATAGAGGAAATGGTGAGAAAGTGAGGACACTGATTAGAAAAGACCAAAATATGATACTGCGAATTCTTGTTTGAGAAATTGCAAGTGAATAAAGAAACTGTGCTGCAAATAACTCACGATCTCAACAAGAGGAAGGTCTATGTCTATTTCGTGCCTCATCTCTTAACAAATGACCAAAAAAGGGACAGAGTTGATCACTGCAAAGAACTGATTGCTACCGCCAATAGAACCCTACATCCTCGTGAATATTGTTACTGGGGATGAGACTTTTTTTTTTTTCATATGACCCGTCGACAAAACGTCAGAGTGCAGACTGAAAGTCTCCTAAGTCTCTACAAGCCAAAAGGCTGCGCCATCCAAAATCCAAAATAAAGTTTTTGCCAATTGTTTTTATGATAGCAAGGACATTGTGCATAAGGAATTTGTGCTACAGGACATACAGTTAATGCCTCATTTTACCTTCAGATATTGAAGCGGTCACTGCAATGTATCACACGTGTGAAGGTCGAGTATCGGGTTGATGTTCAGTGGTGTATGCTCCACGACAATGCCGCAAGACACAAGACAGTGATTGTGCAAGTCTTATTGTCTCATAAGAGAATCTGTGTGCTGTCCAGCCATCACTATTCACCAGATCTGGCACCGTGAGATTATTTTCTATTTCCTAAATTCAAGTCTACAACAAAAGGTTCGTATTTTGATGACATAACGGTCATGACGAGGGCTACGGCAAGGGTTTTCAACAGCATTCCACAAAATCACTTCCAGCAATCCACTGACGGCTAGAACGCAACGATCTATGGGTGAAGGAGAGTTGTACTTTGAATGATTCTAGGTAAGATATTTTCTGTTTTCGAAAATTTAACTTCTAGAGAGAAATGAAGCATTGTCTACAATATTTTAATTTCCCTTTTCTATTTATCAAATGGGCAAAGTGAGGAAACGTTTGAATCTTTTAAAATAAATTTTTGATCATTTCATTTAGCTTAAGATCCCATGATTATGCAGTAAGGCCGTGGTAGACCGTAATGATGAAAGCTCGACAATAATGGAGGAATGTAGAAGGTAAGAGGAAATGGGAGAACTTCAAGAAAACCCACGCACACAATGTTTGTCAACCACAAAAGCCACTTGATATACTAGTAGAGGTCGAAACAGGAACCCCACGCATCAGGGGTGAGTGCTTTATCACTGAGCAACTGCAGCCATATTTTTGATCATAAGTGTTCACCTCTAGTGCATGGGATCCTTTCTTCGATCTCAGCTCGCGCCAAGTGAGCTTTATGGTGGATAAACACTGTATGCGTGGGTTTTCTTCTACTTTCTTCATTCCACCATTTCATTCATTTCTCATAACCACAGTCTCCTTTAGCCTAGCTGGCGTAAGTGTAAGACGTAAAACTTCAAGATTTCATTTCATTTTTGATCATAGTTATCATTTGAGTCAAACATATTCTAAGGAGGAAAAGGAAGTTCCCTTTGAAATATCTTGTATTTTCAACAATTCTTCCCGAATGAAGAACGAACATTTAAACTGTTATTTCAATTATATAACCTCATTAGCGTTTAACATATAAAAAGCCCAAAGTTATGAATAACTTTTAAGCTTTATTTTTTTCGTTTAACTTTAACCTTGTGCAAAAAATGAGACACATGAAATAATAGATCACATCGAACTGAACAAAACTACATGCTTGAGGGTACATTCTCATGAGTAATTTTCGAGAATATTGACAAAGGTGATTTTTATGGCGTTAGAGGTACGTCCTTCGTTGCCAGTTTGATGCAGTTGATAGTTTTCATTCCGCTAGAATTGATTGGATAGATTTATTAATTTATTTATGTACAGTGTATAAGAAATATATACTGTTCAGAATGTATTAATCTATTGTTGTTGGTTTCCTCGTAGTAGTGAGAGACACAATCCTAACACTGATGCTCATATTGTTAACAAAATGACACATATAATCCAACAGTGACACACAACCTACTTATGACATATTCAGTGGAAAAGTAACTGAATAAGACAACGAACTACACTAAATTACCCCCATAAATCCATCACTGGGTATATTGCAGATTCTAGTTGAATCCAAGTAAAGTGCATATAAGCAACACGTAGTTCGGTCTGAGAGCCTTATGCTCACAAGGGATGTGCGTGAACTCAAACGCTCAGAATCGCTCGAAAATATGCATAGAATATAAATCACTCATCCCAAATATATTGGCATAAATCATTTCCATGCAAAACATTCATGTGGAGGCAAGCATAAGTGACAAAATGACAAAAGAGCATCTGAAAAGTTTTCTAACTACCGTCCTTGGTGAACATGCACGTCAGGATGCGAAGAGCATATTGCTGTATGATCCCTGGTAAGGCCTTAAAGATCGTACTCTATTAGATGAAAGTTTTTCTGAACAAGGATGTTACACTCAATATATTCCTACCGAAGACGACAAAATATTGCCAACTTGATGTGTACTTCTTTAGGCAATATAAGCTCTCGTATATTTTGATTTTGTGAAACTATAATGTCAAAAACCACAGTAAAGTTAGACGATCATCCTTTCATCATTAGACTCCACTCTGTGCTATACAATCAACTTTTTGCTCCACAGTACAAGCCTATGTTACAATATGCCTGGCAAGAAACACATTATTATATTAACAGATCAGTATCATCGTTTGAAAATGTAACTAGTGTGTCGTTTGATATGGAATGCTTGAATGCAGAGGTGATGTTGAATGTGAAAACGTGGCTTCAGTCAGATGTGCATTTGGTTGTGTTATACTTTTTTTTTTTTTTTTTTTTTGACCACTTCATTGAAATCCCACACCTACACTTTGAGGCCTGAAAGCGGGGAAACACTATCAAGTCAATGGAAAAGGTTTTTTGTTCAGATAATGTCACGACATTGCAATATATACGTTTTTGGTCCAATTATATTGATATTTTGTTTATTCGAGTTACCAAAGATCCTCTCTTGGACCTTGGATAGGTGATCATTCAAATATCTATCCTAATAAGACGCACAGTTTTTGCATGCGAATAGCTCATACCGCTGTTTTTTGGGATGAGCGATTTATATTCTAAGCACATTTTCGTGCGGTTCTGAGCATTTGCGGTCACGTACATCCCTTGCCAGTATTGAAAATGGGTATAAATTGACCGTTTCGTGAATTTAGCGACAGTCTTGCTGCTTTCTCATATAAAATTTAACTTCTGTCTATTTAATGATATTTTGCAACTTAATATGATATATTCATAGGGCTCTCTTCGGTTTGCGGAGAAACTAAAGTAGGAACATAGAAGGATATTCCAATAAGAGAACAAGCTCAGAGGTTTTATTGTGGGCATTAAAATGTTGCCAATACATAGTTTTATTTTAAATTTTTAAGCTTTTTTTTTTAAAGACAGGAAAAATTGTTTTATTTTAAAAGTAATGTCATCTTTAAATGTTGATATAATCAATTTTACTCTGTTGAAGGGAATAAATGAAAGCTACACGAAAAATCACGTAATAGCTATTTGGATGTATCTGTGGATTGTTTCAGACATCTTGAATGGCTTGTTGTCTGTTCCAGACAGTAACGTAGCAAGGAGTTTTTTTCAGGGAGGGAGCAGTAAGGAGGCCGCTAAAATTTTGAGGGGACCATTCATATTTAACACGCAATGTAAAAAAATTAAAAAAGAAATTTGATTAAGCAGGAAAGTGTGCAAGTGAAAGTAATAATTGAGAACGTTTTCGTTGAGTTGAGACATAGTTGATTTAGCATTAGGGATGGCCTGGGCTCGAAATCCAACCATCATCCTGATTGAGTTTTTCCAGGGTTTTCTCAGGTTTCCAGGTAAAGTGACGAACAGTGGTGGATCTAGGCCTCCCAGTTTTTGTGACCTGGCTGCCCCTCCTTAGTTTTTACCTTCTAGATCTGCCTTAGGTAACGAGTTCTATTATAGGTCTATGTATATATACTTATTTTTCTCTTTAAATATAAATTACACTGGGCGGCATGAAAATCCTTCCGCGAGGGTGAAAGGGTGTACCGGATAGATTTCGAGACGCTGATTACGAAAATCTCGTCGAGAAAGTTCCAGCACGTAAGTTTTTTTTTTTTTTTTTTTTTTGGCGGGTTGCTGTTTCCATAATTGACAGAAAAATCGTATTTTTCGTATTTAATATGTGTTTTCCGTGTTTGGAGTGCATAATTCTGAATTTTTATCTTAATCCAAGAACTGTTACTAGGCTATATCCCAGGAACATTCTTTTCTCTAGTTCACGACACCCCGGAAACGTACACCCTCCCCTTGAGTTGCAAAGGTTTATTGTCGTTCCACATTGCATACACTAAAACTTAGGCGTTATTGACGGAGAAACGTTTCGTAATCAACTTGCGATCATTCGTCGGCTCCCTTTTGTCTAGACAACAGACAGATTATTGAAAAAAAGACGTCAAAACATACACCACGTTGTCGCGTGAAACAAATATTTCAGTTTCGAGTTTATCTTCGTGTTAGGAGGTGGTGTTACGCTGTGTTTGTGTATACCGTAGGTGAAAAATATTTCTGCGTGAAATATTGACATTTGTGTTAAACAAACATGCCGAGAACTTGCAACAATTCGACAGATTCATTCTGCTACATATGTGGGGAAGTGATTTTCAAGGGACAAAGTAGGCCATTGTCACCGTTCCTGAAGACAGCCTACTATCTGTACTTCGGGTGTAAAATAGGCGAACAGGATCGTGTTTGGGCTCCGAATCAAAGTTGTATCTCGTGTACGCGTACTCTCACAGGATGGTTGAAAGGTACACATAAATCGATGACGTTCGCAGTACCTATGGTTTGGTGCGAGTCCCGTGTTCATGTTTCAGACTGTTACTTCTGCCTGACTAATATAAAAGGTTTCTCAAAAAACATGAAGCATAAAATACAGTATCCTAACTTGGATTCCGTGAGGAGACCTGTGAAACATGATGTTTGTCTGCCTGTACCCGTACCACCAGACTCATACACCCTGTGCAGTGTTTCATCCGATGAAGAACCTGCTGCTTGTGAGGATGTCGCACAATCTTCGAGTACGCAGTCAGATCCTAATTACGCTCCAGTGCCTGACACTAATGAACCACATGTGATAAGTCAGGAAGAGCTGAATGGTCTGATCAGAGACTTAAACCTTCCAAAGTCTAAGGTCCTGTTTTTTGCATCACGACTTCAACAGTGGAATCTACTAAACCAAGATGTGAATATATCGATGTACAGGAAAAGAGAGATGAGCCTAGTTCCTAATTTTACAAAGGATGGTGATTTGGTGTATTGCAGTGACATTCCATCGCTTATGGGACAACTGAAGTTGAACTACAACACTGAAGATTGGAGGCTATTCGTAGATTCCTCTAGGATAAGTCTCAAGGCAGAGTTACTACACAATGGCAATGAAAAGCCAGCCATCCCTATTGTTCATGCTGTACATATGAAAGAAACATACGAGAACATGCGAAACTTATTGCAGAAAATAAAGTACGAACAGCTCCAGTGGTCTGTATGCGCTGACCTTAAGATTATTGCCATCCTCACCGGTTTACAAGGAGGTTGCACAAAGCACTGCTGCTTCTTGTGTCATTGGTGTAGTCGAGCCAAAGATCAATACACCATCACAAAATGGCCGCCAAGGAAACAACTGGTCCCAGGGGAGATGAACGTGGCTAATGAACGTCTTGTGAATCCGGAGAAAATATTCTTACCACCTCTTCATATCAAATTAGGGCTCATGAAAGTCTTCGTCAAGGCCGTGAACCGGGATGGTGAAGCATTTAATCATCTCAGAAAATTATTCCCAAGACTCAGCGAGGCCAAGGTAAAAGAAGGTGTTTTTACGGGACCTCAAATCAGATACGTTTTTAAGGATACTACATTTTCTTATAAGCTTAATGAAGTGGAAAGTGAGACTTGGGAGGCCTTTCAAGAAGTATGCAGTAACTTTCTAGAGAATCATAAGTCACCTGATTACAATGACATTGTGGGCAGGTTAATTACTTCGTTTCGCAACATGGGATGTAATATGTCCCTAAAGTTACACTTCCTGCATTGTCACCTGGACTTCTTCCCTGAAATGTACAGCTTGGGGGAAGTCTCTGACGAACACGGGGAAAGGTTTCGCCAGCAAATAGGAGAGGCGCTACAGTGGTAAATGGAGTGTGACTATGTTGGCGGACTTCTGTTGGAATGTGAAACGAGAGACATCCTGTAGTAATTACAAGAGGAGTAGGGAAACCAAGTGACACGTAAGTGTTAAACTTTAACTTTTTATGCAATTTTATCTGCATAATTTATATTGATATTTAAATTATAACGTGCAAATTATTATGGGTGGAGAATAGCATCTTTGGGCGGATATTGAAACACCCCCTCCCTCCTCCCTGAAAACTGGTACGTCCTGGAGAAAAACGGGTTACGGATTCGAACTCAGGAGCTCAAAACCTATAGGAATCACCTATTTTCGTTCGTGGGAGCGAAAAAAAAAAATCATTTTGCCGACCAGTGTTATAATGCGATCGATCCCTGTAATACATTTAAACAAAATGAAAATAGTTTTAGAAAGAACATTATACGTCAGATTTAATAAGAAATTTTTACCTTAGGAATTATTCGTAATCCTTGTTCCATTAAAAAATGATTAGTTGAAAATGTTTGATAACAAGTATTCGCCGTAGTTTATTTTTTTATTTTTTAGTTAGTAGCAGAATTACAATTGCTAAACAGGGGAAGCAAGATTTCGAGGAGTGCCTGGTTCCCTCCGGCTCCTTCATTGGCTCTGGTCCACTAGTTCCAGCATTTTTCATTGGGGATTCCATTTTCGATTGAAGAATATGTTGCATTTACTCGTAAAAACTTCATTTCCTCTGCTGATAAACATCACATTATGCCCTCTGTTGGTCACACGGCGAATTAATTTTATTAATGTTCCCTGCATTGACCTGCCACCTACCGACGGCTATAGAAACTTCTTGTAACTGGAAACAGCTTCAAATTGTCACAATTGGGATGCTCATTTTTGTTAACTACTAGAGGAAAACTTACAATACTATTATGAATTATCAAAAATTATGAAAAAAATATGCTCCGTTAGTCAGTCACTTGTTACCATTACTAATGCGTTCTCTGATATCGGTCATTTTCGAGCATTTTTATACTTATTCCCCTTTTTCCTCCCCTCATGCTGCGTGGCTGAATATAGATATATACCCTCCCCATGTTGCGGGGCACGGCATCGGAAGTGTCACTGCTCATCTCACCGACCCCGAAAACTATGGATTCGATACTGATATTGGTCATTTTGGACAATATATATATATACCCTTTCTCCTCTCATAAGTTGCGGGGCTGAATTTAGATTAAAACGGCATTGAAAGTATCCTGTTCTTCACAGCGACCTAGAAAATTATAGATTCGACACTAATATCGGACATTTTCGACCATTTTAAAATATCTTCCTCTCCTCTCCCCTAAGTTGCACCGTCAAAATGATACGATAAAAACCATGCCAGGTCCGAATCTCATCTATGTTGAAAATTTGATTGAGATCGGTGAGTCACTTTCAATTTTATAATATACCACTTTCAGTTATATATATACATACAGTAACATATTTCTCTGACAAGGAAGAAATACCCGTCAACTCCTATTTATTCTAACCTGCCCCCAAGTCTTCGGTTCGCTGTGAAAATCATGCATATTTGAAAGCTATAATTGTTTACTATTTCTTTTAAGTTGGTCCATCAACCACCCCAAACTCGATAGAAAACCACATGAGACCGAGACGTTTACCTTTTATTCCTAGGATACATTCATTCAAACATTTTGAGTTCGTGTTTATCAAAGTCTTTGTTTGTGAGCTCCGTACTCTAGTGATCGGGGTGATACACCCGACTTCTCAGCATACTCAGCGTCATGATGCAAACTGAGGAGTCACATGAATAAAAGACGTGACGGTCATTAGGTCCAAAAAGCTCCTGATACCCCTATTAGAGGGCAGGGCGGCGCAACGCGCTGAGTATATGTTCGTTGTTAGGTGAACGTAGTTAAGTTGAGCGTTAAGAGACTGCCTTGGAGCGACTCAAGCCCTCAAAGGGCTCTTTCGCCAGTAGTTATTTTTATTTATTTATTATTTAGAAGTTTACGCGTTTAGTTGATACCTGATTTTGCAAGGAATGCTAGTTTTTTAATGCGAAGCTCAAACTATAGACAGTGATACTTGGAATCCGAACTTAATTCATTCCAGAATGCGGTCCGAATTACAAATCGTTCGACTTCTAAAACAATTTTTCATCTTCAAAATAACAGCAACCGAATAAATCTGTTCCTAGGTCCCACAAACTCAAAGTTTCAGAATGATTTCAATAGTAAACACACTAGATTTTAAAGTAAAATAATAAATGTAAAATTACTTAAGATATTGTACAATGTTTAAAGTAAAATGGCATCAAAGAGGCAGTGGCGTAACTAAAGGCTTGAGGGCCCTCCCGCAGACAACGTGGAGTGGGCTCCTTCTCTACGTCCCACTTCACGATTTGGGGCCTCTTAATGGCTTGAGGTCCCCCTGCAATGCGATGTCTACGGGTCCCTTATTTACGCTCCTGCAAAGAGGCATAAAAGCGTAATTTTAGCAGAGAAAACGGGACGAGATGCTTTCATATCGCTACAGCTTCCGAAGGCAACATACCGTACAGTACTATAAATTATAACGTACAGCAATATAAATTGCGCACGGCGTAAATTCCGCATCATAATTTTTAAAGGATGATTTTGAATTTCGTTTTTGCCCCATGCATTTTAGAGGCATTTCATTTGGGAGAGGGGTGTATGATATGACGAAAAATATTCAGCGTCCCAAGAATAAGTACCATCTTCTCCGTTAACCTGTTAGTCAACATTTTTCGCCATAGAACAAAACTATAACAGCTAGCGACAAGGAGTTTTTCTTTTCTTTCTTTCTTTTCTTTTCTTTTTTTGCAATCAATTCAGAGTGTCAAGAGAACCTAGCATCACAAGCTGAAACACTCTATAAAACCGGAAGTGGTTGTAATTTCTAGTAATTCCGGTTTCAGTTGATTTTCGTAGAGTAAAATATGTAGTAAATATCGAGATGCAGTTTCTTGGAATCAATTCAGCTTCCCAAAAGTAGGTTAACAATAGTAGGTTCTATCTCCTTCCGGTTGAATCTTTTCAATCCGGAAGTGGTTCAAATTAACGATTTCAACCTTTATCTCATAGAACAAAAACAACGTCCGAGGAACAGACTCTATCTTTGAACTTATTAATCTATTGGAACCAGGAGTTATGGAATGTACCACTTCAAGTTTGAGTTTTGAATTCCGATAGAGTCTACCCTAGATTTACAATGTAAGACGAAGTTCACTTGTTCTGTTCTACAAAGACTAATATTGAGATAGAAATTGGTAGATTTCTACTACTCCCGGTTGCAACAAGTTGAATATATTCTTGCGGTACGGAATTCATAACAGAAAACTGCTTCTGGTTATCTATTACCTTTTTTTTTTTCAATATGGCGATCAGTATTGAGACCGGAAAACGCAAATTTTTTATCACCTTTGGTTTGAATAGAATTTGAATAGAGGGATAGATAAATGGTAGAAATAAAATTGAAGCCATATCAGAAAGTCATTTGTCACTACCTCTTACCTTTATTACTCTGCGAGAATTAATGTTGAAACGGGAAGTGGTAAGTGATGCTTAACACTTCTACATTTAGTGCAGAGATTAGAGTGGAGATTAAATATATTCTTGAGAGGCTGAATCGATTCCTAGAAACGCGTGCCGCTCTCTATTACTGTTTGTGTTCTATGACAATCAACTTTTAGCCCGAAAATGATTGATTTCTACCAGCTTCGGTTTGAATAGATGATTAGGACAGAAGATAGATCCTATTCTTAGAACGCTAAATCGACTCCATAAAAACAGTTTTTTTTTCTTTACTTCTTACTGTTTTGGTACTATGTAGACCAATATTGAAACCAGAAATTGAAATGAATTTCTAACTTCCTGTTTTAGTAGAATGTTAAGGTTATAGAGATGAAATATATTCTTGGGAGATTAAAGCCATATCCGAAAGCCCTTTTACACTCTTTCTCTTTCTGCTTTACGAATATTAATACTGAAACTAGAAGTAATTGTAGATTCGGTTTTAGTAGAGTGATTAGAATAGAGATTCAATATATTCTTAAGGCACTGAATTGATTAAAAAAAAAAACACTTATTGCCCTTTAATACCATCTTCGTTCTATGACGAGCAACATTGAAACCGGAAATGGTTGATTTCCACCACTTCCGGTTTGAATAGAGGCGTAAAAGAGAGAATGAAACGTAGTCTTAGAATGCTAAATCGATTATAAAAATAATTAAAAAAATAACTTTCGTTATCTATTACTGTTTTTGTTCTGATATCTATTGGCTGTGACACCCATGCATAGCAAACCTTGGAAGTCTAAAAGCGAACAAATTATGTAAGGAGTAAGTATTTAAGCAGCTGAAATTAGGAAAATAGAAATAACTATGATATCTTTCTTGTTTTCCTAATAAAAGTCGAGCAGCTTAAACATTGACTATAAATATATCTTGTCCTATTTTTTCAGAGATGATATAACTATCTTCAAGAAAAGCTTTTCAAATAAAATTAGTTACAGTGTTTTGAAAATTATACACATTGAGAGATAAAAAGAAGATACGAATTTCGAAATGATGGAAACAGTAATTTGAATCTTTTCTACATTCCGCACGCCACATATTATTAATTGTTGAACTTGAGCCTTTAGCCCGCTGTACATTATAAGTAGAGGCCTGCGCGGATTTGGACAGCTGCCTTATTATAACTTTCGACGATATATTTTTAGTTCCTGTGTGGATGCCGAATGAAAATCCGAATATTCTTGAGAAGACCCATATTTTAATGATTGTTATTATGTCTTGTAATAAATTATGATTATCCTTTCGGGACAAATAACTACCACAATGAAATTGAGTTTCGTTAATTATTTTCTATGCTTAAAAGCCCCATAATAAATCTGAAGTCCCTCTAATCTAATTTTACGGTAGTTTGTGTGAGGTTGCTTATTCTTCATTTTAAGGGAGGTATTTTATTCCTATTTTATATTTGCGTTCTGAGCAAAGACACCTAAGTCTTATGAGTAAGATAAAACACAAAGAAAAAGTATTTGCCATAAAATTGATTGACAAAATGATATTACCAGTTTGGCCATTTTTCTTTTCAGAAATCTGCTTTTGACGCGATTTTAAGTAATTAGCTAAGCTTTCCATTAATTTCCTATTTCTATTTGCATACATTTTATTAGATTATATTTAGTAAAGTTGACTTTCAGTAGGAAGCGATAGTCTTGAAAGTTCTATAAAGGAGGTACTTACACTCGTCATAGTAGGAATAATTTTTGAAATCGTAATCTTGTTATGGTTCAAATAAGTTTAGTTTTATCTCTTATTCTCATTATGCGGATGCGCATTAAAGATATTGCGGGTGCAGATAGATATGTTATGGATCCGGGTTGATATTGCGGATACGGATCGAGATGTTGTGGATACGGATTAAGATGTTGTGGATGCGTATAAAACTATTGCGGATGCAGAGAAAGATATTGGGGATGCGGATAGAGCTATTGCGGATGCGGATAGATGTATTGCAGATGCGAATAGAGGTATTGCGGATACGGTACAGATGTAGATCACACTTCTATAACGACTCACCAAGGGTAGTCGTCAACCTGGTTCGATCGTTGATATATATCTTGAGTGGTAGTAATAGTTTGCATGTAAAAATATCTTTAATAATTATACATATTATTATTCTCACCTTTTCTATCAAAATTATAACGTCGATGAACGGTATCAAATGGTTTATTAGTTGATACACTTTTATGTATTCTTATTCAAAACGTCATGCACACATACAAGATGATTAGGTATCCATAAACAACTACATAGCAACTAATTACATAACACTATCCCATAATATATTATTTTACATATATTAAAAACATTCTTCTTTTGTTATTATTAAATTAACATTCTATTAAGTATATTGCTTATGTATGAGCACTTTCTGCCCACGGTGCAGGTAATTATTAATCTATCCAAAGTATTTCGTTATATAAAATGTCGCCCGACAATTGGACTGAATATAAAAGTCATAAGCAAGCTTGGCTTTTATCTTCAAGAACCACTGGTCCGTTTACAATAAGGGTCTTACATTACATATGTTCATCACATTTTGATCGCCCCTCGTATGTATCTTCATTACACATCATAGATATAGATACATTTATAACAAATCTTTCATTTCATTAATACTTATTTTTTTTATTACATTAATTATATTTATTTCATTATCATTCATTACATTATTATTATATTTTATTATTAAAACGTCGTCGCCTATTTATTTAATCTTTGAAGGGTGCGAAGTCAAAATCGTAAGAAGCAATTACAGTTAAAACATGAGTTACCATTATCCAGGGCGCATTATATAATAATTATATTGGGTGATATTTTAAAATAAACATTGGATCAATAAGGCATCAAAATATAGAAGAATTTCATTCAAGATAGTCGTTGAATAATTAACTTAATAGAATGAATCTTATACTTAACATAATCTTTGGCATTTAAGTTTTCAACACAAGTCAATCTAATATAAATAATCTTTGCTTTTAATCAATTATGAATCGAATTATAATTCCTCATATTGTCTGTATAGCGAAGTTATAAGAATTGTTTTCATTATCGATATTAACACATAAACTTAAAAATAAAAGTTCACAAGAATCTATAACTGATATGGGTTTAACCTAATTTCATTAACGGTAATCAGCTTGCATTCATACTTGCATATGATTCTAATAAAGTACATTGTACTGCACAATCATGATTAGGTTCAACAATATGTTGTACATGTATTTCATCGTGATTCTGATTTCGATACGAAGTGCCATCTCTTGACCTCCAATTACGTCTATCCATGTAGCTTGTTGTATTCCTGTAATTTCGCCCTATATTCCAATTGTTTTTATGTCTACTTCTGTTGGGTGATTTGACATCAGGATTATCACGATTAATTAGGTTAGGCTGATTCCCTACATAACTTTGCCTATTTCGTTCGTTTTGATTGCTAGAATTTACTCGGCTTAGGTTATGTTCCGTATCATTCATACTTCTGATATTTAGATTCCGAACAGGTACAAAATGATCTGAATTATTTTTACTTTTACCTACTCCTGCTTGTTGATTCATAGCATGGTATTGAGTTTCATAGCATTGGACAAGCATTAATAAATGGTTGAAACTCATACACTGTGTAGAAAACAAGATCTGTTGTAACTTAAATGGGAGCAAATTTCGAATCGATGCTATTATTCTAGATTCCGATTGCAAAGGATTAACGACTTTTAATTCGTTGTACGTATTTACAACAAATTCAACAACAGATTTGTGAAAACGAGGATTGAAATGTTGATTTCTAATGGTGGCATCTCTATTTGCAAGCAAAAAGTCATTTTCATAATTCGCGATCAATGCCGCTTTGAATTCCTCATAAGTATTGATGTGATCACGTACTGCTTTAAACCATAAAGAACATGGTGGGAGTAATACATGAGGGATTAATTTCATATATTGTGATCTATCTATACACATTATATTGCATTCGTCCTGAAATTTTTCCAGGAAAGAAGTAGCGTTCTCATTACATTTACCACTAAATTTACTCATAGCCCGTATTTCACTCATCTTAACACTTAATTTTACCTTCCTTTTATCATTCCATGTACTTATTGGGTGACAATTCCTATCCATGACGTGATGTGTCGTTGCATCATCCCTTTTCCGCCCATCTGTCCTCTTCGGATGAATTTCTTCCAAAATGATATCCTCATCAGACACAGGTGAAGGTGAAGTCATCTCTGGTGAGTGGGGAAACTCCAAGCGATCACTACCCATATTATTGTGGTATGTGTTGTCCTTAACCTGTAGCGTTCTAATTTCTTCCTGTAGAGTAGCTATCAATTGCGTATTTGCACGTATGTTGTTAGAATTATTGATGACCTGAATCTTTTGCTGTTGAACAGAAGATTCTATTACTTCTAAATCCTTTTTTACATCATTGATTTCTTGGATTTGGTGGTTGTGCTTATCCTGACAATCCTCGGATATTCTTTTTAACTTTTCCTCGAACTGCGAGGTGATGTCATTCATCGCCTGGACAATTGACTGTTTCGTTTCATCTGACTTCTGTTCCATTCGTCTACTTAATTCCTCATATTGCTTGTTAGATTCTTCGGACTTATGCTCTATCGTCTGCTTTAACTCCTCGTATTGCTTGTTAGATTCTTCGGACTTAAGCTCTATCGTCTGCTTTAACTCCTCGTATTGCTTGTTAGATTCTTCGGACTTCTGTTCTATCTTCTGTTCTATCGTCTGCTTTAACTCGGTAGACATCTGAATCAATTGTCGCTGTAAGGCTAGCAAGATTCGGTCTTCTGATGTCATTCCTGGTGTTACACTATGTTCACCGTTGTCACTATTATTGGATTCTTTCTCAATTGCCTCACCGTTCATTTTTCTTATAATTATTCTACCACTTCTTAGTCTGGTGAAATTTGTATTCATTAACTTTATTACAAAAGTAAATTCACCCTTACTTTGCTTCGGGATATGAATTTATGAAAAGTCCCGGGTGAGGTAAACCAAAATTTTTAGCAAATCCCGGTGTGAAGGCACCAAAATTTTTATAACGACTCACCAAGGGTAGTCGTCAACCTGGTTCGATCGTTGATATATATCTTGAGTGGTAGTAATAGTTTGCATGTAAAAATATCTTTAATAATTATACATATTATTATTCTCACCTTTTCTATCAAAATTATAACGTCGATGAACGGTATCAAATGGTTTATTAGTTGATACACTTTTATGTATTCTTATTCAAAACGTCATGCACACATACAAGATGATTAGGTATCCATAAACAACTACATAGCAACTAATTACATAACACTATCCCATAATATATTATTTTACATATATTAAAAACATTCTTCTTTTGTTATTATTAAATTAACATTCTATTAAGTATATTGCTTATGTATGAGCACTTTCTGCCCACGGTGCAGGTAATTATTAATCTATCCAAAGTATTTCGTTATACTTCTTATATCAGCGCAGACCTCAAACTGTAGGTTGAAATTGTGTTTTAATTGATAGCTTTAATTGTTAACAAAATTAACTTTAAAAAAGTTTTCCTAACTTGCAGTTAAACAAATAGTAATGGTAAAATCTAAATATAGTTACGACCTTTGTTTTAAAAAAGTAAAGTACGTTCATATTCACTATTATCACTATTTATTTTCAAATAATTACATTTAAAAATACAGTTTAAGTTAAAATAATTAAATTGGAGCAATGTGGTAGGCAGCTACACTTATTAGAGTGGTTGTTCACTGTTAAAGGATTAGTGTGACGCACTGACATGTATTACTTTTAAAAAAAAAGTGAATAAAATGCTAGTTTAGTGATCAGGAAAGTTATCTTTATATCTTTAACAATTTTAGAAGTTGAAGATGTTTTGGTGCAAGGGGTACCTGGTTCTATGGTCAGCAACATAGTGTTCATGGGTATTTTCGAAATTTTGACGTTTCCTCGCACATTCTCATTTCACAAAATCTTTTTAATCAATCATTTTTTTCATTGATCATTCATCCCCTTTAGACTACAGGACATAACCATGGAACGTAAAACATTTTTTTTAAAGTTTTTTTTTTAAATATATGTAATCGTATGTTAATACAACGCGGAAAAGGCATATACCTAGGTAGCATATATACTGTATGTAGTATGCATATTAATTAAAATCTTATAGTAGTAGACTTGGACATTGATTTCTTCTATCTGAATACCACTCATTCTAGGTTTGGAACTTCTTGTATACAATAACAGACAAATTCTGACCAAATCTATTTAATACGTCTGATAAAGGCAAAGATACTTCGCCAAAGCTATAACGCTATTATTTATTATATGCTTTGGTCAGAATTTGTCTGTTATTGATTTCTTTTAGTGTGTGAATTATCTTCTCTAACTCTACCAGTTTGCAACTCACACCAATAGAATCTGCGTAGAATGATAAATATGTACACAGTACAGCAATATAAATTTATTTAAATAAAAGAAATATTAGTCACAAAGAATAGTGTGAAGACATGAAGCCCTCTACTGTCATTCTTATAAGGTGTCGTACAACGGTATTCTCACTTACTGCGATGTTATTCAGCAGCTTATAAGAGTTTTCTTTCTAAAGAAAAATCATATACGTTCTTAAGAAATCATTCATTTCGCAACTATGACAAATATATACATACAGCTTCAAAATAAACAAACAATAAAAGGATAAACAGGTCTCCCCTATTCGAAGCCTCTAATTGTGGTGTTGCCTCGATGTCCTTGGACATAGAAGACAGTGGGTTAGACTCAGTGGGAACATAGGTGTGTCAAAATATGATGTATCACTCCGACCACACATGACACAAAGATTTAAAAAAGAGAAAAAAAAGTATTATTTGACCTTGAAATGAACTAAGTGGTTACGAGATGAGAAGTCAATGGCTTTTTCTATCTTATTTTGCATTTTGCTACTCACTTTGTAACACCTGTGTTAATGGTAGAAAGAAGAAAAAGAAGAAGTAAAAAAACGTTTCCTCCCATTTTTCTCAGAATTTGCTATTATCCTTTTCACTAACGGGAGCTTCTTTGGTGTTTAGGAGTTTAACTTCTTCTCGCGATTAGCTTCCTTTTCATACTCGGATATTATTAACACACCTACAAAGTAAATAAAGAGAAATGTATCAAATTAGTAACTTATTAATTACCTACGTACTGTAGTGTCCGTAGATTGGAGGAAAGTTCCCTATCTGGGGACCCTTTGTAGCAAAATTTAGCCAATAGGGAATATATGAATTTTTAAAAGGCAAAATGCTAAAAGCTACATAAATAATGGAGTTGTAAACCTAATATTATATTATGGCTATGTTTACTTATTGGGATGAATCGATAAGCCTAAATTTTCTTCACTTATTACCAAAGTATTTTTTTCTTTTTTAAGATCTTGGAAAATGACCCATCCCCTTTCCACCCCGTGTTTGTGCTCCCTTATCCTCTTTAAATTTGCACAAGTAAATAAGCGTCTCTACTGCAACCAAATGAGACTGATTCAGCTTTGGATTTCCGACTAGGTAAACAAGGCAAGCTGACTAGGGACGCAAAACTCAAAGGTGCCGCAAAAGAAAAAAATCAACATTTGGAACAATTCTTTTTTTTTTTCCTAAATTATTATTGTAACGTGTTGTTTGGTGTGGCACATTACTACCATACTTGTTACTGTAACTTTTATTTTCAACATACAGGGTGGGCACAAAGTCCCGTAACCCCCCTTCAAACTATGCAAACTTCAATTATAACTATAGATGTACACACTAATTGATGAAGTTTTACGTGTAATAGACACCTGTTGCTTTAATATCTAAATGTGTAACACATCAGCATGGACTCCAATGTGCACCGAACACACACACACAAAAATACGTCGCCAAATTCTGTGGGATATTCTTCTCAGCATTGCTGGAGTAACCCGTCTGAAA
Source organism: Thermobia domestica (assembly GCF_964235325.1). NCBI lineage: Eukaryota > Metazoa > Arthropoda > Insecta > Zygentoma > Lepismatidae > Thermobia > Thermobia domestica. The sequence goes on along the minus strand of NC_137456.1, from coordinate 133,294,135 downwards.
GCGTCTTACAGCTTCTTTCAGTTCATCAATTGAAGCATAATATTGTGCTGCAACAATACTCTTAATGAATTCCCAGAGAGAATTACCACAGATCATTACGTATGGGTTTCGAGGTGGCCAGTTAAGTGGAGTGGGAATGAAGGCGATCCACGGCCAATCCAGCATTCAGGAAATACCTCATTGATATATTCTGAAACCGAAGTGGCAAAATGAAGAGGCGCTCCACTTGCTGAAACCAATATGCCTGCTTGACCCCTCGGGTTTCCAAAAGGTAAATGAACCAGCAGTTTCTTAGCATCGGTTAACAGGTCCACTTAAAAAAAAATTTAAAAAATAAAAAATAAAAAAAACACTAAATTTGTTTGCTGTGTACGCCAATCCATGTAAGGACATAGGAAGGGTTATTCTCAATCTGATCTTAAAAATACATGTGGTTGAAGGGTTTTCTTTTCACCAGAAGACATTTCTTGCTCGGGAGCTTCGTTTATATATATATATATATATATATATATATATATATATATATATATATATATATATATATATATATCTTTGCGCAGAGTTGATCGGGTTATATCAAGATCCGCGGATGGTTTGTGAGTTGATTCATTGGTAATCTTTCCACTAATACCGTGACTTCTCTAAATAGTTTATCTAAATTGTTGATGGTCTATCACTTTCTGGTTTGTCCTTAACACTGTCGATAGAAAACAGTCCCTGTTCTCAACGCAAAAGTGTTCTTTTTGGAGGGATTCCGTCTGAATCGTAGCTGGAAATCATGACGCACCTGTTTCAATGTTTTCCTTGTTCTGGGGCCTCTCGTAAACCCAAATGCTTGAGACGATGAGTTCTTTAATGGTATAATCATTTGTATCATATTGTCAGGATGTCTTCTGGCCACTTTCCTGTTTCACATATTTAATTACAGAGTGGGAGCATTTTTTTCTTGCCTTTGTCTTCCATATTCATGACTTCAATTGGTATATTATCTGTTGCCTTTCCATTCTTGATTTCCGATATAGCTTTTTCAAATTCGTCCCAAAAGATATCAAATCCTTTATTGTGATCACCTACTGCATTTTCCTCTAGTGTTTTCATTTAATTATTCATGTGAACTTAAGCGAGATCCAGAGTGCTGGTGTCTTTATGAACGTAAAGCATGTCCTAGGGTAATTAGTTTTTAATGTTTTTGAAATATTAATAGTAGGTATGACAAGAAATAATCTTTTTTAACTGTATATGTAGTGTAAAATCAATGCGTAATAATAATAATAATAATAATAATAATAATAATAATAATAATAATAATAATAATAATAATAATAATAATAATAATAATAATAATAATAATAATAATAGTAATAATAATAATAATAATAATAATAATAATAATAATAATAATAATAATAGATATTTCTAAGAAGTTTATTAACCCATTATATATAAAGGGTGGTACATGTGTAACACATGGGTTGCAATACACCACGAATATTTTGTTTAGTTGCTGATTGTCGTTTTTGTTTTGCAGGTCTGTCAAGTAAACTTGGGAAATTCATCATGGAGAGATTGAGTCCTGAACATATACTTCATATGGAACCAATAGAACTGTACTTTGAAAACCAAAGATCCATTATCCTTATTCAAACGGCATGTCGTTGCCACTTCAAAGTGAGCAACTGTCCTCATCATACTATGATTCTCCGTCTGGTAGCACGCTTTTGGCAACATTATTCAGTCTGCGATAGCCAAAGAATTGATATATCACATTCATTTCGGTCGCCCGAAAACATTCAACGAATGAGGGACAGCATTAATGACAATCGAGAAATATCAACCCGACTGCAAAGATCACTGCAAAGAAATCTAAAGACGGAATTGAAATTGTTTACGTACAGAGATTAAGCTTAGGAGACACACAAGACCGTTCCGAGAGTTGGCGACGGAACATCACACCTTCTTTCAGATTCTTATAATAACCAACGAAACCCATATCCCTTAAATGGAGTTGTTAACAAGTCAAAGTGCAGAATATGATCTTGGAAAAAGCATCTGTCAGCGTAAATTGCATCCACTAAGTGTACAGTGGTGTGGTGTGACTTTAGAACGGATCATCGGTCCTGATTTCTTTGAAGAAGAAAATGTTGTTATAATAGTAACAGGGAAGTATCACACAATGATTACGGAGTTTTTAAGACAAGCTGTAGCGAATAATCCTGCACACTGTTTCCAGCAAGATGGAGCTACTGCTCACACAGCATGTAAAGCCAGGCACTGCTGACACAAATTTTTGGAAAGAGTGTGATTTCCACGTACGCAGATTTAAACTAGCCATTACGTTCCCCAGATCTAACAACCTCAGATTCTTTCCCCTGGGGATATCTCAATGGATGTGTGTGCATCAATTACCCAGCAGCTAAAAAGCAATATTCAGACCACGATTCGTGAGTTACAGCCAAGACTTCTCCGCAAAATTATGGACAATCTACTGAAAAGAGGCAGTCTCTGTGAGGCTGAAACTGACGGTCATTTGAAGGACATAGTTTATACACATAGTGTTTTCAGGTTTTGTAACCATATACTTCATATTTGGAACAAGAAAAAATACTTACATTTCCACACAAAAAATTACACATTATCCAAACCCATATGTCAGTGGCGTATTTAGGGGGAGGGGCTTCCGGGCTTAAGCCCCCCCGAAATCTTACTTACTATAGTAAAGTATATAAAAAATTTGCATAATTTTCACATTTTCAGGCAAAGCCCCCCCGAAAGTTAGCAAAGCCCCCCCCGAAACAAAATCGTAAATACGCCACTGCCATATGTATTATGTGCCACCCTGTAAAAAGTGTTCAAAGACTCACTGAGGGACTGGGTACCTGGGGGACTTCCTATAATGAAATTTTATGCATTGAAATATGGCCTACGTATGTTGTAAGTAGTTTAGCGTTTTACTAGCGTATATGAAACTATTAATTTTTTAAGCTCCCTTTTGCCACAATTTATTTCCCACCAAGAATCATAAAATTGTTTTCTCCTTAATGTGCTCAAAGTAAGTGTCGTGGCTCTTAATATTACTATTATCACCATCTTGATTGTGAAATGGAGAAATATTATTGGGATGCTCTTGTTTGTATCCTAATTATCTTAGATTCATAGGTTGGAAGTCATTGCCTTTAGAATAAATCAATGGAATGATTCCATATACATGTATCACAGGACCATAAATATAAGAGAAGTAAAACTTATCCCGAAAAATTTGGATACCTCTATGGGTTTCAAATTAAGATACCATACCTCCGCACAAGATATACCTTAACCGTTCAATGCATCGTGTAGCTGATTGGCTACACATTTAGTTCTTGCATATAAATCTCACAATAGTTGTTTCATTTCATAAGTACATTTTGTCGCAGCTTGTATACATTTCGTTTTTGCAAGTGCCACAAGAAAACGTCCCTAGCCTTTGAAAAACTGAGTTTTCTTTCATTACAAAACTTTTTTTTGTGCGTGCGTGTGTGTGTGTGAAGTCTTACCTTTAAGTTATTTTATAGTGCAATATATACATGTCTAATATCTGTGAATGTGTGAAAGAAGTTTTTAACATTTAATATTACTAAAACTAAAAACAAACACTAAAAACAAAGTTGATATTGTTACACGGGTTTGAAGTGTAAATTGCATTATGAGGTAGGCCTAAATAGTTACAAACAGTTAATAATAAATTATTAACCTAAATTTGGTCCTAGGGCTTTGAACTTATTTTACTATAATTTACAACATTAAATTCTACTCATGGTATTTTTTTCCAAACAAAAATAAAAACGTATTTGAGAATTAAAAAAAAAAACATTATTCGCTTTATGCAGAGTCGTTTTGACGTGTGATTAGCGTCATACTAAAGGTCTGACTACTGCAGGAAACATATGTTAGTCTAGGGTGACCAAATCGTCAACTAGAAAAAACGGGACACCTTTTATTTCTGGACAGGTTGCTCCCCTAAATATATTTTTTAGCCTCCCTTTTTGTATCTCTCCCAAAAAGGGCAAATTTTCACTTTTTCGTTTTAGAACCTATCGAAAAGGTTGTGGAATTAATTAGATAATAAGTAACTGTCAGCAGCTAACAAAAAATGAAATATTTGAAAACATTACTAAAATATATGAGCGCTCAAATCTATCACCGACAGGATTTATAATTACTCTCAGTATCGGATTCCAACTCCATTTATTTGCATTTTCTTACTTTTAAACATTATTTCATTTACAACTAGTTTTCTTACTTTCACTTTTATAGTTCTATGCTTCTGGTCACCTTTCGTAAATGGAAGTATGTTACATCTTAGTCAAATCACGGAAACACTGTACTGTATCGATGACAGCACCTTATTCTTCCACCGCCCGAAACAGAGAGTAAAAACAGGTTACATTTGTTCTCCATAAGACTGAGGAGATCACATAGCTTAGAAAATAATATAAATTAGGAAATTTTAGCTTTTCGAAAGGCTTTTTGTACCCAATGTACGTGAATACGGGACATTTTGGCGTCCCGGGAGAAGTTTTCGGGACACCAGGAATGGTAGTGAAAAACGTTACAATCCCGTTTTTACGGGACGGTTGGTCACCCTATGTTAGTCGAACTTTAGTATGGCACTAATTACGCGTCAGAACAACTCTGCATAAGGCCCTACATGTTTTAGTTTACACTATATACTTGCTAGTTTCACTCAAATGCAGCTAATAAGTATGAAGAGAAAATATTTTAAAACTTACTCCGATATTTTGAAAGAAAGGGAATAAATGAGAAGAATGAAATCTTCCGACTGATAGTTTCAATTCAATATGGTCTATCTAAACTTTGTATTGCTCCTGAACATTTATGAAGTGAGACAACAAGAAATTAACAAAATATAATAGAAGTTTAATTTTTTTCTAGACATATAGCTAAAATTAGAGATGGTTTCGAAACATTACGTGCGTAGAGTGGAGATGTTTTTCGAAATTGATGGTTAGGAAGTACTGGGTGCATATGTATCCAATATGGCCTAGATACATACGTATTTTTATTTAAAAAATTCGCCCCTTAGAATAAGAATAAGAACACAAAAATATTAAAGCTTTATGGTTTATCACAAATCCTAAAATTTGAAATGATAGGTACAGGATAGTATAACTTATAGTATTCCACAAATAACAAACAGAGCTTACAACTCAGTGAAACAAGTCCAAAACATAGCTTACAATGCAGTAAAACATTTGATATTTTTCTAAACAAGATTCAAATTATAAAATTACAAAATTCGATTCAAAATTACTATTTGTGTGTGTATCCTATAAGGCTACGTAGGCTATATTGGTTCCATCTTCTTAGGGCATATTGGTTCCACCCCTTACAGCATTACTCTTTCATGTGTTGGAAACAGAGTGTTCGATTAAGGTGTTAAAGTGTTAAGAGCATGCATTACTGTGAACTAATAATGTATATATATCAAAACATGATCTCAAGAAATTAACACGTAGCATTTATTAAGTACAGAAAATGACAATGTGCCTTTGCTATATCATAACAGCCGAGATGCAAGGAGAATAGTCTAATCTTTCGCTCCTCTCTCAGGCACTGCGTGCACTAGTTCAATCGTCACCCAGATGGTCTGTATGAAATACGAACGTCATCTGTTGGATTCCCTTTCTAACTACATGAAGAAAGCAAATAGGTCATATTGGGTACTAGGCCATATTGTCTTCAGTTACTAAAAATGTTCCTGGGATTTTTTTTTATTCGAAAAAGGACCTCTTTATATTTGACCAACCTTATAGAAGCTCCAGGACAAGGTACCTGCACGAAAGTTCCACAAAAAATACTACATACTCTAGGGCAGTGGTTCTCAAACTTGTTATTACCGCGACCCACTTTAAATAATAAAAAGTATTTTGTGGCCCACCTACTTTTATTTAAATACACATTGACATTCTACGTAATGGTGGTGTATTTCAAAGCAATTAAATTTTGTAAATCATATCGCAAATTTCAGTTCCTTCAATAACAGTTTGTATGAGTGATTAACATATAATTTATTGGAGATGTTGTAAACACCCCGAGCAACCAGGAATGTTACAAAGTAGAGCTCCATGCTTAAATTTTAATAAGTCAAAATTTAGTTGATTTCTTTTATGTCTATCGTAAATATCTCACTTTCAAAATAAATTGTAACCTAAACTTATGAATAAAGTGACCTTGTCAGTACGAGAATATCAGTCGTTGACGATCGAGCAAGTGTAATGTAAATTTCTTTCTCAGTAACTGTATCACATGAAATTGTACACACGGGCAAAGAGGGTTAATCTTTCCATAGAAAGGTCTTTCCATAGAAAAGTACAAGGTACTCCTGACTAGTGTTGTGAAGGCCTGTTAAAAAAAAAGGGAAATTTTGGGTAAAAAACACTTTTTTACCGTTTTTTCCCGAACTTAAAAAAAACGGAAAATTTGGGAAAAAATTGAAATTTTCGAATATTTTACTACATTATGCTTTTAAAATGAAAACTATTTTATATTTACTAAGTTATACAGCGTGTATCAAAAAGAATCATCTGGTTTTAAACAATAATATCTATTCTGTCTTTTCAGAGATGTGAGTGAACAACGTACTGTTGGAAAGAGGAACATCTCTAGTTGTACATGATTTCCGCCAGGTAGCAGCAATGTGCTTGAGTGAACGCCTACTACGGTTCTGCTTAAAATGGCATCTGGACAACAGAAAGCGTTTTGTGTACTACGTTTTGCGTCCACCTCCAAGGTCACCTGCCCTCACTGTATGTGATTATTTCTTGTGGGCGTTTATAACAGACTCCGTTTATGTGCCTGCGTTACCAAGCACATTGAATGAACTGCGACATCGCACAACTGCAGCTGTGGAAGCTGTAATTGAAGACATGCTAGCTGCAGTTTGGGACGAATTTGAATACCGCATGGACATATGCCGTGCATCTCAGGGGGGGCACATTGAACGCTTATGAACAGATGCAATAAAAACTTTTTGAGTTTCACTGTCATGCAAAACAAAAACTATTTGTATATGTTTATTAATTTCAGAAATACAGACTGGCCAAAGTGGATGAATCTTTTTGATACACCCTGTATTTAAGATCATTGAGTACTTACGTTTCTTCTATTCGAATGGGTAAATTTTGTGGCAACAAATATATGTGCAGCGCTCCTTTCAAGTTAGCACCGTGATAGAATGAAGGTATGGCTACAAAAGGTACTAAAATATAATCCTAGTTAGATTGATTAATATAGACACATTTAAATTATTTTAATCAATCGTATAAAGTTCCCTCTTGATGACAGGGAAGTGTTAAAATGACGGGGCCAGAATCATTTGAGTTAATACGGATATGTTAAAATCTAATATATATTTTATGGGGATAAATATCTTCCTTGTGCTGTGTAAAATTTCCGGAAATTTTGAACCCATTAGAAAAATCTTTTATCCGGAAATATTGGCAAAAACTGGAAAATATAATTTAAAAACTATTTCTTCGCCTGATGCTAATCTTATTTGCTGTAACGTGTCTGCAGCATCTATCTATTAAAATGCTACAATAGGAATTAATAGCGACTGAGCTCCAACCTATAACATTGGCTTTCAAATCTTTCATTTACGGTTATGTGTGATTTTACGTTTAACAGAGACAAACATAACATTTTTAGTATTAAATAAATTAGTTAAATACATCATTTTCATAAAGTTTATGTTTTAAAATTATTGTCAAAGCCTTTGTATTTTAATAAGCCTTCTCTAAAATCAATGCAGGTGAATTGTGCTAGCATCTTCCGAATTCTTTTAAACTATATGTTGTGGACGTTTATATGTTTATGGTAAATCCTTTCGACAATGAGATCTCGGAAAGTACAGGCTCTAGAACAGCGTTTCCCAACCATTTTCAACTTGCGGCACACTACGGGTGTAACTTGAATTCTCGCGGCGCACACAGAAATTATTATTTGTAAATATAAACACCGTGGTATTTTTTTTTTTCTGTGATTACTGATCTCACCGAGAAGAAAGCTTGATGACTGTTTTTCCCCCGTGGTAAATCATTATGCTTATTTTCCATTCTAATTTAAAAATAGAAAACAATTGCAATGAAATGTTGGGCTCAGGTTGTAAAAATACGCTTTCTTTTTCGCAAACTGTATCCAACCTTTCACTAAGAAGGAAGATCACTAAATAAAGAACGAACAAACAAATCTTTTACTTTTAAAGCACAAATGTAGGTAAATTGTATGCACAAATGTAGGTATTTGTTTGCTTTGTCGAAAGGATTGAATGATATTTTAACACTTCAAGTTACGAAATAGTCTGCAAGAATGAAGAAGCAATAATGGTCATAACAGATAAATACTTTTTTTAACATTAAAAAATCTACAGAAAAGTAACACGGTATGAAACTTAAAATTGTAGATTCATAGTGGAGGTTCCTAGTAATGCGAAATACAAATATACATTTTTCCCTATGTCTTGCAATTTGATTGCTATAGAATTAGTAATTTTGTTTCGATTTCCTCGCGGCACACCAGCAGCCCATTGACGGCATACCAGTGTGCCGCGGCACACCGGTTGGGTAACGCTGCTCTAGAAAGATGACGTTTTCATTGATCGATTGCAAATTTTGCGTAGATTGCCCAGTTCTAATTTAATATTTAAAATACATGGCCACTATTTCTTTATTACATTTTTAGGGGTACATTGGAAGTGTTGAAATTAAAAAAAAACTAAAACATCATATCCTACGCATTATACATTCTAACACCACATTGTTGTATATAGGGATTGTATATGTCTCAGGCGTTTGTTTCATTGCCAAACAATAATGTTAAAAGAAGGATAATCATTTCTCCAGTCTAAGATGAACCTTTATTTTCTGAGTGTTTTGCCCAATGAACACCATATATAACAGACATTATAATTAATTGTGTATGTAATGTATTTGCTTATTACATACTGCATGCAAGAAGAAAGAAAATACTGGTCATACATGAATTAGAAACTCCAACCGGGAGTAGGCTCAAATCTTGCAAACGGTGCGAGATATTGAGAAAAAATAATCGAAAAGTCTCCCCTTTGTGATACCCGTTGGCTTTTTTTAATCAATACGTCTTTCACTTGTGTCTGTAAAGGGACATGTACATATGTTGTGAGAAATGAGAAGGAGATTTATGCTCATATGCGAATGATGCGCTGTGTAGAGAGCGCAGGTTCAGCTAGTATATATACAATGTATTTCGCCAGCAGGAAAAATACTTCAAGCAACAGATTTTAATATTACTTTTTAGTTTTCTGATTTCAGGTAAAAAAAAAAAAAATTCCTCTTTATTATTTGTATATTTTTCGAACAACTCAAAAAGAGAGATATTTACACATACACGGCAGAAGAGTGTAAATTTGAGCAGCGAGAAATATATTAAAGAATTTAACATGTGAAACTTCCGTCCGTTATTATTAAAAACTAGCAGAATACCCGTTTTTCGCACGAGAAGAATACGTTTCATTTTGGACATAAAGGGCAACAAAACTGTCACCAATGAACTTAGGGACCTCAAAACTATGAATTCGACTCTAGTATGGGTCATTTTCAATTACTTTCACATGTTGCTATCCTTTAGGAGTACTAATGAGGGGCTGAATTTGGATTTAAACGGCATCGGAAGTGTCACTGTTCATCTCAGCGGCCCCGAAAACTATAGATTCAATTAATATCGGCCATTTTCAATCATTTTTATATATCTTCCGCTTTTTCCTCCTCCAAGCTACGGCGCTGAATTTGGATTTAAACGGCATCTCAGCGACCCCAAAAGCTATGAATTTGACACTAGTATCGGTCATTTTGGATCATCTTTATATATCTCCCCGTTTACCCTCCATGAAGTTACGGCGCTGAATTTGGCTTTAAACTGCATCGAAAATGTCACTGTTCATCTCAGCGACCCCGAAAACTATGGATTCGACACTAATATCGGTTATTTTCGATATATCTCCCCTTCCTTCTTCCAAGTTGCACCATCAAAGTGAAATGATAAAAACTATCTCAGGCCCGAACCTCATCTATGTTGAAAATTTCACCGAGATCAGTTTGGTAGTTTAAGTGTTGTTAAGGCACTAGAAAAGAGGTATTTGTTTACATACAAAATTTTGTACATAAAGTTTATATAAAAGTCTATATTAGAATATTAAATAATATCCTAAAATGAGAGAACATTAGCACCCAGGGGTAACATTAGCATAGAGCTGGGTAAATTTGGCAACGCTGTTCTACAGCAAAATTTTCTCTTTTTAGCTCTTTTTTTTTTCTTTCTTTAATCTGGTTTTCAACAATTACTTCATCATTGACTAACAATTTGAATAAACAGTACATTGAAGCGGTTGCGAACAGCTCCTCAAATGAAAACCAATGTCACGCTTGTTCAGGTCTCTGGAGTAATTATTCAGGCCCGGACTCGGTTCACTGTATGAACTGTGTAAATTGGATGTGCGGTAATTGTAATGAGAACACTACGGACCATGGGCGCTCCAAGTGGACAGGGTAGGGCCCGGGCCCCCCTGACTCACGAAAATGTATACGTAATATAGAAACCAGAAATACCAAACGTAATAGAGCAACCATAGAGATGTCTCCCTAGAAAATTTTCTTCGTGTGCCAGTGCTATAGACCCTTATTATGACTGTCCAATGTGCAATACCGGTATCCGTAATTGAGCACTTCAAATGCTGTTATAATGATTCAACACTCTATTTTTGTAATTTTCTTCACTCAATTTTTGTAATATAGAGATCTCTGTTTTCCTATACATAAATTGTACAATTAGTGGTTTTAATAAATTAAAAATATAGTGAATATTTTTAAAAATATTTTTAGGTACCATTGAAGCTTCTATTGAGTACATATTTTCTAAAAACAAGCCTTATAAATAAAATAAATGACTTGCCAAAGTTATCCGCATACGGGGTAAAATTGGCAGCCAAAAAATATTTTTATGCGATTACAAATTTGAATTTTGAAAAAGATGTTACAGATATTACAAGAGGAATGTTCAAATGCCATGTTGACCTTTTTTTTTTAAAAAAAAAATCAATAGTTTGAGCAAAAAATCTTGAAAATCCTTTAAAAGACTTGCCAATGTTCCCCCATTTTACGCCAGTAATTATGTTTTAGAGCATGAGTATTACTGAAATTTGTCTACTGCTCTCTCTGTGAAGAAGTAATTTGGTTAAAATTAACAAAATTTTCCCAGATTAAAGAGCACATTAAGAACTGTTTTATTCAAGAGCCCTATTTTTTACAACAGAAACGCTCCATGATGGTAGATGTGTATGCAATTATAAAAGTTCTCTAATTAATGCACAACCATGAATAAACGACTAAAAACTACATAAAGCAAATGAATACAGACTATTAATTTTCAAGAATAATTATAACAATTTTATTTTTGAATGCTTTTTTTTTTTAATATTCGCAATATTGAAATTTCTCAACATACATTTTTCACGTGTTCTAAGAAAAACAGTTCCATTACTAGTAATAAAATTAACATAATATAAAGATTTTTGTTATTTTCCCAATTTTTCCGGAAAGAAACCGAAAAAAACGGTTTTTTACCAAGAGGTTCAAAATTTCCGGAAATTTTACAACACTACTCCTGACCAATGCTCTATCCCGTGACAGACTTTGACTCATCCACTCTCTTTCCATCCTAACCCAACATGTCTGCTGACTGTATAACAAACCAGGCCTCTGAATAACCACTTAGATTTCATCTCATTAACAAACGCTTCCAATTTTCGTTTCCTTTCGTTGAATAGTACTTTACAACATATAATTCTGCATCAAAATACAATTTTCACAATTAAAACGAAAATCTTCTCGTGACCTACTAAAAAAACGGCCTGAGACCCATCAATGGGTCGCGGCCCACACTTTGAGAAACACTGCTCTAGGGGGTTGCACTTACCAAATTTTTATTGATATACGGTTCATTGGCATGAAGATAAAAGAAAAATTCCTAACCAACATTGTGACGCATTGAAAAACCAATAAATAGGTAAATTAATAAAAATGAAAAATGGAAACACCACATCGGAAGCTCCTGCTCATATTCTAATTACGTTAGGATCGTCGAACTGTCTTTCCATTAAAGAATGCTTTTGAATGATACCATGGTCCATAAATTCCGGACATTTCTCCAAATTTTCCTGAACTTTTTTTTAATTTGGGCACATTTATTGGAGTCCCAGCATTAAGTGCCTGTACAAAAGGTATATAAAAGAATGTTTGTACTCTGAGCCTTAGTAGGGGCGTCCAAATAGATTACCGGATTTTCGTTTCGTTCAAAATCTCCGGAAAATGCCAGAATTTGCATTCGGAAAGCATTTGTGTGGTATCATTCAAAAGTTTGGTTCATTGCGAAGATAATAATGTAGCACTGTAAACCTAAGGTAATTTAAAAACAAAAAATCAGTAGCTTTCTAAGTTAAAGTATCTAAACATGTTTCCTTTTAAAACGCCGGCAATTGTCTGGTCTGATCTAACAGACCACACAATTCAGTGGTGTGGTCTGTTACACCGTGCATCGAACCTGAGACCTTCTGCTTCTGAAGCTAGTTATAATGTCACTTCAACTCCACCCAGCTTGGTTCATCCAGATTCTGCAAGATAGAAGCATTTCTGTGTGGTTGGGCAGCTTATTGCCGAATGATAAGAACGCTACTCTAGTTAACAGCAGCAATTCTGCCCCTTAAGAAAACATACAACTCATTATATAAGCTGCCATGCAGAGGTGGTTTCGTTTGTTCTGTAAGTATGTGGTCCGCCTCCAACATTACAACGCACTCTTTCGTTATGAATACATATGTGCATGAAGAGAACTCCACCCTAGCTGCAGGGAATATTGAACGAAAAGTATCATTGCACTGTGCCAGTGACGAAAACATCCTTCTTCCCTTGTACCCTAAAAGACGAAAAGCTGAATACCAACTTCGGAATTCAAGCCTTGGATTGGGTCAATAGCTTCTGCCATCTGACACGCTATGTAAGAGTAGATCAACCGCTATCGGCTATATTGGATTACGTTCGTTTTCATTTTCGTTTTGCACGCGTTTGCATACCTTGCCTAAGGTTTCCGTTATTGTGAGTGGAAGTACAAGCGAGAAGGATTAAAATAAACTGGACATATGTGATACGTTATTTAAACGCGGTATTCACATACACAATGCATAAATAGTGTATAGGGTTATATCGTATTTACTCAAACATAAACCCCCTTTGAATGTAAGCGCTCTTCGCCCCCTAAAAATCGTGTTTCGGTTTTGAGAATTCGTTTTTCATGCGATTACAAAAAAAAACCCTATAGGATCACTACAGAAAATTCACGCAACTACAAAACCAACGCCTTATCATTGGCTGCAAAACCAGTGACTTGTTAGAAGTAAATTTTCATATAGAGTTAGTAGTATAGTTTTACCTCCATTCATTCTGAAAAATACTATGCCTGACGTTACATGCAGTGTTACATTTACTGTAAAAATGACTTCTCAGGAGTAGTTACTTATTTTTATTGATATCACCCATTATGTGCTTATCATCTAGCAGCGAAATTGTGAACACCTTGTCAGCTGAAAGCTGTTGCCAGTTACCTTGTTTTGTCGGTGATGATCATGGGACACTTCCACTGATCATTTTGTGCTAAAATAGTTTTACTTTTTTTCTTCTTCTTTCTGAAGTAATACAAGAATGAATCAGAATGGATGAAGAACAAATAGCGAATGCTCTGGATATACTAATATTTGATTCTGATTTTGACGGCGAGGTCTTCATAGATATAATGATTTACGATTCTAAGAATCATTAAGGTATTCTCAAAAAGAGAACCAGAAGATTTAATTAGAAGAGAAAATACACATAACACCCATCTTCAAAAGACATCCAATACAAGTTTTAACATGCTAAGTTTCTGCTTACTTACTTATCTGTGGTATTGCTCTCTGGGTACAAGGATGAATCAAATTGAACCACACGAAAGCTAACTACCTATAAACAGTTTTCGTACCTTTTCCATAATTAGTGTCTTTTGACATAAGGACGCTATAGTATCACAAGCAAAAAAAAAGAAGAAAAAAGAAAAGGAAAAGAAAGAAAGAAAAAAGAAAAATAATCAAATTTTGGACGGTTCTACAGCATTAATAATGCAAATAAAATGGACAGTGTAATATACTTTCAAAGTACCTTAATATCAGTACTATGGTCATCACATGACATATTTCGAACAAGTAGAAACAGAGTTACCAGGAATTGAAAATTTGACTTTTTTCAGAAGCCTTTATTTCGAAAATCTGATAAGTACCTCGTCGAATTGTATATATGGTTTTCAATGAATATAAAGATCTTAATGCCATTTTCAACAATTTGATATCTCACACCGTTTTGCACATATATATAAAAAAATTAAAGTTTGCTACACTGCTTAAAATTATGTAAGTCCGAGAACTTATTGTAATTACACATATCAAATTTTCATTTAACATGTAGATTTGCAATAGAAATAACCTGACGTAGTGCTATTTGAAAAAAAAAATAGTTTTATATTTGGTATTTGTTTTGTGTATAACAGGCAACATTGTTAACTGTTAGATTTAGCTGTATTTGCACTGACCCGAGGAAGATGTAGAATATTGCAATAATAGGTACCTCCTTATGGCAGGGTGTAAATTCATGTAAAAAGAAGAAAAAGAATTGGTAGATAACGTGTTTGAATATCATGAGTTTTTTGCAGATCTTGCAGCGTTATAAAATGTATTGGTTCTTTCATTTAATTTTATATATACGTTATAATTTATATCAGTTTATGTGGGAATACATAATGGTATTAAAGTGCACGTCTGGTATTAGCTAATTGTCTTAAATTATTTGGTACTCATTAGTTATATAGGATAATGTTTAACTGTCGTTAGACCTAAAAAGATAAGCCTACTGTTATAAGTAGATGATACGCGTAAGAAACATCTAGAACCAGTAACTCAAAAAAATGATATATCTAATATTAACTTTGTAGTATCACAGAGTACTGTATGACGATCAATGTTCCATGCCAACATTTGCATATGATAAAATTTCAGTGTTTTTCGTGGTCGAAATGATTACCAATAACCCGAAAATCAAACGCCCGCATAGGAAAATAATTTTCATGCATACTTAGCTAGTCATGGTCCATTTCCAGCTAAGTTTGGTCTAGATTGGATGAGTTATGTAGATCTTTCGCTATACCTACTATCCTTGTGACTGACTATTAAGAAAATAAAATAAAGCGCAAACAAGTAACATAACTTTATTAAAGCAAACGTATCAAGAATTTGTCCGAAATAAGCTAAAATTTCCATTTTGCTTCTCTATAGCGGGAGTCAGCTTTGCCGTATGACATAGCGAACCTCTTTCAAAGAAGGGTAGCAATCCCGCCCCAGAAAATGAGATTAGTACGAGTACCATAGCAAATTACACTCCATACCATGACAATTTTGCCTCCTATTTCACTATAAGATGATGACATTGTGTCATGGTCTGTCGATTGCTTTCACATCTATACGATCGGAGGAGGGAGGGGTCGAAACGGTGGCTCAGTGGTAGAACACCCATATCTGGTGCAGTTAACCCCTGGTTCGATTCTAGGCATGTGAAATTGTGAAGAACATCATCTCCATGGATTTTCTTGGAGATCCACATTTCCTCTAACATTTTCATTCCATTAATTTTCTTATAATCAATCACATTTTCATTAATCATTCTTTCCCTTTTGCCTTAGCATTAATCGTGGGACGTAAGGCCAAAAGATTTCATTGCATGTTTCACACCGTCAGCTGCTATCTCAGAATTTATAAAATTGACTTCCATCGGAGATTGTAATACGGTTCCAAATATGTTGCACATGACGGTTAACCAATTGTCTCCGAGTTATTTATGGTTTTGTAAGCAGTTGCTTCTATATGGCCACACGTCAGTACATTTCTTGACGTGTCGGCTTCTACACTTGACTTCTTGACGATTCCTGCTGATTAGTCAACTTCGGCTGCTATATTATTGGAAGGTTTGGGAAACCGGGTCTTTGTACCTCAGACGACCGCACGTATAAAATGTGCTATTGGTCCCTTTCATCCCGATCTTGGGTCTACACATGTCTTTCTATCCCGTTTCAACTGCACTTGCTGCTAAAAACTGGAAATGGTTCACGTAACACAGTACTAATCACAGACAAGAATATATACACACAGTAAACTCGGCGAATAACTTTAAATCTCACGTGATCAGTGCACAGTAGCACCTCTTACTAGTGACGAATACATGCCGATCTAGCTGTGTGGAAATTTTCAACCTAATCGTCAACTGACAATCGATGACAAAACATTCTGATAACTGTGATAACGTATGATGCCATGTGCTAAAACCAATGACAGCGTCAATACTATGCAACGAAATCGAACTTTGATTGGTTCTTTACCCATGCAGATAATCAGAATGGATTTCAACAGGGCACATGGGAAGATGCTTATCTGTGAACGACACACTTGTGTGTAACGAATTAAACATAAAGCTAGCTCTCTCTGCAGACGATACAGTATACTTATCGTCTACTAGTTAGACCAATGGATGCTAGAAATGAACCCAGCAAAATCACAGTTGATTTTGTTGTAGCCACCAACGAATCGCAGAGGCATAAAAATGATAAAAAGAAAATCATTAGAATTGATAGGCACAAACTACATTCCACTAAAGAGGCAAAACGGAGTTACATTTGATCATAAATTAAGATTCAATACTATTACAGGCAAGGAGTGCAGTAACACAAGCACTTTTACCTCTTACAATGAATACTCACATAGAAACAAGAAAAAAATGCTATCTTTACAAAACTACGATCAAACCTCTACTGATATGAACACTGCTAACTGCTAACAATGTTAATTAACGTCCAAAATCACACAAATGTTAGCTACAAAGAACTTACAATGTCTATAACATAGAGAAAGAATTATACAGACTGACAAATCTTGAAACAATAATAGATACAAACAACAACAAAAACTTAATATTACGTGTAGCGAAAAACTAAAGAAAAACTTTCTATCTAACAAATAAGCATTTCCAAGAGATTACCAATACCCAGAACCTTTCTATCTCCACTTTTCAGAATAAAATGAATAAAAGCAAGGAGGTATCATTTGCTTAACCTCCGAACCTAACAACTATTATAGCTCACTTCATCAATTAATCAAATATTCCTGAACTTACTGCCAACCTCTTGTCTTAAAGCTTCAAAGGACATCACCTTGCTAAATAACACCAAAGCATTAATTATGGACGTTCAAGACGATAAATTGACTTGACTTTGTGTGTATATATTCTTGCTTGTGGTACTCATAGTGCATTCACTGACCTCTGCCACACTTTCAATACCGAATTAAGCTATCTTGGGTGAACTCCTTCGCATTGAGTTGAGTTGATTTGAGTTTAACGTCCCGTTCAGCAGCGAGGCTGTATAAGACGTAGACCTAATTAACGTAGAATCCGAAACACATGAGCTCCCGCCGGAAATCGAACCCGGGGCTTAGCCACGAAGGAGCTCTCCTTTGCATTCGTTCGATGTTTCCACCACATTGTGTTTTATTTTGCTGATGCCAATCTACTTATGTCAGGGTAATGTACCGGGTTTCGGTTCAATAAATTTGGTATGCACTTTCTTTTTCCTTAAGACAGTGAATTTCGTAGAACAGTTTTATTTTCAAGTTATTTATTGTACAACACATACACTTATACTTCTACTATGCCACACCATAAAAATAAATATTCTGGTACACAGAAATATATCAATTTCATACGTATAAGGTATCAGTCTGGTTGTGTCTTGTATCATACATAGTCTATAAATTTCTTTAATTTATAGTATGTGTGTGTGTGTGTATGATACCTCATTTGACAAGCCATTGGCTCCCGATTTAAAGCTAATCGGAAGAACGTCTATTTGCAAAATCAGATTATCATCACTTTCAAAGATCTTTAGCTTGCGATCCGCAATACTCGTTATATATAAGTTTGAACAGAAATAAATGGAACACGATTATTAAGAATGTGATGGAAATCCAGAAAAACATTGGTAATCCACCAAAATGATGCCCGTGTTTATGAAGAGCGATCACATGGTGATTGTGGGCAGGAGCTTCTACTACTTCTTGAACATGGATGGCATGTCGTAAGTCCTCCATATGGCGTTTGTCATAGGTTATGTACAATATTGCCGTCACTGGGTCTGTTAACTTGACAGGAAACATTTTCTTTTCTGGACCAAGTTGAACAGGGTAATCTAAACAGCCACCGTCACATGCGTAGTAAGTCTTGTCACTCCTATCCAGAGCAACGTACAACACTGCCTTATTGTCATCCTGAACCACAACACTGACATTCACGTGGGTTGACCTACCATAGCTTATTCTTCTGAAGTGATAGTCCCTGTGAAGATACTTTGGATGGATGTTGAACTCCAAATGTTGGTTGCTAAATCGGAATGCCCCAAAACTTAAAACCATTGCTTGAACTACTCCTGTAGCACCAGCCCTCAAGAGGTTATGACAGCCTTGTTTTTCCAAGGTCAGAAGCCAACTTGATGTCACGGTCTTTATATCATCAATTGTAGAAAGATCTCGCCACAGATTAACTGCTTGCAAAGTGTGGTAACCTCCGTAGCAACCTTCTGTATAGGATAATATATTAGCTAATTCTGTTTTTCTGTCCTGTGTAGTCTCGTCTTCAAAAAATGATGCTCGAACCTGCGACAATACATAATAGATCGTTGCATTAATTCGATCACCGTTAATTGCTCCTGCAGCCTTTGAGTAACTGATACTCAACCCAGTGCTCCATAGCTGACGCCAAACATTGATATGCTGCTCTCGGAAGTCGTTGATATTCTTCTGAAGAGCCAACTTCATGTACCGTTTCGCCTGATTTTCTACAACTTCCTTTCTTATTCCGTAATCCAATTTACTCATATATTCTGAGTAATTTATTACCGTCAAAATTTCAAACATTACTTTATTTTGTGCTGCAACCTCTATACGTGACGGTAATGTCTTGCTTACAATTGTTACAACAATGGCCTTCTCGGGGTTGGTTTGGGGAACATTTATTGACCCCGTTACCACTAAATATTCACTACTACTGCCGTTTGCATCTCGTAATATTATAGTTTTTGTAATGGCTGCTGGCCAGAATGATACTTTTAACTGTTCCAAATCTGCAATTACTCTTGAAGATGTTGGATTAAAAATTTTGATCTCCTGGACTAACACAGATGGTAAAGTTCTATGAGCATAATATTGGAGTGATGCATGAAGTCCATTATTAAAGCACTGAAACTTGTACGTGATACCGTTCAGGTAATGTACTACTGTGGCTTCACTAGATATCGCACTACTGAACTTTAACAAAGGTATTGGGTGAAAATATACAGGTAACGACAAGGTTCTTCCATATTTTATGTACAAGGGCATATTAAAATTTAAAGTAGCACCGAACACTCCATTACCAACGTAAGGCAAATAGGGACGCTCCTTAGCCAACAACGGAGAATGCTGAATATTTACATTTAAGTCCTCAAGCTCGAAATAGAATGGAGCAAGATGATCCATGCAGCTTTTAGCTAGATCCTGAACATTAATTTTCTTTGGATGAAACAAATGTAAACTGGATGGCCTCAAATACAGAATCAACCCGAATACAATAGTGATCAAAATAAAGATACGTCTGTAACTAAGGTATCCATCTAGGCTCCTCTTTAGCTTTCGTATCATTTCAATATGATCCATTTTGCTGTACATTCATACATGTATAAATCTCAATCATGAGATAGGATAACACCCCTTTCATGTAAGTTTATTACAAGGCAATGTAAAAGAAGTCTACTCTCTTCTTGAACGTACACAACTCACATAAATACTTTCATATTCTTACGCTTTTGAAGTTTTTTAATAGGTTCTTCAATTTTAAAAAAATCAATGGACACTCACAAAACTCTAACAAACCCATACATATGCAATTATTATTTGATATCTGAAAAACAAAATTTTATTCTCAAGATCTTCAATAAAATAAGCACGATATCTGTAGACAAGCTTCAGCGTCATTATTTTCATTCTCTTCTTCTTCTATTAAGAATCACAAATGGAACGAAAATATTTGCCAAACGTTTTGAGAAAGATTTACCTGCAATTTACACAGATAAGTGTACATTCTAATAATTGTAATAGGTAATAAATAATAACAAAGTAATAATTATAAGAAATAAAAGGGGAAGTCTTCACTTTGGCCATTTCATTCATGTTTTCGATTCAGTGATTTGTTCTTTCGGTTTCGATGCTGCAGCTGCCCATCGATAAGTGGGACCACTTTAAAAGGATATAGTGTAGTAGAGAACGGTAGAATAGAGCAAGATAGGGATAAGTAAGGTAGGAATAGGAACGTGCTTAAGGTTAGGGAAGTTTTCACCCATTTTCATAAAATTGTGCGGAACCGAAAGATCAAATCATTGAATCGAAAAATATGAATGAAACGGCCAAAGTAAAGACTTGTCAATAAAAGTTTACAAAGTAAGGTGCAGATTGAGAATAAAGGTCCAACTAAAGATTAATGACATATACACCCTATTTTTTCGACAAAATCAGCTTTTAGTGCCATCAATAATCGTCTTTTATAGACGACACTGCAATTTTCAGTACAGGTTAACTTTAAGCGGGCACTAGAGTTATTGTTATAAGTATAGCCTAGCATTTTCTGCGCAAATTTGATCTCCCAACAAACTATTATCCATCGTTTTTCTAGAATCATTGCACGACGGGGGTTCGCTTCATAATCCAAGAGTCGGGATGAAGCCGAATAGTGGTAGGGCTTAATAATGTTATCTTTTCGCAGTCCACGAGTACTACTTATGATTGGAGCACTTGCATGCATTATTGAGTTAACAAATTGCCTTCAATTTCCCATACCTTGGACAATGGAGCCAATTAAATATTGACTTATGTGATTGCAACGCATCTTTGCTAACAGTTTACGACAAACAACGAGGTCGATTAAATATCGTTTTTTCCAAACTTTTGCGATCATAGTGTCTCACAAAATTTTTCTCTTTGTGTACGACCTGCTTGAGATTTCTTTGCCTGGAATTAACATACCTATGTTAGTCAAATCCCAAATGAAAATTTATGATTTTGTACAATTTTGCTTGCTTTCTGCAAAAAACTTCATCAAACATATAGCATGTTTATTCGGATATTTTGTTCTAAAATTTGGATTCAAGACTTTCAATATGATAAATTTAGTCTCAAGATCGCAGAATCTTACGATTGACGTCATTACACAAATTCATTAAATATATATATATATATATATATATATATATATATATATATATATATATATATATATATATACATTTAATGTTGTTTGTCGGAAATTGATCGCAAAGATGCGTTGCGATCACGCAAGTCAATATTTAATCGGCCCCATAATGTGTTGTAATAGACGACATTCCTTTCCTTTCCACAATTTCTTCATGTATACTTATCTTGCAGATATGTCGCATACATATTTTAATTACTTACTTAATACTCTTTTAACTGATATCACATACTTTTCTGTAAATTTTCCAAATACTCGAGATCTCTCTCTCTCTCTCTCTCTTTTTTTTTTTTTTTTTTATCAGGCTACATCTTTTACGCGCATGCAGTAAAACCTTGGGGTAAATTTTAATATACGTTTAGGAATACAAAACTTTTATCTTTCACGAGTATCCAACGTGCCCTCCATACATCTACAGTATATCAGGGATCTCCAAACTTTTAAGCCTAAAGGCCACACTCACTTCTACATTATCAGTAAGTCCCAAGGACCAAGCCAGCTCATAGTAACGACAGCTTCATCTTTTGAGGAGCGGAAGTAGGCAAACAAAATAGCAAATAGCTAGCCCATTCAGCCAGTATTTCTTCATACTTGGTATAGGAAAGTGCGACGTCACTACGACGAAATTCGTCCTCAAAACAAACGAAAAACTTCCGTGTGACTTTTTCTTTGTGGGGAAGGGTTGCTAGGTGTGATAACAACTCAAACACATTTTAATTTCTATAGTTTGCATGAAATGATATCAACTTTAGCATGCTGAAACCTAAGTCACTACCAAGCCTAAGTGATACGGATATTCTACATAAGACTTACGAGTCCACAGAAACATATAGCAAAGACATTTCTTCAGCATTTTCACGAGAAATTTTAACCATGTGGTCGGCACTTACTAATGAGATCTTTAAAGTGAGAACAATAATTGAACTGGAATTTCTTCTTAAAGTGAAAAATCACTTCGTTTCATCCAGTTTTCCAGAAGTCTGTACAACATGCTGCTGCTTCTAACCATTGTGTCACAGCAATGCAGGGGCGGATCCAGGACCGATTCTGGGGGGGGTAGTAATACTGCTACTTAGAGCTACTTTTAAGAGCTCCAAACTCTGGGATGAGTTTTACTTATATAGAAAATAAGAAAGTTTCCTCTTCTGGGGGGTGATCGCCCCGATCGACTCCTCCTGGATCCGCCACTGTAGCTATGTGTATGAGTGCGTTGATTTTTCAGATTTAAAATTAAGACCAAATGTCTATCTGAGGAGTACTATGAATCAAGAGAAATTAAATGAATAACACTTCTTTGAATCGAGCAATCCTTGGCTAGAAATCTGAACTTCGAATAGATAATAGATAATTTTGCGGAAGTGAAAGCAATAAACTAGGAATTTTATGGTAGATTATAAAAATTATATAATATAGCATTTATAAAAAAAATAATAATATTAACCTAGAGATATATCGTACACACAGCATTCTGCATATAAACTATAGTACTATTTAAAGTTTTTTTTTTAATATATGAGTTATAAAAACAATTCAATTATAAAATTTGATTGTCTGTTATAGTAACCAGATGAATGGGCTAATTTTCCCAGAGGCCTGCAAGCCTCTAGTTATGCCTCTGATGTCTACAAAACAAGGACAAAATGACGCAAATTGCGCCAATAAAAATTTTAAGGAGGTTGATATTGTACAAAGTTGTTGTAACATTAAAAAAAAATAACAACTAAATATTTGCACATAGGATAATTATACTTTGTGCAAGATTAATACGTTTTAATGAAGCGCATATAGTTGGAGAAGAGCAGAAGTTAGATTCAAAGCCACCGGGTAAGTTTCAAGAAAAGAAACAGTATTATGTCATAGGAATTCTGAAATAAATTACTTTGAAATATTTTGAAGATTCATCAAAGTTTAGTTAATTGATTTTAGTTTACATCCTTATGTTAATAAAGAAGTTATAAGGACGAGAGACTACTGTTTAGTGGGCTCTGACTCATAGGTGCAGTTGGCAGATACCGGTATAAAGACTGCATGCAGAATCGCCTCTCTCAGGAGGTGCTCTTTCCCATAAACTCTTGCCTCCAAAGAGAATGAATTATAAAAGTGGAACAGGTTTTACGCTCTGCAACAAACGAAATCTATATATTTAAAAAATGAAAGTCACTATGTATGTGACTTCGTACTTCTTGAGTCACCCAATCGATCTCGATCAAATTTTCCACATAAATGAGGTTCAGGCCTGGGGTAGCTTTTATCCTTTCACTTTGACGGCAAAACTTAGGGAAGGGGGATATATATTAAAATGATAGAAAATGACCGATATTAGTGTCGAATTCATAGTTTTCGGGGTCGCTCAGAGGGACAGTGACATTTCCGATATCGTTTAAATCCGAATTCAGGAGCAGGGGAAGATCGGAAACGACCGATATTAGTTTCGAATTCATAGTTTTCCATTCCAGTGCCATTTAAATCCGAATTCAGCAACGGAACTTGGAGGAGGGATATATATATATACACACACACACACACACATATATATATATATATATATATATATATATATATATATATATATATATATATATATATAGTGGCGGATATAGGATATGATCAAGGGAGGGGTTAAACCACAGTTTGCAACTTTATCCAGTGTAAAGCAGAATTGAAGCCCATTTTATTCGGTGTATACCTGAGCGTCAAGGGGGGCTATAGCCCCTATAGTTCCCCTGGATCCTCGCCTGTGTATAGATAGATAGATAGATATACACTGGCGCAAATCCCGGGGGATGAGGGGGACATGCCCCCTCCAATCTTGCAGCTGGGGTGGACTGCCCCCCAAAAATATGATTCGAAATGTATTCGGAAGAAGTGTGATTATTTGTGTCCGATTGCCACAAAGAAATGTGAGATGAAATTGATCTGCCCCAGAATAAGGCTCAAATATGCCCGCCTCCCAATGTTGAAGACAACTCTGCTCTCCTAATCCGTCCACAGCATTGTTTTTCGACTTCATAGATATTTTGAATATCGCTTAAAGAAAAAGAGATTACGGGAACGGTCTTACCCTTCCCCAGCAATATTGAAGACAGATTTGGACTGCTGTGTATATATATATCCACACTGTGTCTGATGTGATAATGAAGTAGAAACGCGAAGGGACATGCACAGCACAAAAGCGTACGGGCCAACCTCGTCTGTTGACTGACAGAGACCGCCTACAGTTAAAGAGGGTGGTAAAGTGTAATAGGCAGACATCTATCCAGACCATCACACAGGAATTCCAAACTGCATCAGGATCCACTCCAAGTACTATGACAGTTAGGCGTGAGGTGAGAAAACTTGGATTTCATGGTCGAGCGGCTGCTCATAAGCCAAACACACGCAGGTAAATGCCAAACGACGCCTCGCTTGGTATAACGAGCGTAAACATTGGACGATTGAAAAGTGGAAAAACGTTGTGTGGAGTGACGAATCATGGTACACAATGTGCCGATCCAATGGCAGTGTGGGTATGGCGAATGCCCGGTGAACGTCACCTTTCAGCGTGTGTAGTGCCAACAGTAAAATTCGGAGGTGGTGGTGTTATGGTGTGGTCGTGTTTTTCTTGGAGGGGGTTTGCACCCCTTGTTGTTTTGCGTTGCACTCTCACAGCGCAGGTCTACATTGATATTTTAAGCACCTTCTTGCTTCCCACTGTTGAAGAGCAATTCGGGGATAGCAACACGATCGAGCCCTTGTTCATACTGCACGGCCTGTGGTGGAGTGGTTACACGACCATAACATCTCTGTAATGGACTGGCCTGCACAGAGTCCTGACTTGAATCCTATAGAACACCTTTGGGATGTTTTGGAACGCCGACTTCGTGCCAGGCCTCACCGACCTACATCGATACCTCTCCTCAGTTCAGCACTCCCTGAAGAATGGGCTGCCATTCCCCAAGAAACCTTCCAGTACCTGATTGAAAGTATGCCTGCGAGAGTGGAAGCTGTCATCAAGGCTAAGACGGTGGGCCAACACCATATTGAATTCCAGCAGTAACGATGGAGGATGCCACGAACTTGTAAGTCATTTTCAGCCAGGTGTCCGGATATTTTTGATCACATAGTATATATATATATATATATATATATATATATATATATATATATATATATATATATATATATATATATATATATATATATATATATATATATATATACAGGGTGTTTAATACATAATGGTCATAAATTAAACTGTAGATAGTACACGCCAAATCTAACAAAAAATTCTTAGTAAACATGTGTCCGCCAACGATTCGTAACGGAGATAGGGGTTGTCGAAAGTATAAGAAAATGAAGTTTAGAGACGAATATCTCAAAAACTATGAATCGGACAGAGGGCGGTCCAATGAATGACTATCGAAGTCAGTTCTGCACTATGCAGAAATGCATGGTTGATAACTCTGCAATTCGCGCGCAAGGGTTTCCCCAAAGAAACGGATGAATTCCCGAAAAATTATCCAAGGAAAAGGGGCTCGAGATGAACATCGAGGGCGATTCTTTTCACCAGTAATTCATAAGTCGTGGTACCAGGACGAAAGCTCGAAAAGATACAAAATGGCAGACAATGTTTACGTGCCGTGTGTAGTTGCATAACCAGCAGGAAATGAGAGAGGCAATCGAAGTGTGGTGATGTACGTTGTAAATGGCTCCAGGAAGAATTCCGACAACTAATGCATACGTACAAATGTGGCAGCACTTAGGTAAATCAAACGGTATGCAAGACACTGATGAAGCATTATGTGCTAAGCAGCAAATGTAACTAATATCCGCAATGGGAAAAGCATGCCATCATTCGAGGCGAATCTGAGGCGAATCTGAAACATTCCGCATGTATCGAAGATATACCTCTCGATAGGCGTCAGCGACTGTTGTATATGCATGATGGAGCACCAGCACATTTCTTTAACCGTGTCAGAGAACATTTACATGCCCGATTCGGACAAAAGTGGATAGGATGTGGGGGTCCTATTGCTTGGCCACCGCGCTCCCCGGACTTAAATCCATTAGATTTCTTTCTCTGGGACCATGTGAAATCGCGAGATTATTCTACCCCTGTTGCAACATTAGAAGACCTTCGAGAAAGGGTGGAATAATGTTGCGGACATATTCAACAGGATGCCGACATGTTATCACGAGTATGTGGATCTTTGCGAAGACGGGTATGAGCATGCATTTGTATGAATGGACGACACTTCCACCATTTACTTTAATGATAGTAGTACGTTAATTTCTCATGTATCTCTTCTGTGGTTACACATCAGGGTATTTGCTGTTTAACTTATGATTAATACTGTACACATTACCAACATGACGATTTCTGTTTGTTGATATGGACAAACACGACATGTCCATCATTTTTTGCTTGTTGTAACACACTTACGCGTTCAACATGTGGAATGTTTCAGATTCGCCTCCCACATACTCGAATGATGGCATGCTTTTCCCATTCCGGATATTAGTTACATTAACTGCTTAGCACATAATGCTTCATCAGTGCCTTGCATACCGTTTGATTTACGTAAGTGCTGCCACACTTGTACGTATGCATTAGTTGTCGGAATTCTTCCTAGAGCCATTTACAACGTACATCACCACACTTCGATTGCCTCTCTCATTTCCTGCTGGTTATGCAACTACACACGGCACGTAAACATTGTCCGCCATTTTGTATCTTTTCGAGCTTTCGACCTGGTACCACGACTTATGAATTACTGGTGGATAGACTCGCCCTCCATGTTCATCTCAAGCCCCCTTTCCTTTGATAATTTTCCGGGAATCCCTCCGTTTCTTTGGGGAATCTCTTGCGCGCGCATTGCAGTTATCAACCATGCATTACTGCATAGCACAGATCTGACTTCGATAGTTATTCATTGGACCGCCCTCTGTCCGATTCATAGTTTTTGAGATATTCGTCTCTAAACTTCATTTTCTTACACTTTCGACAGCCCCTATCTCCGTTACGAAGCGTTTGCTGACACATGTTTACTAAGACTTTTTTGTTAGATTTGGCGTATACTATCTACGGTTTAATTTATGACCATTACTTATTAAACACCCTATATATATATATATATATATATATATATATATATATATATATATATATATATATATATATATAGGAGTTGCATATTTAAAGTTTTTATTTCAACCCAGCAAAGCGAGTAATCAACGGAAGTATTTTATAAAATTACGATGAAATATTACAAATTCAGCTGAACTTGTGAGTTAAACTGTAAAGCAAAAATCATGAAACAATTATTAAACTTTATTTTGTGTTTACCTATAGTGTTATGCAAAGATGAGACAGTATCAATCGATCGATGGCATCGCGCTAAACAATATGAGAAGCTTCAAAGTAAATGCTTATGAGTAGGTTTCGAGAATAAGAAAACATTTATATGGCTCTAAATAGTATGTCGTTCGTTGGCAGTAATAATAACAATAATAATTGATAGCTTATATTCTGCTGGAATAGTTTGCTTATTTATTTACGTAATTTTTACGTAAAAGTATGGTGTTAAATAGCAGATTGTTGTTAATTTTCTGTTCTCCTCACAGTGACACACACTGTTGCCTGTAATTTCATAGTCCATAAAATTGCAAATTTTCAAACTTTCGTTGCATGGAAGCAAAATCTCTTTAATACATATCATAGATACAAAAGTTAATATATAACAAGATCCGGGATGCCTCTATCTTTTGCAAGAGGGTAGCACTAATGTTTTCCTGTTCCTTTTCGAATTCCGTTTTTGATGCTAACAAGTTTTCGCATTCTCAGACTACAACAAACAAGGAAATACGTTCTAAGTCAACAATAAAACAGCAGTGGCGTAGCTAGAAATACATCACAGAAGTGCACCATAAAGAACACAATATTGCGAGTAATTTTTTCTTTACAAATTCAAACAGACACATTCTGCACCGCAAGTCGAAAAAAGAAACAGTACATTCTAGCCAGAAATGTCAAATGTCGTTCTATTGACTTAATGGTGCTGTAAAATTAGCTCCACAAGCACCGACCAACATCATGTTTTAATGAATTCCTCAATAACTGTGGAAAAAGACTCTCGGAAACGTATTCGTGGCATTACAGACGAGTTAAGAATACACCACATCACTGGCGTTCGGCGGCTCCATGCAATTGGTAAGATGAAAAATTTGGATTAATGAATACCACGTGAATTGACATCGTCTAACAAGAATCCCTTCCTAGAGGTGTGCAGTTCTCTGACTGTAACGAATAACGAAGAACGTTTTTTTTATATTGGATTGTCACTTCAGAAGAAAAATTGATTTGCTACAGCAATCTTAAGCGATCAGGACAGCGATTGGTTCCTCATAAGAGTCTAGAATGCTTTTCCAAATCCGCAGATGTTGCTAGTATGATGATCTATGATGCTGTTGAGAAATCATATCTTTCTCCGTGGAGACAAAACCATCACTGCGGATTCTTACAATGTTAAAACTCCATGAAATGCAACTTCGCCCTCAAACATCCAGTACTGGTCAACAAAGATGGTGCTCTTATGTTGTAGGACAAAGTACGCACAAATGTCTCTTAAGCGTTGAAAGCAGTATAAAGAACATTGCAATTCCCCATGAGTTGCAACATCAAACTCTTCCGGATTCACCGTGTTCTACTAACGTCTTTCCCGCCGACTACAATCTCTTCCGGCATCTTGAGCAGTTCTTGAAGACTTTTCCTGATGATCCGGGTGGTACAACGTGCGGTTGAGGACTTCTTCGGTAGTATATTCTTTAATATGTTAACCAATTTCATAAGTTACTCAATATCGCTTAACTAAAGTAAAAAGGAAAGAATTATCTCCTACTTATGGAGTTATATGATGCACATTTCAGCCGATGATGCGTGGTCAGTGGATAGGCTTTTAACGCCATATTTTTTTTACCTTTCCAGGCCAGCATAGTAATGATATTCTTCGCCTCAAAAAGCTTAGTTTATGTATTAAGTTGGGGTTAATGCTAACGAGAAAGAACAGAAAATGATAAAGAGTACACTATGTAACTAATTAGTTGAAATTTTATATGGTTAAAGATGAACTTCTAGGAAGGATTATTTTAAACAATAAATTTTCGATATTGTTGTTCTAAGGAAAGACGGGTTTCAATCAAGTCAGGTACACCACTGCCGAACATTATTCCAACATAGCGCCAAGCGACAATTATTGTAACCATTCATGATTTAACTGATTCAAGATTGTGTCTTTCTACATACATTTTCCAAGAACATAGATTACATCAAGTTTTGATTCATATGAAAGGAAAGGTAACTGAAGAGGAGGAGTAAGGTAAGGATAGTTTTTCAAAGTTAGTTTGAAAGCGTTCCATCTCAATGTCACCTTCATTGAAGCAAAACATAAAGAGAGACGGGGTATTCTTCTCTCCTTGTTGTTTTCCGTTCCGAAGGGAGGGAATGGAAGATCATAGAATATATAGGAGAAGTGGAGTAAAGCAAAAGTAATGTAAGTACTTCTTCAGAAATGGTGACCACACCCTGCAAAAGTGACGTCAGAAATGTGAATCGCGATGGCAACGGGTCACGAGTCATGGTCACGATTCTTCAATCGCTAAAAAGTCTTTTTAAAAAAAAAAAACAAGATAGGGAGACGAAGAAGGGGTGGCAGAAGAATGAATTGTTGTTGTTGTTCCATTTGAATACCTTGTTTAGAAGCTCTTCTTCCAACTTCTCTACATTGTTCCTTTCATATCTAATTGGGCGTCTTTCTCAATATATTTATGAGCTATAGGCCCTTTTTTTTCTTTCTTTCATACTGCGTTGTCGGTACTCTCACATATTGGCGAATTTTCACATGTGTTCGAAAACTGGGTAGGAAAGGGGGGCAAGAGTACGCAAATTTCAATTAAACTTATATATTTTGGTAAAAAATAGTTACAACGGAAAACTTTTACATGGAACACAAAACTTGAACTCTCCTTTACGAAATGTGAACTCAACTTTTATATACCTCTATTCTTAGAGGAAGTAGAACTCATAAAATGAAAACATTCAAATTCGTACTCTTGCCCCTATATGTGGGGCAAGAGTACGAAATCAAAGGGGCAAGAGTACGCACCCAAAAGAGCATTAACAATTATCACAGATGAAGGTGCTACTCCTTTATATGATGTGCATTGTTCATGCCACCATTCATGGCATCTTGCGCACTTGATCCAGTCATCTATTGGTGGATCACTGTAAATGATATTGCATAATGGACACTCGTACACTACTTCCTCACTGACCTGAGGAGTTGTAGCTACAACTTCGGTTGTAGCTTTCCTGGTGCAAGATGATGTTTGCCTTTGCTCTTTGGAGGGCGCCGTTTCGAAAGTAAGTTCTGCTTGAAAGGAGAGGATGTCAGAATCTCTGACTGACTTCGAGAAGATCAAGATCTACTGGTTGAGTGCTTGGTAGCAGTTGGAGGAGGACTGACAACCATCAAAGGAGTGCATGGTGTAAATGGTCCACATGGGCCCCTGCTTACCTCCAGTTAAGATCTAGTTTACTGGTTGAAAGTTTGGTAACCGATGAACGAGCAGTCAGCAGAGAAGTGTTTGATGTGGATAATCCGCATGAGCTCCTACTTGCTTCTAGTGAGAATCCAGTGTTACTGGTTGAAGGTTAGGTAACAGATGAATGAGAACGAGCAACCGATAGAAGAGTATTTGAAGTGGACAGTCCGCATGAGCTCTTGCTTGTTTCTAGTGAGGATCTAGCGTTACTGGTTGAAGGTTTGGTAACAGATGAATGACAACAAGCAACCGGTAGAAGAGTATTTGAAGTGGACAGTCCGCATGAGCTCTAGCTTGTTTCTAGTGAGGATCTAGCGTTACTGGTTGAAGGTTTGGTAACAGATGGAGGAGGACGAGCAACTGGCAGAAGAGTGTTTAAAGTGGACAGTCAGCATGAGCTCTTGCTTGCTTCTAGTGAGGATCTAGTGTTACTGGTTGAAGATTTGGTAACATATGAATGAAAACTAGGAACCGGCAGAAGAGTGTTTGAAGTGGAAAGTCCGCATGAGCTCTTGCTTGCTTCTAGTGAGGATCTAGCGTTACTGTTTAAAGGTTTGGTAACAGATGGAGGAGGACGAGCAACTGGCAAAGGAGTGTTTGATCTGGATGCACCGCATGGGTCCTTTTTTACTTCCAGTGAATCATCCGATGAACGATTTTGGGCTCTATTCAGGTCTGATGCTTGAATTTTTGCTTCAGGAATGCTTTCGTCTTCAGACCTGGCTTCTAGATTTAAGTCTATCACATCCACAATAGAAGGAAGAAAATCTTCTTCAGTGAACACATCTGGATTCAGTAGGACAACTCCAGACTCTTGAAAGCTGGATACCAATGGTTGCAGCGTTGTAGTCATCATCATCATAGGTATTCTGCCTTTATTGGCAGGTCACTTGCCGCAGCTGAGAAGCTTCCATGCTCCATGGTCCTCCGCTAACTTCTTCGTCTTCGCGTATGATCTTTCTGTTTCTATATCATCCATTAATTGTAGTCTCCTTCGCCCCCTCCCTCTCTATCCCGCCTCCATACCCTCTTGGACGTCCCTCATGATACAATATCTTCTTAGGCAATGTCCCAACCAGTTTCTCTTCCTCTTCCTAATAATATCTAAAAGTGTTCTTTTCTCACCCACTATTTCTAACACTCTCTCATTCGTTTTCCGCTCGACCCAACTAATTCTTTCCATTCTTCTCCACACCCGCATTTCGAAGGCTTCCAGTCGATTTTCATCACCTTTCGTAATGTCCACGTTTCCGCCCCATACAGTACAACACTCCACACGAAGCATTTTATGAGTCTTTTTTTGTAGTAAGCCTCAGTAAACAAACTCGCAACTTGGAATTATGTGGGATGGATAATTCCTCATCTATTTATCACACACAGTTGAATACCAGGATTTCATTGGGTCAAAAAAAAGGAGCGATTTAATAGTTTCAAATTATGACTGGGATTTGGTGGTAAACTCAACATCACTATCTTATTTTGCCTGCAGAAATCAATCGCTTCGATTGAAATGTGAAAGCTCTGATTGTCAACAAGTAAAAATACCTTTTTCGTAACCAAATTTGATCGCACATGTTGGTGTAAATAATATTACCACTCTACGAAAAGTTGTGAGTTGATGAACCAGAATTAGATATTCCCACAGAACCTGGCGGCAAGCCATCGAATAATTCTTGTTTCATTTGTTTTGTGGGAAATATCTGGGGAATAAAGGAACCATATGCACTCACCATGAAACAGCTGTTATGTTAACTCCAAAATCACTAGATACAGTTTTATTCACAACTGATCTTTAGTCGACTTTTGGCAAAGGAACCGTATTTATTCCAGTTTCGTACATGTTGTAGATATCCCGTGTAGAAAAGCCGTTTTGTCTTACAAGATCTTTTAGACAATTAAAAAAAAGATTCAACTTGTGGCTTGCTAAAACCAGAGCTCTCCCCAGACAAGTCTTTGAAGGCTGTTGCAAAGCAATTGTTAAATGTCTACAACGGAAAGACTGTCCAATCTCTTTCTGCCATTCGATTCACACGACTAAAGGATATAGGCACCTAGTTACGTTCAGCAAAATTGTATGCCATTCTTCTTAGATCTTTTAAAGTTAATTCATTGAAAAATTGATCCAGTAATGTGATATATTACACTAATTCATTCTCCATTTCTTCGGTAAATAGGCCTACTGGCTTTATTGTATTTGGTCTAGGAATTAATTCGTGCGGTTTTACAAAAGATGGCGTAACTAGCTTATTGTCCCATAGTTTCGTTGATCCAAACATGCGTTGAAAACTACTGTCATTAAGCATCTTGTTTAGTATATGTCAGTTGCTTGAAGCGGAAACAACAACATTCTTTCTTCAACTGAAAATGGCGCATTTTGTGCCTGATAAAGTGTTTTTGCGGGGAGTTATTCTTCATTGCTTTAACATGAAGAAAAGTGCTACCGCAAGTCATCATATTTTAGTGGAAGTGTTTGGTGACCATGCTCTAGCTGAGCGAACGTGTCAGAAGTGGTTTGCACGGTTTAAAGGTGGTGATTTCAGCTTGGAAGACCAAAAGCAATTTGGACAGCCAAAAGAATTTGAAGATGAAGAATTGAGAGCATTGCTTGATCAGGATTCGTGTCAAACGCAGGACAAACTTGCAGAAGCATTTGGAGTTGAGCAAACAACAGTTTCCAAACGTCTCAAAGCCATAGGAATGATTCAAAAGATGTCTTATTGGGTTTCACATGAATTGAAAAGAAAGACGTTGAAAGAAGAAAAACCGTTTGCGAATTGCTGCTTCAAAGACAGAAAAGGAAGGGATTTTTGCATCGAATTGTAACTGGTGATGAGAAGTGGATTCATTACGAGAATCCTAAACGAAAAAAGGCCTGGGTGAAGCAAGGTGAACCAGGTCCTTCACAACCGAAACGCGATATTCATTGTGCAAAGGTTATGCTGTATATATGGTGGGATTTGAAACGTGTGGTGTACTATGAACTTCTGAAACTTGGTGAAACTATTAATGGACACCGCTATCGACAACAATTAATGCGTTTGAAGCAAGCTCTGGCCTGAAAACGACCAGAATGGAATAACAGGCATAATAAACTTATTTATCAAGATGATAACGCTCGACCACATGTCGCAAAACCGGTCAAAACCTATTTGGTAAATGTCGGATGGAAAGTGTTACTCCACCCGCGATATTCACCAGACACTGCTCCGTCTGACTACTACTTGATCGATTGCATGAATAACGATTTGATTGGACAGCGGTTCACTTCTTCAGAAAATATCGAAAAATGGATCTTTGATTAGATTGCGTCAAAAGATGAGGAATTCTTTCGACACGGAATCCGTAAATTGCCTGAAAGATGGGAGAAAGTAGTGGCTAGCGATGGACAATATTTTTGTTAACGTATTCATTTATTTTGTTTTTGAAATAAAGCTTCAATTTTTATTAAAAACCGCACGAATTAATTCCTAGACCAAATACCTAAAGACGTTGCAGATTCTCATTCAAAAAAAGAAAAGAAAAATCCTTAATTCTCCTTATATCAGTAATGGGAATGCATAGGATACAAAAAAAAAAAAAAAAATCAGATAATATTTAGACCCTTTATAAAAATATATTTCCAGCTTATTCCATCAGTTACAGAATGCTTGTCACCTACAAGGGTAACTAGAAAACTTCTCGACCTATCCTTGATGAAGCTACATATTGTCAAATGTTAGGTTAGGTTAGCTTCATATATCTTTATAGAATCCCATACCAATCATTGGACTGATACCGCCTTATGCAGAGTCGTTTTAACGTATGATTACTAAAGGACTGACCACTACAGGAAACATACGGTAGTCGAACTTTTTAGTATGACACTAATCACGCGTCAGAACAACTCTGCATAAGGCCCATTGAAATTTATTACTGAAGACTACTGACATTTAAGATAAAAAGAGGACTAAGCGTAGTATTTCTGAAACCTGAATAAAATAAGCAAGCGTAACGTTATTCAATAACTGCAGATGTCACTATCTCACACGTTTATCTGTTTCGAAAACTCAAACACCACCTTAGATACTGTTATGTAAGGAATGGTATTTAGAATCAAAATTTATCCCTCGTACATAAGAAAATATCAGGATTCTTCAGAATTCTTAACGTTAGAGGCTACATATGGGAACCAGTATTCGTAAAGTTTGCCGTCACTCTCTATTACAACGGAATCTACATTCTTTTTTGATTGTTAATTCTAAATCAAGTTGGATTCTTTTTCATAGAACAGAAGGGGCAAGAGTACGCACGCGTACCCTTGCCCCGTAGGTATCTGCGTACTCTTGCCCCCTCACTACAGAATTGACTTTCCTATGATGTTGTACA
Source organism: Thermobia domestica (assembly GCF_964235325.1). Classification (NCBI taxonomy): domain Eukaryota; kingdom Metazoa; phylum Arthropoda; class Insecta; order Zygentoma; family Lepismatidae; genus Thermobia; species Thermobia domestica. Next base: position 133,258,703 of record NC_137456.1, on the reverse strand, counting down.
GCCAACTGTTGGAAGAAAGTCAATTTACTCCACCCTGTCAAACAATGGATATGTTAGAAACTAACGCTTTATAGTACTTTGAAATCGTTATAAAATTGTGTAAGTTATTCATTAACTACTTATGTTCCAATATTATATCAAACTATTAGAAAAACATAAATAATTACCTAGATAGCTTGTAGTTTGCCGCAGCACACTCAAACTTGTTTAGGTTCTAGACGCCGTTAACATCAAACTCCACATGACGCATTATTGCCATACGCGAATATATTCACCTGATTTTAGGGAATCGTATCCTTACCCCCCACGTACTCTTGCCCCCCTCTACTCTATGGTAAGAACTATTTTGGGAAGTCATGTATCAACATCATCTCAACAAATGTTAGTGAGATTATATCCAAACTTGGGATTTCTTAAGATGCTATATAGCAATCACTTTTAAGGCAGGCTAACTCTCACTGGCCAAAGAAGCAGGTATATGGGTCATAAGAACTAAAAAGAAGTCCTAACTTTTTGCTTAAAATTTAAGCAAATGAAGATGTTTACAAAAGCACATTTTAAAACTGTTTAATATTTAACTTTTCAAGTTGTTCCGCCCGAGACTAAGGTCCGTTATACACTATAGGTTAAATAAAACGCCTAATTGAAATCTATAGTTGTTTACATTAAAGAAATTTATCTAATGATCAAGTTTGTACACCAACCACCCTAAACTCCATACCATAGGACTTCGATACACGGGAAAACGATAGGGCACGTAGCAACATTTATTAGTGTCAAGCAGGAAGGTGACAACGTGATCGTTTAGTATTAGTAATAGCGTAAGACATTTGAGTTTATCATTAGGATTACTTTTATGAAAAAGATTCTGAAAACTACAAAACTAAACTAACGTTACCTTGTTTGGAACAGTTTGAGACCAAATTTCGTAGAAACTTGGAATTACGTTTCATCCGAATAGCTGATCGATCACTATTAAATTCAAAATAATGCCTTAAGATTCAAGGTAGGAAGTCTATTTTCTGTTGTTTTTTCTTTCTTCTTAACGTGATGTGTGCTCTTGGATTTGGTTCTCCGTTGAAACACGAATTTTTCGGTGTTTTCTGCTGCTCTAGTGGCTAGCACGCGCGCCTTTGGGGTGCACGGTTCACTCCTCGTTTCATGTAGCCTCGGTTCTTAAAGGTTTCCTAAACTACAATTCAATAAACCAACGAATCTCTCGGTATTGATCTACCATTTTGAGGCAATACGAGAGCCGAATTAAGAATTTGAGGACGATGGGAGAGAAATAATGATAAATGGTGCTATGAGTTTTCGTGATTAGTATCACTTAGTTCAACGTGAGGCCATAATCCTTGCGAGCTATGGCATGAAGTTTAGTTTAATTCAAGTGCGTTTGATCTCATGCCCCTACAATGGTGGTAAGACAAATTTGTAAAATAAAGATTAAGTACAACTCGGATGTAGTATCACGTACGTGCTTAACGCGCAGGAAATCCGGATTCGATTTCTGGCGAAGGCTCATGTGATTTGGATCCCCGTTCCTGAAAGGAAAGCTAAACTCAAATAAAATAAAAAAATCTGATATAGTGTCTGTCAAGAGAAGATTCATTCATGTCAAGTAAACAGACTGGAATGTCCTAGAAGAAAATAGTATTTCTTTGTATACAGAAAAAAAAAAAACACACACACAATGAAAATGAAAATGAAATGAAAGCTTTAGTTTTACGTCCCACGTTTATGCCGGTTAGGCTAAAGGAGACGGTGATGATGAGAAATGAATGAAATGGTGGAATGAAGAAAGTGGGAGGAAACGGGAGAACCCCGAGAAAACCCACGAGCACGGTGTTTGTCCACCACAAAGTCCACATGGCGCGAACTGGGATCGAGCCAGAGACCCCAAGCACCGGAGGTGAACGCCCTACCATTAAGCCACCGCCCCCCCCCACACACACAATGAAAAGTATATGTAACATATGTAAGTCCTCTAATATCCAGTCATAACGTATGTGCGTATTTGACATCTTGCTGAGTACGTATAACTGAAAACTTTGTAATCTACATCATATCAGTATAAGTGTAATGGCATCATTTAACATGACGTCATATGCAGCAATAGTATTGTATATGCGTATGTACAGAAAAATCTTACTTTCTGTTGTCATGATCATATTATAATTATAGCATACTGATAAAGAACGGCAAAACACAGTTAATTTTTTGAGTGGCATTTGGAAATGAAATGTTTCTTTCCTTTTCGCTAGTGAAGGCACAAAATGATAATATATGCATATCAAGTTGTCTCTCGTTCCACCTTATTAAAGCAACGTCACTTCATATTTTGCTTAGGGACAAGGTTCTTCACTGACACGAGAGTTTTACCTTTTTTATTAGTATATTAGTACACATTTATATATTACTGAAACTCAGGGGAGAGGGGCAATTTTGCGTTGCCATCATCAAATGACGCCCCAGCTTTATTAAAACCACATTCTTAGAGAAAGCTCGGCAATGGAAAATGTTCTAAAGAAATAAAACAATCTGTGTTCCTCGTTTTCCCTCTGCATTAATTCCTAAAGTTCATTCAACGAACCTTCTGATCCTGATGTAAACATTGCAGAATTGTATTACTCCACCAGTCATCGGATGATTGGCTATCGGTCAGCGCTTCTTTCGAAAAGCACGTGCTTGTACCCTGTCGATGTTTTACTTATTCCCCGCATGTGGCCATATTGTTAACTGTGATTCGCGCTAAAGTTGGGTGAAAACCACTTTCAATGCATGCGTATTCTCTTTTATTGCATTAATTCAATTTAGTTCTTAGATAAAGTGTTGTTTCTGTTTTCTAATTCTAAGGAATTCTGGTAATGAGCCTTATAAGCAAGGACTATTTTCTTCTGCCGCATGGGTGTTCTAAGGCTCTCTAACCAATAAAATCAAACAATCACCACGTGTATTTGTTTACATGAGGTACTGAACGTTACTTGAATAAACTTTAGTTTTTAATTCAAATCCTATAACCCGTGTTTAACAAAATACTACAGTAATTTTGTCACCCTTCCCGCTGGGCTAGTTGCTAGCATGTGCACATAGTTGATTCCTAGTGAGAGAGCACAAATCAACGCACGTACACTAACCGTATGACTGTTGTATATGAATTGTAACACGAAAATAAATAAACTTATGACTATTAACTATTTGGAAGACAAAAATTTTTAATAGAGGCAAGAACTGGAATAGACAGCGAAAAAGAAAGACATAGCACGTAGTTTAATCAAGTTGAATTTGCGGGGCTGCAAAGGAACAGAACGAATATTAATTAGCGTGTGCAACTAAATATATGAAAATGTAGTTGTTATCTCTCACTTTCTGTATGTGATTTATTTCCAATGTTTTGATCTGAAAATACGTGACAACTTACATTCTTAGTACCAGCGCCTCTTTTATTATTATTATTATTATTATTATTATTATTATTATTATTATTATTATTATTATTATTATTATTATTATTATTATTAAGTTTCTTAAGTGCAATTTCTCTAGCCATTTAAAACCTTTGTATAGTATTTGGTATGAATGTTTCAATTTAAATCGATTCTAAGGATGAAATAAGTGTATATACAAATGTATTTAAAAGGTAATACACTTCGTAAATGGCACTTGTTTAGATTTTGACACACAAAGTTCTGTAATCGCGCAATCGATCTAGATGTGACAAAGGTCTGTAGAAGAGAATATTGTAAGAAAAAGAGAGGAAGAAGAAAAGAAGAAAGAAAGAATCCATACTGACTATCGGCACCTTTCCTCCCCTCCGCGGAAAACAAGCACCGGGTATCCCTAGTTCTAATGGTGGCCCAGTGGCTCAGTACAAGGAAGCTATGAATTGAGGGTTTATTGGTTCAGTTTTACGTCATTTTCGTCTCCTTCAGCCTATGGCACCTAACAGTGGCTAGAGATTTTATTTCATTTCACTTCCTGATCTTAATTCTCAACTTCTCCCTTCATTTTCAGTTATCCTTTTTGGACTAGAAGGGAAAGAAACCTGGACCGCTACATTTGTAGCATAGGTTTACTCAGTACGCCTAGCCTTGTTAGGTAAATGGGTGATAGCTACCTTCGGGAGGAACATACATACATGCATGCAAACATAAGCTATTTATAAAATATGAAATGTTCATAAATTAGAAGTCCACTATATGATTATGTGTAAAATTGCCAAGTAGCAATAGGTAAGTGACTGGGTGTAACGGCTACTAGTGTGGGTGGGTTTATATAAAAGAGACAACTACAGTGTTGCAATCTAATCATTCTACAATTTTCCTGGTTGCGATTATCATTTGCGTATTAATTAACTGTATATTATTTTGGCAAATTTTAAACATTTAAGCTGATTTGTTGCCAAGAATGGTAACTTGGATGTGGAAATAACACTCAGAATACAAGACGAGTGGTAAAATTGGCATGTGGGGTTCTGCGTGAACACAGAATCCTAGTAAAGAGAAATGAGATGATTTTCAAAACAGTGGTTAGGTTGCAATGACGTAAGGAGCAGAAATTTGACCAAAAAAAGAGATTGGTTGTTACAGAAATGAGAATGCCGAGTATGATGTGTTGGATAACAAGACGAGACAGAATGAGGAATGAGAGAGTAAAGGGAATAGCCAATGTTGTGGAGATATCTGAAAAGATCGAAGAAAGAAGACCTCAGTGATGTAGTCATCTAATGAAAACAAACGACTATGTGATTAGAAGAGTAAATGGCAATGGGTGTGGATGGGAAGAGTGATAAAGGAAGACTAAGAAGAAAATGGATGGATATAGTTGAGAATGACTTCAGGGAGAAAGTTTAACAGGTGAAGAAGCCCGGGACAGAGCTTTATAGCCCATATAAGTGGGAAAAACGAAGAAAAAGAAGAAGAAGAATTTTGCTAAGTTAGACAAACTGTAAACCTCTCTTTATAAGCTGTAAGTCTATGTCTCACAACTTTAGTCCTAACCTTGATACTGAACAGATACGTTAAAGTTCAAAACTATTTTCCTTCGAGAGTTTGAGACTCACAGTACAGTACCGGAAGAGAGAAGATCGTTTATCGTTTTAAAAAAAATAATCCAATGTGTCCACAGAAGTTTGCTATACAATATTACCGAAAGACAGAGATAATCAATGCAAGTATCAGTGTAATCTAACATGGATTAAATTTTTGATATGTAATAAGGTTTAACACAAACAGAAAAAATAGAGTTTTCTTGTATAAAATAACAGACAAATTCTGACCAAAGCATATATTAACTAATAAATAATAGAGTTTTCTTTCGTTGAAGTATACATGTTGATGAAATCTGATTTTCTGTGATAACTTCCGTAAAAAAATTTGTTGCAATATGACAAATAATTTATTAATTTTATGTAACATAGGGTCAATTCAACCCAGTTTTAAAAAAGAATGATTTTAAGTATACTACTGCAAGAAATTATCATGTTTTAATGAAATTTTCCTAAACATTGCTCTATTTTGATACAATATGTCGTGTATATATTCCTTTCAGGCTTCCCAATAACCTCCATTCCTTAAAGTTGTAATTCATTAAAATCAAGAGAATGAATTGACTAATTTTAATTTTAAGAAATATATTTGAGGATAAATTTCTTTAAAAATCCTCAATTTTCTGAAGCAGAATGTGTTTTCTTATACATAAGATCTTGTTGCTTGAAGTTGAAGAGTTAATATCACCAAACTTTGAAAAAAGACTTTTAAAAATATCTGTAACTTTATACTGTATATATGTAATATTTTCTTTGACAATTGCTTTCATTAGATTTCTTTACGTGCCAATGTCACAGAATTATTATTAGCTGAAGGATTTTTTTTCAAAAAAAGGAGTATTTTAAGGAATTTTCATTTCTTAAAAAAAAGAAATTGCTTATGCATTTCTACCGTACGTCAATCATAAAATATGGTTAGCGAACGAGTCTTTGGTGTGGGAGATCGGGTTCAATTTCCGGCTGGAGCTCATACGGTTTGGACCCCACGCTACTCTGTGGTTTCACATCTCATATAGCTTCGTGCTGAAAGCGACGCTAAATTTCAATCCAAATCATAAAGTTTTGCTCATCTACACATGCATTCATAAACTAAAAAACTAACGCGCATGCCACTTGTAAAAAAAAAAAAAAAAAAAAAAAGTACCCATACTTCAACGAACTACTTTTAAACGTATTCGTAAGTGAAGTCACGAGAAAAATGACATAAAAAGTATAATCTTTTAAGACACTGATGGACACACGCTTGGATACATTTCAAATTGAGCATTTCATACAAACTAGAGGACGCTGAATTTAACAAAGTTATTTTTAAATACATTCATTCATGGGTCACAAAAAATAAACTAAAAAATTTAGGATATTTGAAGTTACCACTTATGCCCATAGTAAAAGTGCCCACCTTTGGATTGCACTTTTCATACAACTTTGATGACAATAAATGCAACTGTATTATTTTAAAATATATATGCATCTATGGGGTCACGAGAAAAATTATCTCAAAGTTAGAATCTTTGAAGTACACCTTATGCCAATGGCAAAAATGCCCAGTTGCACTTTCTAATATTAATTTAAGGACTTTAAACCCAATGGAATATTTTTTTTAAACACACCAGTGCATAAGGTTACGAGGAAAACGACCTCAAAATTCGGTCTTTGAATTACCGTCTATGTCAATAGTAAAACTGGTACACCTGAATACGTGTCTGCGCTTTGTATACGCATTAGAGGATCCTGAAGCCAATGGGACTATTTTTTAACAGGCGTGTGGATGGAGTCGTGATGAAAGTGCTCTCAAACTTGGGATATAAATAAATATACGAATATCAAATTTGAACTAACTTATCTCTCATGACTCCATGGTTGGTCATATTTAACAATCGTTTCGTTTGATTCACTGTCAGCAAATAAGTATAAAAAGCGCAACTAGGCATGTATCCAAGCACGGGTACTTTTTACCAGTGTTATGAGTGTCAGTAGTTTTATAAGACATTTCGAAGGAAGACAAATTCGTGGTTTCAACTGAACAATTTCTGCTGCCGACCAATACATCTTCAGTCACAAGAACCATCTTCAGGCAATGGATATCATGTATTACAAGTTCATCGTTTACTTAATTATTATAATTTATTTCTCATCATCTCTTCTCCCTTAGCCTAATGGAAGAAGAGTGGGGTGTAATACTCAAGATACAATTAATTTATACATCCTTACCTTTATAGTATGCAACCCATAAAGTTAAACTGTTTATTGGGTTGCATACATTTCAGGCATTTATTTGCATCCATCAGGCTATCATTTTTGTTCTTTTATTTATTTATTACCTTCTAAGGACGGCAAACAAAAACTCTGCAAACCTCCAGTGCAAGTCCGGTCAAGATAGGATGGGTTCTGCAGGTCTTGTGCAATATGCATACTGTAACTGTAATTGATTTTCTTCTTAAAAAGTGAAATCTCTCGTGGCTAAGCGGTTACCGTACACACCTTTGGCGTGGAAGACTACGTTTCGATTCCCGGCGGTACCTCATGTGGTTCGGATTCCACGTTATCACTAGGTCTCGTCTCATATAGCCTCGCTGCTGAAAGGGACGTTAAACTAAAAATCAACTTAACTCTCCTTAAAAAGTCAATCACAAGGACAGTGGTGTAGGCGATCTACAGAGCTCTCATGAGATTAGTGAAGTGTACGGAGAAAACATTTTGTGCGATGGAATGTGTTAGAGTTTTTAAAGATGGCCGCACGAATGTTCATAATAAGGAAAGAAGTGGGCGACTTTCTGTCATCACTGAAGATTTGGTGCAGAAAGTTGACGAAAACGTGAAAGTGAACAAACGCTTTACGTTTTCGTCGTTATTTGGTAAGTGACTATGTACTACATGTTTCTGCATTTGAAGACATCTGCTTAGCCAGCGGACGACGATGATGAGGTTAAAACAGCCGTGTTGAGGTGGTAGTGAAATCAGGCGGCAGACTTCTTTGAGGTTGGTATTCAAAGGCTTGTTTTACGATACGATAAGTGCCTTAATATTGGTGAAAACAATATAGAAAAGCAGATTAAAAAATGAAATGAAATCTTTAATTTTTACGTCCCACGGTTATGCCGGTTAGGCTAAAGGAGACGGTGATGATGAGAGATGAGTGAAATGGTGGAATGAAGAAAGTGGAAGGAAACGGGAGAGCCCCGAGAAATCCCACGAGCACGTTGTTTGTCCACCACTAAAGCAGATTAAAATACAGGCATTCATGTAACAATAATTGTTACGAAAAGTACACTTGTTTTAAATTTCAAAACGATACTTACTTGAGAGACACGAATCGTATACTATTAAAGAACCAAATAAAGTATTGAGAGCTAGAATGTGATGGGAGTGAAGGTTGCAATTGATAGAGTTCAAGGAGAAAAATTCTTACATAACGACAAAAATATTATGGGGATAGTGCGTAATAGTTTTTCGACTTTATCGGTCATGTCAGATATTAACAATATCAAAATATTCATAGTGTTAGACGGAATGATTCACACTGCATACCAATCCTTCAAATAACTTTTACAGTGCACATTTAATTTTAAACCGAATAAAAAATGAGTCCTCAATTCGATTCGTATACACATAATTCGACAGGTGCACTGATTTCGATTTCAATTTTTTTAAAGAGTATATTTTCGTGATGGTCCCATGTAAACATTATTAGGGTTTGATAAGAGTCTTTGGAGCTATATCATGAAACTCCTCAACAGTAACAGTGTTAATACCCTAATTGTGTGTATACTCACTTTCTGTAATGTGTACACCGATTAAAAAAAAAAAATGTTCGCGCATGTTTCGTCTACCTGTGCTATCTTTAGTAGAGCTATCTACCTAAACTTCTGGGATACAAAAAAGTGAAAAAATAAAACAATTATGTTAAAAATATATTAAGAGACTTGGAAAAATCGACTTACGTCAAGTTGGCGACCACACTTGTAGCGACCACACTAAGATTAACAAAATTTTTTGTGCTCAATTTGTGCTAATTTATGCTGCAGTTATCAGAATTTGTGCTACAATAGTTACGGAACTAAGTGAAAAAGAAAGTTGGTCGCCAATTTGATGTCAAGTTAGCGACCACATTGTCAAAAATGACTCCTACCATAGAGACATTAAAAAGATATTTTGTGCTCAATTTGTGCTGATTTATGATGCAGTTATTAGAACTTTCGCTGCAATAATTATAGAATGAGGAAAAAAACAGGTTGGTCACCAAGATGACGTCCAGCTAGGAAAGAAAATACTAAACTTTAATGCTTTTGATGGAATTGTCTCTCGATGCTTCTATTTGATCAGCACAAAGCAGAATTTGTGCTCGAACAGTTAACCAGAAATACAGCATTAATAAAAGCTAGAAACAAATATGAAAATTTCAGCGACCACCCTTTCTACACTTGAAAGAAGAAAATAATGCTTGCGATGGAATTGTCTCTCGATGCTTCTATTTGTGCAGCACAAAGCAGAATTTGTGCTCGCACAGTTAACCAGAAATTCGGCATTACCAAGAAGTAAAAAGAATTATTAAAATTTCGGCGACCACCCTTTCTGCACTTGAAAGAAGATATTAATGCTTGCGAGGGAATTGTCTCTCGATGCTCCTATTTTTGCAGCACAAAGCAGAATTTGTGCTCCCACTGTTAACCAGATATATGGCATTAATAAAACTTAGAAACAAATATTAAAATTTCAGCGACCACCCTTCCTAAACTTGAAAGAAGAAATTAATGCTTGCGATGGAATTGTCTCTCGATGCTTGTATTTGTTCAGCACAAAGCAGAATTTGTGCTCGCACAGTTAACCACAAATACGGCATTAATAAAAAGCTTAAACAAATATTAAAATTTCAGCAACCACACTTTCTACACTTGAAAGAAGAAATTAATGCTTGCGATGGAATTGTCTCTCGATGCGTGTATTTGAGCAGCACAAAGCACAATTTGTGGTCCCACTGTTGACCAGTTATACGGCATTAACAGAAGCTAAAAAAAACAAATATTATATTTCAGCGACCACCCTTTCTACCCTTGAAAGAAGAAATTAATGCTTGCGATGGAATTGTCTCTCGATGCTTGTATTTGTGCAGCACAAAGCAGAATTTTTAACAGTGTTAACAGTGGGAGCAAAAATTCTGCTTTGTGCTGCACAAATAGAAGCATCGAGAGACAATTCCATCGCAAGCATTAATTTCTTGTTTCAAGTGTAGAAAGGGTGGTCGCTGAAACTTTTATGTCTTTCTACTTTATATTAATTCCGTATTTCTGGTTAACTGTCCGAGCACAAATTCTGCTTTGCGCTGCACAAATACAAGAATCGAGTTACAATTCCATTGCAAGCATTAATGTCTTCTTCCAAGTGTAGAAAGGGTGGTCGTTGAAATTTTATTATTTGTTTCTACTTTTTATTAATGCCGTATTTCCTGTTAACACTGCGAGCACAAATTCTGCTTTGTGCTGCACAAATACAAGCATCGAGAGACAATTCCATCGCAAGCATTAATTTCTTCTTTAAGGTGTAGAAAGTGTGGTCGCTGAAATTTTAATATTTGCTTCTAGCTGTTATTAATGCCGTATATCTGGTTAACTGTGGGAGCACAAATTCTGCTTTGTGCTGCACAAATACAAGCATCGACACTCAATTCCATCGCAAGCATTAATTTCTTTCTTGAAATGTATTAAGGGTGGTCGCTGAAATTTTAATTTTTGGTTCTACTTTTTATTGATGCCGTATTTGTGGTTAACAGTGCGAGCACAAATTCTGCTTTGTGCTGCACAAACACAAGCATCGAGAGACAAGTCCATCGCAAGCATTAATTTCTTCTTTCAAGTGTAGAAAGGGTGGTTGCTGAAATATAATATTTTTCTAGCTTTTATTAATGCCGTATATCTGGTTAACAGTGGGAGCACAAATTGTGCTTTGTGCTGCAGAAATGCAAGCATCGAGAGACAATTCCATTGCAAGCATTAATTTCTTCTTGCAAGTGTAGAAAGGGTGGTCGCTAAAATTTTAATATTTGTTTCTAGCTTTTAATAATGCCGTATATCTTGTTAACAGTGGGAGCACAAATTCTGCTTTCTGCTGCACAAATAAAAGCATCGACAGATAATTCCATCGCAAGCATTAATTTCTTTTTTCAAAAGTATTAAGGGTGGTCGCTGAAATTTTAATATTTGTTTCTACTTTTTATTAATGCCGTATTTCCTGTTAACTGTGCGAGCACAAATTCTGCTTTGTGCTGCACAAATACAAGCATCGAGAGGCAATTATATCGCATACATTAATTTCTTCTTTCAAGTTTAGGAAGGGTGGCCGCTGAAATTTTAAAATTTGTTTCTAAATTTTATTAATGCCGTATTACTGGTTAACACTGCAAGCACAAATTCTGCTTTGTGCTGCACAAGTACAAGCATCGGGAGGCAATTATATCGCATACATTAATTTCTTCTTTCAAGTTTAGGAACGGTGGTGGCTGAAATTTTAAAATTTGTTTCTAAGTTTTATTAATGCCGTATTACTGGTTAACACTGCAAGCACAAATTCTGCTTTGTCCTGCGCAAATAGAAGCATCAAGAGACAATTCCATCTCAAGCATTAATTTCTTCTTTCAAGTGTAGAAAGGGTGGTCGCTGAAATTTTATGTCTTTCTACTTTTTGGTAATGCCGTATTTCTGGTTAACTGTGCGAGCACAAATTTTGATTTCTGATTCACAATAGAAGCATCGAGAGACAATTCCATCTCAAGCATTAATATATTCTTTCAAGTGTGGAAAGGGTGGTCGCTGAAGTTTTAATAAGTCTTTTTACTTTTTGGTAATGCCGAATTTCTGGTTAACTGTGCGAGCACAAATTCGGCTTTGTGCTGTACAAATAGAAGCATCGAGAGACAATTCCATCGCGAGCATTTATTTCTTCTTTCAAGTGTAGAAAGGGTGGTCGATGAAATTTTATGCCTTTCTACTTTTTATGAATGCCTTTTTTCTGGTTAGCTGTGCGAGTACAAATTCTGATTTGTGATTCACGAATAGAAGCATCGAGAGACAATTCCATCGCAAACATTAATTTCTTCTTTCAAGTTTAGGAAGGGTGCTGGCTGAAATTTTAATATTTGTTTTTAAGCTTTATTAATGCCCTATTACTGGATAAAACTGCAAGCACAAAGTCTGCTTTGTGCTGCACAAATAGAAGCATCGTGAGACAATTCCATCGCAAGCATTAATTTCTTGTTTAAGTGTAGAAAAGGTGGTCGCTGAAATTTTAATAATTCTTTTTACTTTTTGGTAATGCCGAATTTCTGGTTAACTGTGCGAGCACAAATTCTGCTTTGTGCTGCACAAATACAAGCACAGATATACAATTCCATCGGAAGCATTAATTTCTTCATTCAAGTGTAGAAAGGGTTGTCGCTGAAATATAATATTTGTTTTTTTCTTTTAGCTTTTATTAATGCCGTATATCTGGTTAACAGTGTGAGCACAAATTGTGGTTTGTCCTGGATAAATACAAGCATCGAGAGCCAATCCCATCGCAAGCATTTATTTCTTCTTTCAAGTGTAGAAAGTGTGGTAGGTGAAACTGTAATATTTGTTTCTAATTTTTATTAATGCCGTATATGTGGTTAACAGTGGGAGCACAAATTCTGCTTTGTGCTGCACAAATACAAGCATCGACAGTCAGTTCCATCGCAAGCATTAATTTTTCTTTTGAGATGTATTAAGGGTGGTCGCTGAATTTTAATATTTGTTTCTACTTTTTATTAATGCCGTATATGTGGTTAAATGTGCGAGCATAAATTCTGATTTGTGCTGCACAAACACAAGCATCGAGAGGCAATTCCATCGCAAGCATTAATTTTTTCTTTCAAGTTTAGTAAGGGTGGTCGCTGAAATTTTAATATTTGTTTCTAAGTTTTATTAATGCCGTATATCTGGTTAACAGTGCAAGCACAAATTCTGCTTTGTGCTGCACAAATACAAACATCGATAGACAATTCCATCGCAAGCATTAATTTCTTCTTTCAAGTGTAGAAAGGGTGGTGGCTGAAATTTTAATATATCTCTCTACTTTTTATTAGTGCCGTATATCTGGTTAGGTGTTCGAGCACAAATTCTTCTTTGTGTTGCACAAATACAAGCATCGAGAGACAATTCCATCGCAAGCATTAATTTCTTCTTTCAACTCTAGAAAGGGTGGTCGCTGAAATTTTAATGTCTTTCTACTTTTTATTAATTCCGTATTTCTGGTTAACTGTGCGAGCACAAATTCTGCTTCGTGCTGCACAAATACAGGCATTGAGAGACAATTCCATCGCAAGCATGAATTTCTTCTTTCAATTGTAGAAAGGGTGGTCGCTGAAATGTTCATATTTCTCTGTACTTTTTATTGATGCCGTATATCTGGTTAACAGTGCGAGTACAAATTCTGCTTTGTGCTGCACAAATACAAGCATCGAGAGACAAGTCCATCGCAAGCATTAATTTCTTCTTTCAATTGTAGAAAGGGTGGTCGCTGAAATGTTCATATTTCCCTCTACTTTTTATTGATGCCGTATATCTGGTTAACAGTGCGAGTACAAATTCTGCTTTGTGCTGCACAAATACAAGCATCGAGAGACAATTCCATTGCAAGCATTAATTTCTTCTTTCAATTGTAGAAAGAGTGGTCGCTGAAATGTTCATATTTCCCTCTACTTTTTATTGATGCCGTATATCTGGTTAACAGTGCGAGTACAAATTCTGCTTTGTGCTGCACAAATACAAGCATCGAGAGACAATTCCATCGCAAGCATTAATTTCTTCTTTCAAGTGTAGAAAGGGTGGTCGCTGAAAGTTTAGTATTTTATTTCCTAGCTGGACGTCATCTTGGTGACCACCTGTTTTTTTCCTCATTCTACTATTGCAGGGAAAGTTCTAATAACTGCATCATAAGTCAGCACAAATTGAGCACAAAATAATTTTTTAATGTCTCTATGGTAGGAGTCGTTTTTGACAATGTGGTCGCTAACTTGACATCAAATTGGCGACCAACTTTCTTTTTCACTTAGTTCCGTAACTATTGTAGCACAAATTCTGATAACTGCTGCATAAATTAGCACAAATTGAGCACAAAAAAATTTGTTAATCTTAGTGTGGTCGCTACAAGTGTGGTCGCCAACTTGACGTAAGTGAAAAATCGTTAAAACGCAGAAAATAATTCACATACCACAATAAAATAAATACTTATTTAATTTATTTTATTATAAAGCATTATTATACAGTACGTATAAGATTGATTAAATTTTGTTGTTATAATCTGTAGAAGCATTGTGAAACATCTGTGTGTGAGAAGCTACACAAATACACAGTATAAAATTATTGTTTTAATGGTAATGGTAATAGAAATATGAACCCTATATAGATAGGTCATCAAAACCCTATATAGTTAGACAAATATAATATCGGTACGTAAGTAGGTAGACTAGTAAAGTTTATGTTTTTTCAACAAATACCTATTTTGCTAGGATTTTCTAACACCTTCTAAAGTCGATTTTACTTTATTATTTATATATTTGTTTTATTAATTTGCTGTTTTTATTCAAAATTTTGACTAACCTAATACAAGCAAAAGTCAAAACAATTCACCTTATGTTGCTTTTTATCATAATTACTCTGTACTTGCAATCGCCGATTAATAAAAAAGACTAACTTAATCATTATTATTATAATTGCCTTGAGGTTGCAATTTTGTAAGTAACCGGTCTATCCCTCTGTCGTCTTGTTTCTGTATTAATCATGTTTGGTCTCCACCTTTGTATGCGTTGGTATCACCGCAACAGCAAAAGGTGAAGACACTCTGGAAAGGCGTAGAAAAGTCAAGATCAAGGTCACACCACTGACACAGTCATCAAAACATCTGGTTGGCTGTCTTCTTAGCCTACTGCTAAAAGTAAAAACTATTGAATCAGAAGATTTAAAAAACAAAATTAACGTAAGAAAAATAAAAGGATCCGACATCGCATTGAAAATAAAAAAGCTAACATGACGCGACATTAAGTCACAGGTGGTTTGAGGTACAAGCTATATTATCATTCTTCTTCAAGTCATAATATCATTTTTTAAGTTTTCCCTCAAAGCGGAGAAGAAATTGGAGAAATTTTGCAACGTTTCATAACAGGGATAGGAAAGAATGTTTGTGTAATACGCCCAAATGCTGGTTAACTAATGTCTTATGTTTTTATGTTATGTGGACGTATGTATTAGTAGTGCGTCATACTTACATACTTGCATGACAGCCTTTTCTACGTATTGACAAAATAAGAAAGAAAGAAAAGAAGAAAAAGAATTGAAGCATTGCCAGACTGATTACAAAACAACCGCACCCCGTAAAAATGATCTGACAGCAAATTTATGTTAATTTCTAAACTATAGTATGCATATTAAGTGTGAATGTAAGAACATCTTGAATTATTTCAAGTTTAAGGGCAACAACAACAAGAAAAAAGGGATATTGTTTTTTTCATGTCAAACTAGTTTCTAGGTTTTCAGTGAAAATTAAAAAAACACAAGATACAAACAAATACATTCCTTATTTACCCGAATATAAGCACCCCTCTTTTGTTCTCAAAATGTAGGGCTATAATCCTTGAGGGGCGTTTATAATCGCATTGTGCAATTTTCGTCAACTCGTGGAAATACTGGTACAAACTTCTGAATTTTTGTTTTTCTTCTTAAAGTTGTTTTATTGTTTCCGTTTTTTAGTTTAGGTTTTTAATTTTACGATATCTATCTATCTATCTATCTATCTATCTATCTATATATATATATATATATATATATATATATATATATATATATATAGTAAAATTTACGATATATATACAGGGTGGACAATTTATCTGGAACATCCGTGATAACGGAGAAACCAGAAGAGGGAAAAAAGCGAAAATTTGTATGAAGCAACTATAAGAACGGGGACATCGTTTTACGTATTAAACATCACCACCCGGTGAACAGTGTTGCCATCCCACTTTAAAGTGATATTTTTTCAAATAACACTACGTCAAATTATTACATACTTCAAATCAGCATGTTAAACGAAAACTTAAAATACCACATTTATTATTTAGTGTTGCAAACTGAGGATGCTATAATATCACAAACATCCAAAGTTTGGAATCCTCTATTGCCAATACAACACACCAGAGATAAACAAGACAACTCACATCGGAAGTACCTTAGCGTTGGATACTACGGTCATGGTATGACATGTTTTGAATGAATAGCAACGAAATAACAAGGGATTGAAATTTTGATTTTTTGAAAAGCTTTATTTCGAAAACATGCTTAGGTAAGTATCATATCTAATTACTTCTATGGTTTGTAATTGGCAAACAAATCATTTTTCCGGTTATAGAACTTCGATATCTTAAACCGTTCCGGAGATATGATAAACATTGATGAAGTTCGCAACACTGCTGAAAATAGCGTATTCCTGGACAATATTTAAATTGATTGTTGTTTTATTTCTCCTTTATAGCAATGCAGAAATAACTTTTAGTAGGTGTAATTACAACAAATCATCGTAATTACATGATTTAAGCAGTATTGCAAACTTCAGCAATGTTTATCATATCTCCGGAATGGTTTGAGATATCGTCGTGCTGCAAACGGTACAATGATGTGTTTGTCAATTGCAAACCATACGAGTAACTAGATATGATACTTATTTAAACATTTTTTTTCGAAATAAAGCCTTTTGAAAAAAATCAAATTTTCAAGCCCTTGTAACTTCGTTGCTATTCATTGAACAAGTCATACCATGACCATAGTATCCAACGCTAAGGTACTTCCGATGTGCATGGTTTTGTCCATCTCTTTTGAGTTGTATGTGTGATAGAGGATTAAAACCTTTGCATGTTTGTGATATTATAACATCCTCAGTTTGCAACACTAAATAATAAATGTGATGTTTTAAGTTTTCGTTTAACATGTTGATTTGAAATATGTAATGATCTGACGTAGTGTTATTAAAAAAATATAGAACTTTATACTGGGGTGGCAACACTATTTACAGGGTGGTATTGTTTAATACGTAAAACGATGTCCCACTCCTTATAATTGCTTAATGCAAAGTTTTGCTTTCCTCCCTCTTCTGGTTTCTCCGTTATCATGGATGTTCCAGATACGTAAATTGACCACCCTGTTCGAAAAAATCACGTTTACCATATATTTTTTTTAACATTTTTAAATTACCTTGTTTCCGAACGTAATAGCTCAAATTCTTATGTATTAGAACCACAAAAACTAATGTTTAAATACTAGTTAAATCCATCAACACCATTCGGTCGCGCATTGCCTTTAAAGTTAATGAAATGTTAGAAAATAATTTGTAAATAAAGGCAGATGACAGTTAAACAAAAAATTACTAACAACGTACATGTTTTTATTCTTTTCTCTCTTTTTGCTTTTCTGTATTGAATACAAGTTTAAATGTTTAAAAACAAGTTCTTTTAGGCCAGTAGTAAAATTAAAAAAAAAAAAATATCGCGACCAGAAGATATAAACCGATTTTATTGCAATTTTTTTTTTTTTTTTTTACTCCTTTTTCGTCTCCTCAATTCGCAACTTTTCTGCGATATTAAGACTTTAATCAAATGAATTTTTTTGGCCCACCATACTGCATGATTCATTATTATAAAAATATACAATAATGATTTGAGAATTTTGATAACGTAAAGTTCTATTGGCTAGTGTTTAATTTTTCAGCTTATAATAATGCATAGTACTTTTTACCTTTCAGAATGGTTCTATGTGTAGTAACTCTATATTTAAAAAAAAAAAAAACTTCTAATAAATTAATTGGTTTTGTATGAACCGTCAGCTTGGTTTGCGTGGATTTTCTGTAGTGATCTGCGTCCGTATAAACGAATTCCCAAAATCGATATAAATATTTTCAGGACGCTTAAATTAGAGTAAGTAAGGTAAATGATTTTAAGGATGTTTAGTTAGTAAATGGAATTTTCGTATGTTTAGTCAGTCACGGCAAAAAGTGCTAAGAAGATTTGGAATACAGTAGCTATATGTCCTAACGTCACCAAAACAAGATGGCGGACGTTTAATTAAACTGATATCACGCTGTATTACGGGCTTTTTAGCGTTGCGGTGTTGCCAAATTATGCCCTAAAGGGTTGAAATTCCCTATATTTTGTATATTTATAGTGTAAAACATGCAACATTGTAAGATATAATTTAATTAAATTTTGATATCAATTTAATTAACCCTTTAATCAAACTCCTATCAAAATGATTAACCCTTTAATCAATCTCCTATCAAAATGATTACCCCTTTAATCAAATTGCTATTAATTTATTCAATTAAAGATGATTTCGTAGAATTAATGTAATCGCGTATGATGATATACGTACCGTTATTACCTTATAGTACTATTTAATTATATCAAATTAACCCTTTAATTATTTTTTATTGACTGAAATAAATAATATAATATTTACTTACCGCTGACGTCACTACATCCATTGGAGATTTGCGATTACAGCGCCATGAAATTAGTAGCGGGAAAATTGGGCAGCATTTCCTGCATGCTGTTTTGAAAACGAAGAAATGAATGACGGGCATTCCTGGATCCTTGAAGCTTCTATTACTAGGCTATTGCCAAATATAAAAACTTTGAGAAATTGATTTTAGTGTTTGTTTTTATGTAAAGTATATATGTTTTATATATACCCTTTGACGCTTGTGATTGTACTATTATTATATGCTTATGGATAACAGAAAATTATATAGAATTGATAAAGAACTTGAATTATTCTGTGCAGAATATAAGTGATTGGTGCTGCCATCTGTTGTACATTTTTACATTTTTGAGGAGGATAAGAGAAATTTGTGTATGAAGCGGGTGAGATTTGATATGATTGGAATGAAATGCGGTAAGAAAGAAAATGAAGAGACATATTTACAGCTATGTTAAATCTTATTGATTCAAAATTGTGCAGGAGATATAATATCCATTTTTATCTTTGATTGTTGAATTATATAGAAAGGCATGTGTGACTGTGCTATTCCACATTTAGGCATTTTAAATTTTGATATTATTTAATATTGGTCCAACGAGATTGATATTTGCGATTTAATGAGTAGAAGTATTTACATATTATTTAGATATTAACATACCGGTAACTTTTTACTTTTTGTTTTAACTTGTTGGATTGTAAGAGGAATACACAGCGCGGATTATCTTACTTACGAGACTTAATGTTGACGGTATTGGCATTATTGTGAAGACAAGAAATGATTGAGGAAATGTATATTTGGGAGTAAGCTAGTTGTTATTTTGTTTTATTGTGAAATATTATGGAAAACCTACCTTATGTGCACACAAATTTTTACAAAGTTGGATTTAGCTTTTTCGGTGATACATACTGTTAACGCATACCGGAAATGGAATACGGATTAAGATTGATTTTAAGATAGAGTGTACTGATGACAGAATTGTTTGCAGAATGAACATTTTATGCTTGGAACAGAATGTGCTGTACGTTATATATTTGATTAAACTTAGTATTTTAGGAATAATATTACCTTTAGGAATACGTTACTAACCATATTTAAGAAAAGTGCCATGATACATTATTGATCTTGTGAATTAGCTTTTACTTTGTATGATGCATTGAGTTACTGAACGCTAGGCATTTGATTTAGTTTTTGTTGATGCTGTTGGCATTGAATAATACTATAGGAATATCATTTTTGACTCGCTTTGCTATGTTATTTTAATATGCATGTATAATTGTTTATTTTTATAACTACATCTTAGAAATTTTGTTGTACTTATGTAAGAAAATTGCGTTGTATTTTTATGTACGAGGTTTACATTTAGTTACACGAATAAAATAGATGATACGATTAATAATTTAAAATGATTTGTTTGAAATACTATTTGGGTTTGGACATTTATGCCCATGTTATTTTGTGACGTATGAGGGATGACCTTCCTTCCCTTTTGCTGAACAGATTATTTGATGAAAGAAGGGGAAAGGATAGGAGATGGAAGGAACTGGCTTGGAATTTGACTATTAGGTATTATTTTGGCATTTACGTGGTATGAATGAGGAAACTCCAGGAAAAATTACACAGGCAGGTTGTTAGATTTTTTTTTTTGAGAGGCAATGAACATGGGACCATTTGTATTGAAGTTGAGAGCGCTTGTGACATTGCTATGTGTGGACACAATTTTTTTATTTGTGAACGTATTTTTTATAACTTATATGCATTTGTTTGGATAGCTTGTATTGTATGAGATGACGCTCCTGGTGAGCAGAATATTTGATGAAAGGGAAGGGAAAAGAAAAAGATAGGAGAACGAAGGAAGTGGCTTGAAATTTGTATATTAGGTATTATTTTGGCATTTACTCAGTGTGAATGAGGAAACTCCAGGGAAAAATTACTTAGGCAGGTTGTTAGACTTTTGAGCGGCAACGAACATGGGACCATTTGTACTGAAGGTGAGAGCGCTTGCGAGAATGATTTTGGGGACACATTTTTATTTGTGAAGCTATGTGTTTATGATTTTATGTATTTGTTTGAATAGTTTGTAGTGTATGAAGGATGACGACCCTTGCCGAGCAGATTATTTGATGAAAGGAAGGAAAAGGATAGGAGAAGGAAGGAAGTAACGCGGAACTTGTATACTATATATTATTTAGGCATTTATTCGGTATGAATGAGGAAACCGCAGGAAAAAATTACTTAGGATGGCTGTTTGACTTTTGAGCGGCAACGAACACGGGACTACTTGCACTGAAGGCGAGAGCGTTTGCGACAATGCTACACGAGGAACAAAATTGATTTGTGAACGTACGTGATTATAATTTTATGTATTTGTTTAGAATGTGAGGAGAGGAACTTTTATTTTCTACTATTAATATATAAGATTTGTAGAAATTATGGATGAAGGATGTAGTGTGTATTGTGAAATATTTGAAACTATTGAAGCGAATGTTAGGGGGGATATGAAAAGTCGATATAGTGACTTTAATATTTTGACTATAATTATTTAGGAATATATGTAGGAAGATGAAATATTTTAGTTTTATATTTGGAGGCGAGCAGAACAGAGACCAGAGCATAGCGTTTGGTGCCGTGATTTTTTACTGAATTAACTATTTGTCAGTTTAGTGCCATTGATTTTGTTTGTTATGCTTTGTCTTGGCTTTGTAATGAATTTGTGGTAGGAGTAGATATAACTGGTTGCAGAGCGACGATACAGAAAACATATAGAAATGAAATTATGTGCGTATATTTGTAGGATTTGATTTTGGCATATAGCAGGCATAAAACTTAGCCGTTTAAAATTTACAGTTGTAAGGATCTTTTTATTCACTTTATGAGCTACAGCATAAACAGTATTATTGCTTGAAATAAAGACAGTTACACTGACATTTGATGGTAGAAAAACATAATACATGATATAAAAATGTAGAAATACTTATTTGATATTATTATTATTTTCATGTAAAATAAGGCTATGCGTTTTGGAGAACAAGGAACAAATTTGATTATGAAATTATATTTTAATTAATGAACGTGCACACGAACTATAGGCATTGGAAAACATAATTTAACCTATTTAAATAAAGTGAGATCTGTTGTGGAAAGAACACTTTGTAACCAAATTTGTATAATATTTATAATTTTGTTTACTGTATATGGTTTGTCATGGAAATATATTTATGTAGACTTTGTATGATAGGTTTAATTATTGTGGATGTGGGAGGAAACGGAAGAATTCCTTGAAATTTATATGTCTATTGTTATATATCGTAAGTTTAAAGCTTCCCTGAACTAAGTCAGTTTGCTTTAGAATTGAGACATAGAGAATGATTTGATTGATAAATATTGGTAGATACGTAACGACTAGCTTTTAGTGTCACGCTTGGACGTGATTTTTTTAGTTTAGCTTTTATTATTTATATCTTTAAGTATTGAACAGCAGTATTTTATATTATTTATTATATTTAAAGAAGGAAACATGAGCAGAAGAATGAAAAAGTTATGAATATATGGATTAACGATGTTATTAAATGACGAAAGTTGATTGTATACTTGGTGAAACGCACATTGGATACTATTCAATGAAGATTAAGTTAGGACTGTAATATACATGATTTACTAGTTTTTATTTTAGGTATTATTTTATGCAGTTCTGAAAGAAATTTACTATAAATCTGACTTGCTTTATGTTTGAGAATAGAATTTTGATCAGAGAAATAATATAGATATTTATATAAACCCTAGGGATTTGATTTTCCGGTGGGAACTCATGTGGTTTGAATTTCACGTTAATTAGTAGGTCCACGTTTCGTATAGCCTTGCTGCTGAACGGGACGCTACCCCAAAATCAACTCAACTTAACCTTTGGACTTGACCAGTTAAAATTTGGAATATTACAACCTATATATATTTTAATATAGTGTTTCTCAACATGTGGAATTCTAGTTTATTTATTTTTTTTTTTTTTTTGTGGTACGGGAATAGGGTAACATTGAAAGTTTTATTCATCTTATTGCTTTATCTTTATAAAATAAGTTCCTACTCCCAGCCAGTAGAGGGTTACGCCCTCTCTTTGGCATAGGTTACGATACGTATTGGTGTTGCTAATACAAGTACAATAGATGGTCTAAGTGCAATTTGGTTACACGGGGAGTTAATCTTTATTTTATTCAGGTTCTATTTTATTTGATCATGGTAAAAAAGAAAAGTAGAAGTAAATGAAAAGAGGAACATGAAGTGCACTGTCTCAACACAACACAGATGTGATAGTGTACCAGATGAATGCTATGTTCTGTCCAACTTTGGACGTGATGAAGACCAACGGTGCCCTGGTAAGACATAAGGTTGTTATTGTGCAGAGGATGAAGGGGCTATGTAATGAGGAACGACGGATGATGAAAAAGCTGCAACTGCGTCTAAATCCGGATGATCTGGAGGTAGGGTATAGCGGTAAAGTGCAAAGAGTAGCGACAAAGGTGTATCCTGTAATTTGCGAGGTGGATTGAACGGGATGTCTGCTTGCATTGTGGTGAGGAGTAACGGATGCCGGGACTCGAATCGGTTAATAATATACTTCGTCCGTAAAGCTTCAAGATGGAACAGAAGATGTGGAAAAGGCATAATGTCGTAAAGATCTTGAGTAGGACTAGGAAGTTTTATTCTGTAGGCTATTCGTATGGCATGTCGTTCTAGTATCTTCAGTTTTTCATAATGACGCTGGAGAGCGGCTATCCATGCAGTGAATCCGTAGGTCAGGACTGGTCGTAAGAAAACTTTGTAGGTATTAAGAATGGTATTTGCTCGTGGTCCCCAAGTAGTACCCGTGAGGCGTTTGAGGAGGTTAATCCTGTTATATGCTTTCTGTATTACATTCTGAAGGTGAGAGCGCCAAGTGAGGTGGTGGTCAAAAATAATTCCCAGATACGTTACATGTTTAGCTGGATGAACCCGCATGTTATCTACTTGGATATTCAGTAGTGAAGGATTTCGATGTACCCGTGATCTGCGTTTTGGCGGGAGAAAGACTATTGCTTGTGTTTTATCTGGGTTGAGTTTCAGACGCCACTTCGTACACCAGGTGAGAAAAGTTTGAATTGCTGCATTAATTTCAGTACTTATACGGTGAATAGTCCGGCCTAATGTAAGAAATGCAGTATCGTCTGCATACTGAAAGATATGTGTGTTTGGCGGCAATGGTGGCATATCTGCTACATAGAGAAGATACAGCAAAGGTGATAAGGCAGACCCTTGTGGTACTCCAGAAAGAATAAATATCGGGTGCGAGAGAGTGTCATTAAGAGCAACATAAGCAATACGGTTGTGCAGAAAATTATAGATAAACCTGATATATGATATGGGAAGTGTCAGACGGATAAGTTTATATATGAGAGCTGCATGCCATACCTTATCGAATGCCTTTTCCAGGTCGAAGAGCACTAGACAAGATGGAAATTGTGTATTAAACTGATTGGTAATAATATTAGACAGACGAAGTAACTGATCATTCTAGTTTATATTTTTTTTTTGTTTTTTTTTTTTTTTTTTTTTTTAAGGCTAGCCGGAGGCTAGCATCCTTTTAGAGGGCTACACCCTCTCTTAGGTATAGGATGTGAGAGGATAGTTTTTAGGTTCAGAGGAACAATGGTTGGGCTAAGTGATATTGTTAGGGATCCTTTATTATTTTTATTTATCTGAACCAGGACATTATGATCTTTGCGACCATAATCATAACGTTAGGAAAGGTATTCTACGTTTATTAGACACAACTTGCAATGTAGATTACTTTATGTTACACATAGAAAATATATAATAACAATGACTATGATAAAATAGATACAATAACAAGTGCTATGAAGCGAAGCGCAACATAATGGGATACAGTAAATGGTTATTATTTGATATGAACACATACAAAATAATTAACATGTAAAGTATTAATCAATAATGAGGGCGAAGAATGTGATGAAGTGCGATGCACGGGACAACACATGGTTATGTTAGGAAGACGAATGCGTGTTATCTTCTGCCTAGGGGCATCTCTAGGCTGATGAGGACGATGGGAGCCCTGTTAGACACAAGAGGTATCACTGTGCAGTAAATGAAGGGAAAATGTGAGGTAGATGGGCATGAAGTTGATAGTCTTGTAACAGGAATCGATCTGGATGATCGGGAGGCAGAGTGTAGCAGTAAAGGGTGAAAAGGAGACAGAGTGGAGAGTAAACGTACCGAGGACGGACAGGATGAAGCTCATGAAAATGCATGCTGGCCATGAGTAATGGATGCTGAGAGCTGTAACGAGCTGAGATGAATTTCTGTCGGAGAGACTCAAGATGATATGTGATACTGGGGAATGTAATGAGTTCATAAAGTTCTCTGGTGGGGCTGGGTAGCTGGATACGGTGGGCTATGCGGAATGCGTGCCGTTCGAGAATTCTCAGCTTTTCGTAAAAGGAAGCTGGTGCAGAAATCCAGGCGGGGAAGCCGTAGCTGAGAACTGGACGCATGAATGCTTTGTATGTATTAAGAACTATGGTCGGTCGGAGTCCCCAGGTCGTACCAGTGAGGCGCTTCAGGAGATTTAGGCGTTGGTAGGCTTTGGCAGCGATGTGCTGTAGGTGAGCTTTCCAGGTTAGGTGAGTATCATAAATGATGCCTAGGTAGGTGACTGTTCTGGTTGGAATGATGGGGGTATCGTGAACCCGAAGTGAGAGTAACGCCGGGTTTCGATGGACCTTAGAACGTTTGCGAGGTGGAATGAAAGTGATAGCTTGAGTTTTCGCTGCATTAATAGAGAGGTTCCACTTGGTGCACCAACTAGTGAAGCGATTAATGGCCTCTTGCAGATGTTGATTAATTTGCCGAATTGTGTTACCCAAGGCTAGAAAGGCAGTATCGTCCGCATATTGAAATAAATAAATGTCAGGAGGAAGCGAAGGAAAATCGGCCACAAAAATAATGTACAATAGAGGTGATAAAGCAGAACCCTGAGGTACTCCAGACAGAAGAAATATAGGATGAGAGAGCTGATTGTTGATGGAGACGTAAGAAAGGCGACAGACCAGAAAGTGATAAATAAAACGAACGTAAGCAATGGGAAATTTAAGGTGAATAAGTTTGTAAAGAAGTGCAAGATGCCATACCTTGTCAAAGGCTTTCTCCAAGTCAAATAGTAGAAGGCAAGAGGGTTTGATAGAATTGTAGTGGGTTGTGATTAGACTGGTGAGGCGAAGGAGTTGATCGTTGATAGAGTAGGAAGGTCGGAAGCCTGCTTGGTGAATAGGAAGTATACCTTTGGTTTCGAGATACGGATGGAGTCGCTTAACAAGGATACGTTCTAGGATTTTACTGAAAGTAGATGTTAACTGGATCGGACGGTAGGAGGATGTGTCAGTTGGAGGCTTATTGGGCTTTAGAAACATCAGAGTTTTAGAAGTTTTCCAGTCTGTTGGAAAGAAGCCTGTGCGAAGAATGAATGTGTAAATAATGGCGAGCAGATTCAATAATAATGGAGGACCCTCTTTGATATGCCTATATGTAATGTTGTCAAAGCCAGGGGCGGAATTTCGCTTACGGTTAACAACAGTAATGATTTCATCGGTAGTGATGGATGTTGTGAGTGGATGATTTGGTAACGTATGAGAAACGTTAGGCTGTAAGTCAGAAGATTCAAGACTGATGCGGTTAACAGGGTGTGCTTTGGTGAGATTGGTAGATGGTGCAGGTGTAAAGATGTCCTGCAAGTAATCAGCAAAAGCGTTTGCTTTCTCTTGGTCAGTTTGGAGCGGAGCGTTATTGCGAAGAAGTGGATAATGCGGCTTGGTATATTTGCCACACAGGGCATTAAACCTTTTCCAAAATTTTGTGGGATGGCTGGTTTCATTAAGGGCATTACACGTTTTGACCCATTGTCTCAGTTTATAAGCCTTGATATAGTTTCGAACAGAACGCTGTAATTGGTTATGATGATGAAGAGTATCAGGATTTCTAGTACGGAGGTATTCTCGGTACAATTGACGGGAACGGCGAATCATAGGTAAGTATTGTGGGGGAAGACGAGGTTTATACGGTGTGGAGAAAGTGGAAGGAATGTAAAGTTCTGATGCATGAGTGATAGTTGAGTTAATGGTATTAATGCTGTCATATAACTGGTCTTCTGTCGCTGGAGGTTGGAGATGATGTAATGACTCAGAGATATGGTCACGGTACTTGTCCCAATTGGCTTTGTCAAAGCGAAGAGTTGGCCGAAGATGTGGTGGATTAGTAGAGTGAGAGGCCTGAGTATGGCGGTACGTCAACCGAATAGGTGCGTGGTCGCTGCCAAGAAGTGGAAGTACATCAACTGTACAGTAGGAGGCAAGAGTACTAGAAGTGATGACTATGTCGGGTGTCGTCTGAGAGACAGGACGAGATGGTGCCGGTAGATCATGAAGAATACCTGTGGTATTGGAAGTAACAAATTGAGTGAAGGTGGTGCGTTCATTATCGGTACGGCTATGGAGATTGATATCTGCCATGATAATATAGTGCTTGTATGTGTTGGAGATATGTTGGAGAAAAGCAAGAGGTATCGGATGTCCTGGTCTTATATAAATGGTGACGAGAGTGATGGCAATTTGAGGGAAATAGAGAGTCGTGATAACATGCTCGGGAAGATTTGGTAATGGACAAGTATGGCGCCGTGAGGGAAGGGTATGGTAAAACCCTATGGCTGCCCCACCATTGGCTCTCTGAGCGGGAAGAAGGTTGTCGTGGCGATGGATGTTATAACGAGCAAGGTGGATAGCGTCCGATCTTTTAAGAAAGGTTTCGTTTAGGAGAAAGGCGTTTGCCTTTTCTTCGAGCAGTAGCGTTTCGAATAGTAATTTGTTTTTAGAAAAGGATCGAATATTAAGGAATAAGACGACAAGAGCCATAATTAAGTACAATAGGTGATGGCAGTTAAGAAGTAGGTGGGAGATTTGTTGTGTGAAAATGAGCATCTGTATTAGAATAAGTTGCGTTGAATGAAACATGAAAGATAATGCGAGCAGCGTGAATGATTTGCTGGAGGATATGAGGACGAATGAAGGGGTGGATATTTTGTAATGCTAATGTAGTGAAAGCAAGAAGTTTATCAATGGTGACAGGAGTGGAGTCGACGGGAAAGTCAGTGTTTGTGGAGGAGTCGTGAGTCCGGAGTGGAGCTACTAGCTCAGGATGAGAGGTTTCCGGTTGAGGCTTTCCTTTGCACCTGTAGCTATAAGTTGGATGCTGTTCATTGCATGTAGCACAGCGAGGCGGAAGTTGTAGATTGGAACATGTGCGCGTTGAGTGACTACCAGTGCAGTAACCACAAACAACTGTGTTGCGACAATTAGCAGTGGTATGCTGATTGTAAGCTTGGCAATTTTCGCAACGAAGAGGAAGTGGTGGTGACGAGCGAGATGGTTCTACACGGTGCCTCTTTTTATAGATTAGTGCGCCATGAGTAAGCAATGAATCAATCGTCTCCTGTGATGGGGTTAAGATTCTCATCATGTATGTGGGCCCCTGATCATTGCGAATACGAAGAACTTTTGTTATATTGAAACCTTCTAGCTGCAATTCTTCGTGAACTTCCTCATCTGTGTACGAGGGGTCGACTCCCCTAATAACAACAGAGAGAAGAGGAGGTTTCCTAGGAGGTGGTGGTTGCTTACGTCTCGATGAACTGAGTGTTTCGATTTTCGCAGTTTTCCCAAAGATTTCAAAGGAAGCTTTGTTCCGGATGGTGATAGCAAAGTTGGGATCTGGAGATTTGAAGATTATTCCATTACGGGACTTTACTACTTGAGAAAGAGCGATGCTCGGTAAGTACTTGCGTAGTTGCAGAACCACGTACTTAATGTTATCGTACTTAGGATCGAAGTTTTGGAGCAGAAATGAATGAATCTGTGGAGCTGAAATGGATGAAATGCCTGATTGCGGATGGGATTGATGTGACGATGATGGATGAGAAATAGCGGTATCCATGGCAACGGAAGGATCTGTGTGGCTCAAATGTTGTTTCTTTGCTGGCGGTGAGTTCATGACTCGCTCAGCATAGCTTTCTGGATGGTGTGGTGATCTAGATCTGCTGGAGGCATTCGAGATAGAGGAGGCTGTAGAGCGCTCCGAAGCTCGGCGGTGTCTATGGCCGTCCTTCCGCTTTTCCACCTTCGTGGAATGAACGGGAGGAACAAGAAATACTGGTGGTAGACCTCCATGATGACCATCTATCTGAGAGCCTGCGACCGAAACAGGATCCGCCATGGAGTATAGATGGTGGGCCAAAGCCCAAACCGATGAGATGGGACGTAATGAGATGAAATGTAATGCAGGTGAGGTGACCCGTTTGGATAGTCACCAAGGTTGAACAGTTCTCTGGACAAACCTATAGCACTACACACCCTTGGCTTGATAAGTCTGGAGAGCAGTGCTCAAAGGAATGACGCAGAAAAAAGCCCAGGATAAGGAACAGGAAGGAAGTCAAAAAACAGCTGTTCTGACGTCTGGTACGTCACAGCCGATAATCGATTGATTGAACAATCGATGATGATGATGTCTAGTTTATATTTATGACACTTAAAATATGAGAGTATATATATGAGAACGTATATGCGAAAAATTTTTGTAGACAGAACTTTTTTACTTATTTAAGAATGCTGTGTAGTTACAATAGAGAATTTTGAACCCGATTTTTAATTTATTT
This sequence comes from Thermobia domestica, assembly GCF_964235325.1. Taxonomy (NCBI): domain Eukaryota; kingdom Metazoa; phylum Arthropoda; class Insecta; order Zygentoma; family Lepismatidae; genus Thermobia; species Thermobia domestica. The sequence goes on along the minus strand of NC_137456.1, from coordinate 133,229,379 downwards.
AGGAACTACCATATACAATATTATAATTATTTACGGTGAATGTGGTAGCAATATCAGATTGCGTGAAAATATGTGGAGCCATCTATTGCATAATATGGAAAACACGATTATGGGTGTATTTGATAGAACTACCCGGTGATGAATTACACACTTGTAACATGTGTGATAACTACATAAAATGTTATGAGAACGAGATGATACCACACGAATGTTAGACTTGCATTATATACTAACTAGATTTGTTTTATTAAGATATAGGTGTACATATTATGCGTTAATACAGACACACAATGAATTATTTATTACGGCATGAAAGAGAGATACCACATATATGTGGTGGTTGTGGAAATGCAGAAGGATGTGAACATTGCAACCTAGCATTGTTATGTGAACAAATACACAAAATATAAACTTTTATTGGAACTTATACGTTTGTTGTTCGTTTGTTTGTTTATAGCTAGTTATATTGACTTGTACCATTTTAGAGGGTTACGCAATTTTTAGGGAAGAGTGATGTATAATTGGACGATTTAAGGATTGTGTGATGTTTCATAGAAGTTTTTATTACATTATAATAATTGCTAAGGTCTTAAGGATATTTCCAATCCTTAACATTTGCTAGGAAATTAACGAGGAAATTGCAGTTAGTGTAGTATTGTATAGAACTGGAAGAGTAGAAATATGGAAAGAATAATGAATATGTACTGATAAAGTATATTATACCTGTATATTGTGAATGATGAGCATGAGGGATGAGGCGAGCTGTGCTAGTATATTACAGCACAGAAGTGTTAGGCAGATGAAGTTTTTTTTTTGCCTAGGGGCTGCTTAAGCTTTAATGTAGACAATGGGAACCCTGGTAGTGGTAGATGGATTTAGTGTACAAATAATGGAAATATGAGAGGCAGATGATTATGAACTTGATAATTTGCGAGGCACTACTGATTAAAGGGGGTCAGGAGGTAGATTGTAGCAATAGAGAGTATAGACCAATGATAGCGTTGGAGGATAATATTAACATGGAGAAGGATGGAGAGCTAAAAGGTACGTAGTATTTTAAAGTAAGGGGTTATGGGTTATAACGAGAGCATATGTATGCGAGACGCAAAGTTTTAAGATGAAAATGGAGTGTAGGAAACTGAATTTGGTTGCACAACTTTACTGTAGGACTAATCAGTTTGACTTGATATGCAATGCGGAAAGCACATTGTTTTAACATTAATAAGTTTTTTGTAAACTGTGTGGATGGTTTTAATCCATGCAGCATTTTTGTAAGTTAGCACAGGCCATAAAAGACGCCTTGTATGTATTTAGAATTGTGTTTGCTTTCAGTATTCAGGACGTTTGCCGACATTTTTTTTTAAATAAGTTAACTCTATTGTATGCTTTTTTTGCGATTGTTTGAAGATATTTTTAACTGAGATGTTTAGTGAATGTAAGCATTAACTAAGTTACACTTGAATGTGCTTGGATGAGAGCTTGATTTAGTTTAGGGAAAGGTAGTTAGGATTTTTTATGGATTTTTGATGTTTTACGGAGGAATGAAGATGATAATTTGTGTTTTTGTGGCATTGATTGTTAGTTTCCATTTGCTGCACCACTGAAGAAAACTGTTAATTATTATTTGTAGAGCAGTGTTGATGGATTGGATACTAGATTCTAACGCAAGAAAAGACAGTGTTGGTGGTATATTGAAAGACCTGAAGTTATCAGGAAGTGGATACATATTGGGAACATAGAGAAGATAGAGATCTGGTGACAGAGCAGATTTTTTGAGGTACTCAATAGTGAAGGAAAATAGGATGGGAGAAGCAGTTATATATTGAAATATATGACAGGCGGTTGATTTAAAATCTTGTATATCAGTTTTATATACGAGATAGGAAATTGAAGATGAATTAATGTGTATGCAATTGTGCGGTGTTTTATTCTGTTAAATATTTTTGAGTTAAATAATACAACACATGTTGGTTTGATCTAATTATAATGTTGTGTAACCATGGTAGTTATGACCGGTAGTTGATTGTTGATTGAATATCTTGGGCGAAATTTTGCTTGATGTATGGGAAGTATTTTGTGTTGTTATGTATGCATGCAGACGTCTTACTATAATACGTTATACGGTTTTACTAAAAGCAAACGTTAATTGAATTGTGCAGTAGGATGATAAGATGGTATGAGTTTTTTTTGGTTGGAAACATTATCGTCTTAGAGGTTTTCCAGCTAACAGGAAAATATACAGTGTGCAGAATGAAAGTAAAAAGTGTGGGTAACAAAGTAAGTAATATAAGAGGTTATAGTTTCATATGCCGATAGTTTATTGAATTAAAGACAGGTGCACTATTCCTTTTGTTACGAACAACAGTACTGATATTTTGAACTATGATTGGTTTTGTTTGAGATTTATTTTTGCGGAAGAGTATGAAGGAGAAGATGAAATGACTGTGTTGGATGGATGTCTATATGAATATGTGGGACGGAGTGGTGTGAAGAAGCCTTGAAGGAAATCAGCAAAAAAACCGCAGCTTTGGAAGAGTCTGTCTATATAGATAAGGCATCATTTAATAATGGATATGGTGTTTTACTGCTTTTGCAAAGAGCATTGAAATGTTTTTAGTAATTGTTAGGATGAGTGACATCAGAGAGAGTATTATAGATTTTATCCCGATACCATAGCTTGTAAGTACAGATATAATTTTTGATCAACCTTTGAACTTTTTTTGGTGATGGCGAAATGTTTTTTGGATTTTTTTTTATACGTTGATATTTACGATAAAACTGTTGAGAGCGAGTGATAAATGTGAGATATTTGGTGGCAATGTTGCTCGATAAGTGAATAATATAGTTACTGGTATGTAAAGTGAACTAGTTTCTGGGATTGAAGTTGTGATGATATGAATGTTATGATACAGTTTTTTTTTTGATGTAGGAGCGTGCAAAGGGTTTATTGTTGCCGATAGATATGTTTGTATTGATTTCAGATGAATTTATTAAAATGTTGTTTAGTTTTTCGAAATTTGTAGACTGAGACATATGTTGCGTACTAAACTGTAATTTGATTGGAACATGATCACATCAATTCCTATTGGATTGAGAACATCAATATAGATTTGTGAAATGTGACTAGCAGAAGTAATGAGAATATTTTATATGTTTTGTGATATAAATCTATTGGGTTTTTGGAAGATTATGAATGATATCAGTTATGTAACTTGTGACAAAGGTTTGAAAACTAGATTTACTCCCACCCCTATTAGTTTTAGATAATATTTTTTATTCAAATTAGTTTGAATATTTCATATTTGCATTAGTTTTACAATCGACAAAGTTACCCACACCGTTTACTGCGCGTGCTTGAATTTCTATATATTGACATTGAAAGCAATAATTAGAAATCACGATACCTGAACCCCAATAGCTCCGTTGTATTTACTTGTTTTTTAATTAGCCTGTTGGATTCCAACGTATCGATAAATAATGCTTTTAAATCCTTTTAAAATATACTTTTGGTTATTTTACATTTAAGACATGGTGGATTACTTCCTTTTGTGACACCTTTTAGCAGCGATTGGTGCTATCTTATCTACAGAATACTCTACACTTGAAAAAAATTTTATTACAGTTGTTATCATAAGACAATAGTTATTGAACTTTCGCTAAATATGTCTATAGATAAAGTATTGCGTACAATAGGGAGAAACAAAATGCTATCGAAAATTCGCCAAATGTTAAGGATTCTTGTAGACAATCCATGTAGTAAGTTGTAAATATATGTTAAAACTGAAGCCTACATTATGTATTTGATCAGTGCTAGAAATCCCTGTGAATTTTCATTAGGCAGGCTATATGTTAAAAGCTTAGGAAAGAAAAAAACACTAACACCAACTTTGCAATGGCAAAGGAGAATAAACTGTTTCACAAACTTCTTCTTCTTATGTCTGAAGTTTCATGAAACTAAAATTTATTTGTACAAATAATCATTGATTTATTTCCTATTTATCTGTATTTTTTTTCATGTTTATATGACATATATTTAAAGATTATTTACTTATTTAAACAGGTTTTTATGTCGATGCGTTAGGTTATATATCTCTATTGTATTGAATTAGATTCAATCTCCCAACATGACCCTCCTCCTCTTTGCTAAGCGGATAGCGTACATGTTATCGGTGGTAACAGATCGTAGTCATGTAGAAAATCATCATTATTTTAGTTAAACTTTTCTTCACGAACAATAACTTTGTAAAATTATATAAAATACCCATTACTGTTCAAAGGAGAGGTCAACTAAACTACCGCCTTTTTTCCTAGCATTTCATTTATCCACTTGTTTTTTTTTTTTTTTTAAAAAAAAGAAGGCCAGTAGAAACAATTTTCAGTTCAAGTTCCTGAAAACAACCATCTTTTAGTATGTATTAATCTTACTTATTTGACACACAGTTGTTCATTAATTTTACTTATGTACTGTTCAAAACAGAAAAGATTTGTTCAAAGTTTTGATAATAAATCTATAAGAACGTTAGCCATAGTTCACTATTGTTTTCTTATCGAAACCAAACTTTTATTCTTTCATAACAGGTCCGTCCCATGATTCACATTCAATTTTAACACTTTTGAAAATACAATTTCCTTGAGCATCCAATAAAATAAAATAAAATTATATGGATTACTATGCTGACAAAGTTTCAATGTTTAGTTTTTCAGTGCTAGTTGGTTTCTACAGTTAGACTTTTCTTCATTAGGTATTCATTTATCAATATAAGATCATAATGGCTCAATGGTAAAGGGTTTATTTCCACTGCTTAGGATTTCTGGTTCGGCTACCGTTTACATCAATTATTTCATTTGTCATAGCGGAGCCATAAGGGCTCAGTGGTAAAGCGTCCATTTTCACTGTTTAGGGTTTCTGGTTCGATTACCGCTTGCATCAATTATTTTATTTCTCATAGCGGAGTCATAAGGGCTCAGTGGTAAGTCGTTCATTTCCAATGCTTAGGGTTTTGGTTCGATTACCGCTTGCATCAACTATTTCAACATTAAGTTTGGATTTATTTCTTATAAATTGTGCTGAACAAACACCGTGTTCTCCCATTTTTTCATTCCACCAATTTCATAACCTTTTCTAAAGTGATCCAACATAATCGTTGGACTCACAGATTTCATTTATTATTCAAAATAATTTCATAATTAAGCGTACACAGATACCATAGTAAGTAAGTAAGTAAGTAATTTTTATTTGTAAGAGACAATTTGCTATTTAATCTTTACATTTATTCAGAGTTCGATTCCTTGCTACACAAAGAAAATATTCTGATGGCAGCATTAAGTATCTAAACTGAACTGAAGTTCTTTTTCTTTGCGGATTGCGATGGGTTAGTGGTCACCTTTAGTGCTTGGGGTCGATCCTAGGATGCTCCAATTATTTGAACATTTTTCATGACAAGTATCAAATTTTGAATTATGTAATGGTTAAACACTCTGTATCTCTATTTCTCAGGAACGCTTTTTATAAAGTGTCTAAGAGTTTTTATACAACAAATCACAGTAGCCTAAGTGTATGGGACTCCATTTCATTTTTTTTTCTTTCTTTCTTTCTTTAATCCAAGTGGATAATGGCATACCAATTAATATACATGTCATTCTACACTGAAACCCTAGTGTAGAATAACATGTATATTAATTGGTATGCCATTATCCACTTGGATTAAAGAAAGAAAGAAAGAAAAAAAAATGAAATGGAGTCCCATACACTTAGGCTACTGTGATTTGTTGTATAAAAACTCTTAGACACTTTATAAAAAGCGTTCCTGAGAAATAGAGATACAGAGTGTTTAACCATTACATAATTCAAAATTTGATACTTGTCATGAAAAATGTTCAAATAATTGGAGCATCCTAGGATCGACCCCAAGCACTAAAGGTGACCACTAACCCATCGCAATCCGCAAAGAAAAAGAACTTCAGTTCAGTTTAGATACTTAATGCTGCCATCAGAATATTTTCTTTGTGTAGCAAGGAATCGAACTCTGAATAAATGTAAAGATTAAATAGCAAATTGTCTCTTACAAATAAAAATTACTTACTTACTTACTTACTATGGTATCTGTGTACGCTTAATTATGAAATTATTTTGAATAATAAATGAAATCTGTGAGTCCAACGATTATGTTGGATCACTTTAGAAAAGGTTATGAAATTGGTGGAATGAAAAAATGGGAGAACACGGTGTTTGTTCAGCACAATTTATAAGAAATAAATCCAAACTTAATGTTGAAATAGTTGATGCAAGCGGTAATCGAACCAAAACCCTAAGCATTGGAAATGAACGACTTACCACTGAGCCCTTATGACTCCGCTATGAGAAATAAAATAATTGATGCAAGCGGTAATCGAACCAGAAACCCTAAACAGTGAAAATGGACGCTTTACCACTGAGCCCTTATGGCTCCGCTATGACAAATGAAATAATTGATGTAAACGGTAGCCGAACCAGAAATCCTAAGCAGTGGAAATAAACCCTTTACCATTGAGCCATTATGATCTTATATTGATAAATGAATACCTAATGAAGAAAAGTCTAACTGTAGAAACCAACTAGCACTGAAAAACTAAACATTGAAACTTTGTCAGCATAGTAATCCATATAATTTTATTTTATTTTATTGGATGCTCAAGGAAATTGTATTTTCAAAAGTGTTAAAATTGAATGTGAATCATGGGACGGACCTGTTATGAAAGAATAAAAGTTTGGTTTCGATAAGAAAACAATAGTGAACTATGGCTAACGTTCTTATAGATTTATTATCAAAACTTTGAACAAATCTTTTCTGTTTTGAACAGTACATAAGTAAAATTAATGAACAACTGTGTGTCAAATAAGTAAGATTAATACATACTAAAAGATGGTTGTTTTCAGGAACTTGAACTGAAAATTGTTTCTACTGGCCTTCTTTTTTTTTAAAAAAAAAAAAAAAAACAAGTGGATAAATGAAATGCTAGGAAAAAAGGCGGTAGTTTAGTTGACCTCTCCTTTGAACAGTAATGGGTATTTTATATAATTTTACAAAGTTATTGTTCGTGAAGAAAAGTTTAACTAAAATAATGATGATTTTCTACATGACTACGATCTGTTACCACCGATAACATGTACGCTATCCGCTTAGCAAAGAGGAGGAGGGTCATGTTGGGAGATTGAATCTAATTCAATACAATAGAGATATATAACCTAACGCATCGACATAAAAACCTGTTTAAATAAGTAAATAATCTTTAAATATATGTCATATAAACATGAAAAAAAATACAGATAAATAGGAAATAAATCAATGATTATTTGTACAAATAAATTTTAGTTTCATGAAACTTCAGACATAAGAAGAAGAAGTTTGTGAAACAGTTTATTCTCCTTTGCCATTGCAAAGTTGGTGTTAGTGTTTTTTTCTTTCCTAAGCTTTTAACATATAGCCTGCCTAATGAAAATTCACAGGGATTTCTAGCACTGATCAAATACATAATGTAGGCTTCAGTTTTAACATATATTTACAACTTACTACATGGATTGTCTACAAGAATCCTTAACATTTGGCGAATTTTCGATAGCATTTTGTTTCTCCCTATTGTACGCAATACTTTATCTATAGACATATTTAGCGAAAGTTCAATAACTATTGTCTTATGATAACAACTGTAATAAATTTTTTTCAAGTGTAGAGTATTCTGTAGATAAGATAGCACCAATCGCTGCTAAAAGGTGTCACAAAAGGAAGTAATCCACCATGTCTTAAATGTAAAATAACCAAAAGTATATTTTAAAAGGATTTAAAAGCATTATTTATCGATACGTTGGAATCCAACAGGCTAATTAAAAAACAAGTAAATACAACGGAGCTATTGGGGTTCAGGTATCGTGATTTCTAATTATTGCTTTCAATGTCAATATATAGAAATTCAAGCACGCGCAGTAAACGGTGTGGGTAACTTTGTCGATTGTAAAACTAATGCAAATATGAAATATTCAAACTAATTTGAATAAAAAATATTATCTAAAACTAATAGGGGTGGGAGTAAATCTAGTTTTCAAACCTTTGTCACAAGTTACATAACTGATATCATTCATAATCTTCCAAAAACCCAATAGATTTATATCACAAAACATATAAAATATTCTCATTACTTCTGCTAGTCACATTTCACAAATCTATATTGATGTTCTCAATCCAATAGGAATTGATGTGATCATGTTCCAATCAAATTACAGTTTAGTACGCAACATATGTCTCAGTCTACAAATTTCGAAAAACTAAACAACATTTTAATAAATTCATCTGAAATCAATACAAACATATCTATCGGCAACAATAAACCCTTTGCACGCTCCTACATCAAAAAAAAAAACTGTATCATAACATTCATATCATCACAACTTCAATCCCAGAAACTAGTTCACTTTACATACCAGTAACTATATTATTCACTTATCGAGCAACATTGCCACCAAATATCTCACATTTATCACTCGCTCTCAACAGTTTTATCGTAAATATCAACGTATAAAAAAAAATCCAAAAAACATTTCGCCATCACCAAAAAAAGTTCAAAGGTTGATCAAAAATTATATCTGTACTTACAAGCTATGGTATCGGGATAAAATCTATAATACTCTCTCTGATGTCACTCATCCTAACAATTACTAAAAACATTTCAATGCTCTTTGCAAAAGCAGTAAAACACCATATCCATTATTAAATGATGCCTTATCTATATAGACAGACTCTTCCAAAGCTGCGGTTTTTTTGCTGATTTCCTTCAAGGCTTCTTCACACCACTCCGTCCCACATATTCATATAGACATCCATCCAACACAGTCATTTCATCTTCTCCTTCATACTCTTCCGCAAAAATAAATCTCAAACAAAACCAATCATAGTTCAAAATATCAGTACTGTTGTTCGTAACAAAAGGAATAGTGCACCTGTCTTTAATTCAATAAACTATCGGCATATGAAACTATAACCTCTTATATTACTTACTTTGTTACCCACACTTTTTACTTTCATTCTGCACACTGTATATTTTCCTGTTAGCTGGAAAACCTCTAAGACGATAATGTTTCCAACCAAAAAAAACTCATACCATCTTATCATCCTACTGCACAATTCAATTAACGTTTGCTTTTAGTAAAACCGTATAACGTATTATAGTAAGACGTCTGCATGCATACATAACAACACAAAATACTTCCCATACATCAAGCAAAATTTCGCCCAAGATATTCAATCAACAATCAACTACCGGTCATAACTACCATGGTTACACAACATTATAATTAGATCAAACCAACATGTGTTGTATTATTTAACTCAAAAATATTTAACAGAATAAAACACCGCACAATTGCATACACATTAATTCATCTTCAATTTCCTATCTCGTATATAAAACTGATATACAAGATTTTAAATCAACCGCCTGTCATATATTTCAATATATAACTGCTTCTCCCATCCTATTTTCCTTCACTATTGAGTACCTCAAAAAATCTGCTCTGTCACCAGATCTCTATCTTCTCTATGTTCCCAATATGTATCCACTTCCTGATAACTTCAGGTCTTTCAATATACCACCAACACTGTCTTTTCTTGCGTTAGAATCTAGTATCCAATCCATCAACACTGCTCTACAAATAATAATTAACAGTTTTCTTCAGTGGTGCAGCAAATGGAAACTAACAATCAATGCCACAAAAACACAAATTATCATCTTCATTCCTCCGTAAAACATCAAAAATCCATAAAAAATCCTAACTACCTTTCCCTAAACTAAATCAAGCTCTCATCCAAGCACATTCAAGTGTAACTTAGTTAATGCTTACATTCACTAAACATCTCAGTTAAAAATATCTTCAAACAATCGCAAAAAAAGCATACAATAGAGTTAACTTATTTAAAAAAAATGTCGGCAAACGTCCTGAATACTGAAAGCAAACACAATTCTAAATACATACAAGGCGTCTTTTATGGCCTGTGCTAACTTACAAAAATGCTGCATGGATTAAAACCATCCACACAGTTTACAAAAAACTTATTAATGTTAAAACAATGTGCTTTCCGCATTGCATATCAAGTCAAACTGATTAGTCCTACAGTAAAGTTGTGCAACCAAATTCAGTTTCCTACACTCCATTTTCATCTTAAAACTTTGCGTCTCGCATACATATGCTCTCGTTATAACCCATAACCCCTTACTTTAAAATACTACGTACCTTTTAGCTCTCCATCCTTCTCCATGTTAATATTATCCTCCAACGCTATCATTGGTCTATACTCTCTATTGCTACAATCTACCTCCTGACCCCCTTTAATCAGTAGTGCCTCGCAAATTATCAAGTTCATAATCATCTGCCTCTCATATTTCCATTATTTGTACACTAAATCCATCTACCACTACCAGGGTTCCCATTGTCTACATTAAAGCTTAAGCAGCCCCTAGGCAAAAAAAAAAACTTCATCTGCCTAACACTTCTGTGCTGTAATATACTAGCACAGCTCGCCTCATCCCTCATGCTCATCATTCACAATATACAGGTATAATATACTTTATCAGTACATATTCATTATTCTTTCCATATTTCTACTCTTCCAGTTCTATACAATACTACACTAACTGCAATTTCCTCGTTAATTTCCTAGCAAATGTTAAGGATTGGAAATATCCTTAAGACCTTAGCAATTATTATAATGTAATAAAAACTTCTATGAAACATCACACAATCCTTAAATCGTCCAATTATACATCACTCTTCCCTAAAAATTGCGTAACCCTCTAAAATGGTACAAGTCAATATAACTAGCTATAAACAAACAAACGAACAACAAACGTATAAGTTCCAATAAAAGTTTATATTTTGTGTATTTGTTCACATAACAATGCTAGGTTGCAATGTTCACATCCTTCTGCATTTCCACAACCACCACATATATGTGGTATCTCTCTTTCATGCCGTAATAAATAATTCATTGTGTGTCTGTATTAACGCATAATATGTACACCTATATCTTAATAAAACAAATCTAGTTAGTATATAATGCAAGTCTAACATTCGTGTGGTATCATCTCGTTCTCATAACATTTTATGTAGTTATCACACATGTTACAAGTGTGTAATTCATCACCGGGTAGTTCTATCAAATACACCCATAATCGTGTTTTCCATATTATGCAATAGATGGCTCCACATATTTTCACGCAATCTGATATTGCTACCACATTCACCGTAAATAATTATAATATTGTATATGGTAGTTCCTAAATAAATTAAAAATCGGGTTCAAAATTCTCTATTGTAACTACACAGCATTCTTAAATAAGTAAAAAAGTTCTGTCTACAAAAATTTTTCGCATATACGTTCTCATATATATACTCTCATATTTTAAGTGTCATAAATATAAACTAGAATTCCACATGTTGAGAAACACTATATTAAAATATATATAGGTTGTAATATTCCAAATTTTAACTGGTCAAGTCCAAAGGTTAAGTTGAGTTGATTTTGGGGTAGCGTCCCGTTCAGCAGCAAGGCTATACGAAACGTGGACCTACTAATTAACGTGAAATTCAAACCACATGAGTTCCCACCGGAAAATCAAATCCCTAGGGTTTATATAAATATCTATATTATTTCTCTGATCAAAATTCTATTCTCAAACATAAAGCAAGTCAGATTTATAGTAAATTTCTTTCAGAACTGCATAAAATAATACCTAAAATAAAAACTAGTAAATCATGTATATTACAGTCCTAACTTAATCTTCATTGAATAGTATCCAATGTGCGTTTCACCAAGTATACAATCAACTTTCGTCATTTAATAACATCGTTAATCCATATATTCATAACTTTTTCATTCTTCTGCTCATGTTTCCTTCTTTAAATATAATAAATAATATAAAATACTGCTGTTCAATACTTAAAGATATAAATAATAAAAGCTAAACTAAAAAAATCACGTCCAAGCATGACACTAAAAGCTAGTCGTTACGTATCTACCAATATTTATCAATCAAATCATTCTCTATGTCTCAATTCTAAAGCAAACTGACTTAGTTCAGGGAAGCTTTAAACTTACGATATATAACAATAGACATATAAATTTCAAGGAATTCTTCCGTTTCCTCCCACATCCACAATAATTAAACCTATCATACAAAGTCTACATAAATATATTTCCATGACAAACCATATACAGTAAACAAAATTATAAATATTATACAAATTTGGTTACAAAGTGTTCTTTCCACAACAGATCTCACTTTATTTAAATAGGTTAAATTATGTTTTCCAATGCCTATAGTTCGTGTGCACGTTCATTAATTAAAATATAATTTCATAATCAAATTTGTTCCTTGTTCTCCAAAACGCATAGCCTTATTTTACATGAAAATAATAATAATATCAAATAAGTATTTCTACATTTTTATATCATGTATTATGTTTTTCTACCATCAAATGTCAGTGTAACTGTCTTTATTTCAAGCAATAATACTGTTTATGCTGTAGCTCATAAAGTGAATAAAAAGATCCTTACAACTGTAAATTTTAAACGGCTAAGTTTTATGCCTGCTATATGCCAAAATCAAATCCTACAAATATACGCACATAATTTCATTTCTATATGTTTTCTGTATCGTCGCTCTGCAACCAGTTATATCTACTCCTACCACAAATTCATTACAAAGCCAAGACAAAGCATAACAAACAAAATCAATGGCACTAAACTGACAAATAGTTAATTCAGTAAAAAATCACGGCACCAAACGCTATGCTCTGGTCTCTGTTCTGCTCGCCTCCAAATATAAAACTAAAATATTTCATCTTCCTACATATATTCCTAAATAATTATAGTCAAAATATTAAAGTCACTATATCGACTTTTCATATCCCCCCTAACATTCGCTTCAATAGTTTCAAATATTTCACAATACACACTACATCCTTCATCCATAATTTCTACAAATCTTATATATTAATAGTAGAAAATAAAAGTTCCTCTCCTCACATTCTAAACAAATACATAAAATTATAATCACGTACGTTCACAAATCAATTTTGTTCCTCGTGTAGCATTGTCGCAAACGCTCTCGCCTTCAGTGCAAGTAGTCCCGTGTTCGTTGCCGCTCAAAAGTCAAACAGCCATCCTAAGTAATTTTTTCCTGCGGTTTCCTCATTCATACCGAATAAATGCCTAAATAATATATAGTATACAAGTTCCGCGTTACTTCCTTCCTTCTCCTATCCTTTTCCTTCCTTTCATCAAATAATCTGCTCGGCAAGGGTCGTCATCCTTCATACACTACAAACTATTCAAACAAATACATAAAATCATAAACACATAGCTTCACAAATAAAAATGTGTCCCCAAAATCATTCTCGCAAGCGCTCTCACCTTCAGTACAAATGGTCCCATGTTCGTTGCCGCTCAAAAGTCTAACAACCTGCCTAAGTAATTTTTCCCTGGAGTTTCCTCATTCACACTGAGTAAATGCCAAAATAATACCTAATATACAAATTTCAAGCCACTTCCTTCGTTCTCCTATCTTTTTCTTTTCCCTTCCCTTTCATCAAATATTCTGCTCACCAGGAGCGTCATCTCATACAATACAAGCTATCCAAACAAATGCATATAAGTTATAAAAAATACGTTCACAAATAAAAAAATTGTGTCCACACATAGCAATGTCACAAGCGCTCTCAACTTCAATACAAATGGTCCCATGTTCATTGCCTCTCAAAAAAAAAAAATCTAACAACCTGCCTGTGTAATTTTTCCTGGAGTTTCCTCATTCATACCACGTAAATGCCAAAATAATACCTAATATTCAAATTCCAAGCCAGTTCCTTCCATCTCCTATCCTTTCCCCTTCTTTCATCAAATAATCTGTTCAGCAAAAGGGAAGGAAGGTCATCCCTCATACGTCACAAAATAACATGGGCATAAATGTCCAAACCCAAATAGTATTTCAAACAAATCATTTTAAATTATTAATCGTATCATCTATTTTATTCGTGTAACTAAATGTAAACCTCGTACATAAAAATACAACGCAATTTTCTTACATAAGTACAACAAAATTTCTAAGATGTAGTTATAAAAATAAACAATTATACATGCATATTAAAATAACATAGCAAAGCGAGTCAAAAATGATATTCCTATAGTATTATTCAATGCCAACAGCATCAACAAAAACTAAATCAAATGCCTAGCGTTCAGTAACTCAATGCATCATACAAAGTAAAAGCTAATTCACAAGATCAATAATGTATCATGGCACTTTTCTTAAATATGGTTAGTAACGTATTCCTAAAGGTAATATTATTCCTAAAATACTAAGTTTAATCAAATATATAACGTACAGCACATTCTGTTCCAAGCATAAAATGTTCATTCTGCAAACAATTCTGTCATCAGTACACTCTATCTTAAAATCAATCTTAATCCGTATTCCATTTCCGGTATGCGTTAACAGTATGTATCACCGAAAAAGCTAAATCCAACTTTGTAAAAATTTGTGTGCACATAAGGTAGGTTTTCCATAATATTTCACAATAAAACAAAATAACAACTAGCTTACTCCCAAATATACATTTCCTCAATCATTTCTTGTCTTCACAATAATGCCAATACCGTCAACATTAAGTCTCGTAAGTAAGATAATCCGCGCTGTGTATTCCTCTTACAATCCAACAAGTTAAAACAAAAAGTAAAAAGTTACCGGTATGTTAATATCTAAATAATATGTAAATACTTCTACTCATTAAATCGCAAATATCAATCTCGTTGGACCAATATTAAATAATATCAAAATTTAAAATGCCTAAATGTGGAATAGCACAGTCACACATGCCTTTCTATATAATTCAACAATCAAAGATAAAAATGGATATTATATCTCCTGCACAATTTTGAATCAATAAGATTTAACATAGCTGTAAATATGTCTCTTCATTTTCTTTCTTACCGCATTTCATTCCAATCATATCAAATCTCACCCGCTTCATACACAAATTTCTCTTATCCTCCTCAAAAATGTAAAAATGTACAACAGATGGCAGCACCAATCACTTATATTCTGCACAGAATAATTCAAGTTCTTTATCAATTCTATATAATTTTCTGTTATCCATAAGCATATAATAATAGTACAATCACAAGCGTCAAAGGGTATATATAAAACATATATACTTTACATAAAAACAAACACTAAAATCAATTTCTCAAAGTTTTTATATTTGGCAATAGCCTAGTAATAGAAGCTTCAAGGATCCAGGAATGCCCGTCATTCATTTCTTCGTTTTCAAAACAGCATGCAGGAAATGCTGCCCAATTTTCCCGCTACTAATTTCATGGCGCTGTAATCGCAAATCTCCAATGGATGTAGTGACGTCAGCGGTAAGTAAATATTATATTATTTATTTCAGTCAATAAAAAATAATTAAAGGGTTAATTTGATATAATTAAATAGTACTATAAGGTAATAACGGTACGTATATCATCATACGCGATTACATTAATTCTACGAAATCATCTTTAATTGAATAAATTAATAGCAATTTGATTAAAGGGGTAATCATTTTGATAGGAGATTGATTAAAGGGTTAATCATTTTGATAGGAGTTTGATTAAAGGGTTAATTAAATTGATATCAAAATTTAATTAAATTATATCTTACAATGTTGCATGTTTTACACTATAAATATACAAAATATAGGGAATTTCAACCCTTTAGGGCATAATTTGGCAACACCGCAACGCTAAAAAGCCCGTAATACAGCGTGATATCAGTTTAATTAAACGTCCGCCATCTTGTTTTGGTGACGTTAGGACATATAGCTACTGAATACTACTCCTAGTTTAAGATTTTAGATATGACTTTTGCTCTGATCATTGTTTATATGGATTTTATATTATTTTTATGTAAAAACTTTGTTTATTAGTAATAGAAAATTTTAAGAGAATTATATTTAGTAAATATGGAGATTTGTAAAGATCCTAGTTCAAAGTTATTACGGAGGCGTTAATTATTTTAATTTGATGAATGGATAAGACTACCATATTTTCAGATCGTGAAATTGGAACATTTTTCCGAAACTTTCCAAATGAGCGATAAGAAGTGCTAGTAACTGGTAATTTACTTTAGCGTGGAAAGTTGAACTACAAAAGAAAGGCTCAAAGTGAGTCGTGACTTACTGAAACTTTGTTTTGGCAAATCAATGTGACCTGTCGGAACTCAGTTCCTGTGTGACATTTTTTGTTTCTTAGCAACATTTGGAAATTTATTTGATTATTTCTATTCTTATTAAACTCCTATTTTACTTGTGACAAAAACTAAACTTCACCACGAGACGCATAAAACCAAAATTATCATTATCACAAGATGACGACTCTGCAGGACTGAGGAATAAATTATAGCAATAGTTTTCTTGCTTAACTGTCTATACTATTAGGTTTTCTTTTTTTGTTCGACACCATCATCACGTTTACTCACAAATGATACCGTTTATACAAGGGCGCCGATTTCTCTGTAAATTTGGGAGGCCCCATTCAGATGCAGAAGGTATATATATGAATATTTTAAGACAAATTGCACTCAAATTATGCCAAATATTGTATATTCATAAATACAATAGGGGGGCCCACATGACCTTTGGGGAGCCTGGGCCCCCTCGGCCCCCCAGGATCGGCGCCCTTGTGGTTATAAACCGTTTGTTATGTATAACTCTGATACATTAGACTCTGATAAATATTATTGTAATATATAAATGTAATAAACAATTACTTACTTTCAAGTTTTCTTTGATTTCCACTACCACCACAGTATAGTTAACTTATTTCTCTTTAAAGCTCCCTCGTGGCTAAGCGGTTAGCGTACGCGCCTTTGGCGTGGGAGACTCGGGTTCGATTCCCGGCGGGAGCTCATGTGGTTCGGATTCCACGTTAATCAGTAGGTCCACGTCTCATATAACCTCGCTGCTGAAAGGGACGCTAAACTAAAATCAACTCAACTCATTATTTCTATTTAAAAACTATCACCGGTAATTCTCTGGTTAAGTATGCATATACAATTATTTAAATTATAGTTTTGTAAGAAAAAATGCCAATGATTATGTAAACCACTGTAGAATAAAAATAAAAATATGTTTCAGAAAAAAATAAGAACGTTATAACATCCTGATTTCAGTTGAGAAAATAGTCAAAGCTACGATCAAAAACAAAGGTTTGTCTTGACTAAAACGGGACGTGTGATTGCCTAATGAACCGAACAATGTTCGATTAATACGTAGATTCTTGTAATACTATAAACGTGTTGTAAATGTTTGCTTATGTAAGATACTACATTACTGAGATTATAATTCAAAAGGATAACAGTAATATTATTAGACTTCGTAGGAAAATGGAAAATAAGGACTAAGTCTTGTAAACGTGTTGATTATATGTTCCTTTAATGTGGTAATATAAAAGAATTGTTAAAGGAAGCAAGAGATAAACAAACATCCTGGGGAAAGATCATGATTAATGCTTTCTTTCTCATTTCTAATCCAATAAGGAACAATTTTAACTGACAGCAAAAGTTAATGAATAAACAGAAGTTGGATTAATGCCACGTTTCATAAACTATAATCTTCGAAGCATGGTCTTCTGGTCGTTTTAGCTTGAACGCTAGTCAAATAAAGTAAAATTCAAGTAAAATTCAAGTAGTATAATGTATTTTTGACAACCTCTAGCAGATCTAAATTATATAAGTAATAAATAAATTCTGTAATATAATAAGGTGAAGATTATTCAAATTCTAATAGTTTATATAGATGCACTATTATAAAAAAATTTTGATATTATTAATTTATTGATTTATTTATTAATTGTTAAATATCACTAATACAGGGTGTCCCACAAAGGGGTTTACACTGTTTGAACTTTAATAATTCGAACCAAAGCAAACCAGATCTGCTTTTTTTAAAGTCACAAAGATGATCAAAACATTACAGATGATGCTCTAATGTAGAATATGTTCAAAAAGTGCTGCTCCGTTGGCAGCAATATATAACAATTTGATAAGGCTATCTTTAATACCTTCTCTGTTATTAACATTTAAACAATGTAAACTCCTTTGTAGGACACCTTGTACCTATTTCTTCTATTATTATCAAATAAAATTAAAAGAATTTTAATTAATTCTATTTATAAAATATAAATATAGAGGTAGCCTATATGTTCAAAATATTTTTGAGTGATAAATTTGCTTTCGTAAGAGACAAGAATATGATAGTCCGTTGGTTCCCACTTTTTAAGAAATGTAGGACTAATGTTTTTTTATTATTATTATTATTTCTATTTCTAATTGCCCAACTTGAAATATGTATGATATGTATATTCTTTCTTTTCTACTCTATGGGTGTAAAGTTGGATTCTATCACAAGGGGTTGAACACAATCTGATGGTGTTGAAGAACCAAGCCTTGAGGAAAGTAATGGGAGTAAAATTAGAAACCGGAGCCCAACTTAAAAATTTTAAATAGAAACATGGGGCGAGTGACACCTCGTTCGATAGATCTTTAAAGACTAAAAAGCGATGTGGCAAAAGATTTTTCATATCGGTCACCGTATTCAAAATGGCCGCCAAGATATATTACCTGTATCAGATAAACATGCAGTAGCACTAATATGAAAACGGTTGAACATAAATGAACCAAACAAAAATTCAAATAGGAAAACCATGGGGAAAATCGAATGATGTCGTGGTTAGAAATTTTAAACAAAAATATGGGTCAAGTGATACCTCGTTCGATAGATCTTCATATAGTAAATAGCGTTGTATCAAAATATTGTTCATATGGGTTACCGTTTTCAAAATGGCCGCCAAGATATGTTGCCTGTATCAGATAAAACGTCCAGTAGCACTAATATGAAAACGGTTTTAGATAAATGAACAGGATAAAAACTCGTATAGGAAATCACAGAGGGTATAGGAGGTTAGGCTATGTGATCTATGCTTGCGGGTTGCTATTTGGCTATGAAGTGAAAATATCTTATCCAGAGATGTTAAACTTGTAATTGGACCAGCAGAAATGGCATTCACTGTGATGTTTTGCGGTCAAAGACATTACTGCTACAGTATAATTGGGCTTTAGTACTTTTTAAAGAACCAGGAGAAAAATATCCGAAATCAGGAGGAAAATGTTAATTGCTAGAGATGAGTAAGTCGATAATGTTGTACTGCCATATTCTGCATATTCATAATTTCTGCATCCAAAATCGTTCAGTGGAATAATGCACAATATTGATTCAATAATGTAATATGAGATTTATGCTCTTTGAAAGCTTATTTCTTTTTCATGCAGTAGTTTAATATGAACAGTACAAAATGTCATTATCACGTTATTTGTAAAGATACAGGCCCGCAACCATGGCCCCTCCAGACCTCAACACAAAACGTGAACAAATAACGACAATTAAGATATGGGTAAGAGAACTTTTAATGACTTGCCCCCCCCAACATATCCACGCCCCCCAAACCTCTGTGACTGGTTGCGAGCCTGTAAAGACATTGACGAAAGTATGGAAATACGGAACTTGACACCGAGCGAGTCTTTCGCAAGTTAAGTGAAATGGAATTTTGATAGGTAAAGCACAGTTGACAATTATCATGCATCATCTTAGCGAGAGGCAGAAACCCATAGTTGATTTCGTTTTTATGACCGGTTCTATAATCTCGGTAATGTCGTCTTGCTTTTATGCTAGAGATCGACATGACGTAGCATAAATATCGGGAAATTAGAATATCATAAACGTAAAACCGAAGATTTTAATTCACTATAAATAAAAGAAAACAAAAGTGATTTTAACAAAATGTTAGAAATTGCTGGTATTTACGTAGGTCAATACATTGTGAGATAGGCGGGCAACATGATGTGCAAGACATACATATGAGGGTTGTAATACAGCTTGGTGAAAAAAGAAAAAGACCTCTGGAAAGATTAAAAAGATAGGAGGACAATATAAGCCAAGATCTGAAGCGCGTGGATAATAACGAATCTGGTTGGATTGAATTACCAGAGTAGAAACCTTTCATTCACATAGTTTGCATAATATCGCTTTTCTATTCTTCTGACATATTGAGTGTGAGATGCTGGAAGTGGTACATTTCTGACCTCGTACTGAACCTAAATATTTTCTCTTCTTGAAGCACGTAAGTTTGTCATACAATGGGAGATGATAGCGTTGTTGAGATCGGTAACCAATAACATCATATAATGGCTTTCAAATGTGATTTATACTAATGACCTGATTTAAAAAGCTCTCAATTATTTCGAATATTTTATCTAACGTTTGATTACATTCTTCTCAGCCTGCTGAAAACTGTTTATTTCCCTTAATTAAATGTTTTGGTCATGTATATAACCATTCTCGAACAACTATAATGACGGAAGCATTGTCCTCAAGATCATGCCTTTTTAGATAACGTCTAAGCCTTGCAAGGAGATGAAAGTTACTGTATATTAAATGGAACTATAGAGTGTGCCTATATGAGATATCTAATAGTTTTGTGATCAGTATGCAGTTCATTTTTCTCCTGGAGAAAATGAAAATGATCCCACATTTACTCTTCTTTATCCGGAACATAAACTTGACTACTTCAGTAAGTAATCAAAGGTAATAGTCTGCATTGGTTATCTTGCGATCCTGTAACATTTGTTGTTTATATAAGTTATCCCCCTTCCTTCCAGCCTCAAAAGGATGTTTCAAAAGTTTCTCTTGTCAGGAAAATTTCTGGACGTCTGGCATACACTTCATTTCCAACATACAATCTCCCACGAGTTTATAAGAGACGTTGCTCTTCATACTGACAGCAAAGACATTGGGTTAAAATTTAGGGGATTGGAATTCCTTTCTCCACTTAACAATTAATAATAATATTTTGTTTTACCTGTTTCCCCAATAATCACTCACAAGTCCCACATATGACAGATAAGATTGACATTCCATGGCATTGTTGGAAACACGTCACGCTCATCAAATCAAAAGTCATTTACTTCACTTTATGAATTCAATAGTCCGAGCTATATTTATACAACGTCTTCGACATTTCAATTTGCTATAATGTCTCTTATAGAACAGAAGTACAGTGTTAATCCATGGCCAGCCTCAAAGAACGAAGATGAGAGATGTGTGCATGAGAGTTGATTGCTTTCCTATCATTCCGCTTGACAGCGTCAGTAGCAAAGATGGAGGCACCCAAACTGAAAGCCTCATGGAAAGAATTCGCTTATCGGTTAGATATGTGGCGCGACACAGAAGATACTAACATTAAACATTTGGACGAAAAAAAATATGTTACTGTGTCACTTGATGTGTGATTGTATGCACTCTGTATTGTGTGAACACTTGTAGTTAGCATGTCACTAAAATGAATGGCCTTGTATTATTATTATTATTATTATTATTATTATTATTATTATTATTATTATTATTATTATTATTATTATTATTATTATTATTATTATTATTAGTATTAATAATAATAATAACAATAACAATAATAATAATAATAATAATAATAATAATAATAATAATAATAATAATAATAATAATAATAATAATAATAATAATAATAATAATAATAATAATAATAATAGTTGTTATTGTTGTAGTGGCATTCTCATTTCAGTACGTCACGTGAGATGAAAGGATAGGAAAAACTAGTTTCCTCATAAATCAAAGAACAAGGAAGAAGAATAGAATTGCAAAGACTGAAGTTGGAAGGTGGACACACCGTTTGTTTCGTAGAACTTGATGGTTTCAGATAAATCATCTTCTGACTACTAGTTTATCTCATTTCTTTTCTTCTGTTTGCACAACACTGTTTTACGTTGTCAAAGACGCGGTGGTGATCGCAATAAAAGAGTTGTTATGTTTCATTTAC
The DNA here is from genome assembly GCF_964235325.1 of Thermobia domestica. NCBI lineage: Eukaryota > Metazoa > Arthropoda > Insecta > Zygentoma > Lepismatidae > Thermobia > Thermobia domestica. Next base: position 133,207,402 of record NC_137456.1, on the reverse strand, counting down.
AACAAAAACGATCATCCTTCAGATGACAACACATATTTTTCAGCTAGTTATGTAGTTTCGTTTTTCAGTTACATGTTTATTACATTAAAGTTATTCACCAAAATAATCACTTATTTTCTTTCCTGTGAACTTAAGAATTTACATGCACTTTTCTTGGCATGAATTTCTAACTCTCAAACTGTCTTCTTCTACTATCTGCCCATTACATCAACTTCTTCGTACTGACATAATTTATCACATCCTTCTGAATATAATTTATTCTTAAACGATATATTAACTTGTTTCTTTGTTACTGTCTTCAATATTGTTCTCCTCTTGCCAATTTTCCCTAGCATTTCCTCATTGTTCTTCCGTTTCACTCGACTAATTGTCGTCCCCATATTCTTCTTCAGATCTGTATTACAAAGCTATGTCAGTACTTCAACCTTACCATTGCCTATATAGTATAAGAAAAATTTGACGATATTTCATGTTTTCTTATCGTCCTTTGACTTATATTATACACACGGAAAGATATTCTCTTTTTTTACTACAGTTCTATCACTACTCCTCTGCTTTTCTCTGTGAGTCAATTTTTTCACCATTGGTCAAAACAGGGTACATACTCACATAAACCCTTATCAAGACCGCAATGGTATATGGCTGCATGTCTGACCATTCCCACCAGGCAGGCTGCTATGATGGATTCAAGAAAACCTTATCACAGGACCAATATCACATCCAAGATTATAGCTAAAACCACCTGCAACTAACGCAGAACTCATTCACGCAACTTGCCAGTCTTATCTTCAATAATGTCATTCAAGAAGTACTGTAATTGGAGGGACGAATGAATCATACTTCCAATGTATTTAATGATGAAATTTGATTCTACCTTTATACTAAGTTGCGGGACTGGCATCGATCAAGTCAGGCCGGTAGCCAGCCCAAAAATGTTGGGGGGCCCGGCTGAAGTTAGGGGGGCCCGATCCAACCATATTATTGTTTATCACCATATTGTAGTTGATTTGAAAGCCTACTTTGAAAATTTTTAGAGGGGCAGCAAAAATTCAGGAGGTGGCCCCCCTAGACCGCCCTGGATACGGGCCTGGATCAGATGAGTTGCATTTTTCGTAGTGCAAATGACAGCGGCACACAGGAACAATGCCAGTCACACAGAAACAACGTAGAGAACTATAGCCTACAGTAATCATTCGTTTCTAGTCATACAGGGAGTATTGCACACATATCTAGAACATCATCCGAGTTGTTCTGTTCTGTTCTGTTCATGCAGCATAAAAAAGTTATTTCATGAAAACAATGTGCGTATACACTTCTCGTGTTACTCAACGCGCTCCGCAAGACTTGTATATACAACCTCCTCTGGTCTACACGATCAGAAGCCTATTTTCCTTTACACATGGGCGGGATACAATTGGATGGTGAGTGGTTCGGTAAGTGAGAAACTTGACCAAAAATGAAGTATGGATTTCCCATAATATCGCCCGAATTCTCTTCGTCGTCTACATGCAATAATGCAGGCCTGCATTGTTAATAGAGTGTGATATATATAACATACTGACATCGTCTTTTGAAACATCGTGTACCTTCTATCCATTAGGTGTAGAAACCTCTTCCAAACTCATGTTCTGTGTACGAGCTATAGAGAATATATATAAAATTTCATTCACGTGGGATCATGATTCAGAGTTTACCATTTTATAAAATTTTCTGTTATAGTTTGTATCCATTACAACAATCAGTAATCTGTATGTTAATTTATTACTATTATTGAAAGTAGTGCCGTACCCAAGGAGATTGGTATTTAAACCACCCTTGAGCAAGAATTTATGTAAAAATAAACATTTACCATATTAAGATACGTATACAAACATTTGAAACTTGATTCCCGGGTGATATCTTCAGTTGCGATCTCTTGTGTAACGTTTGGTACAGTTCAAAGTTACAGAAAAATTGGAGATCAAAATCTCGCGGATCAAAATCACGCGCACGAAAATCTCGTCTGGCCAAAATTTCGTGGAACGAAATCTCACCTCGCCAGATCCTCGCGGGACGAAATTTTTCCATAGTGATTTTTTCAGCATAGAATATTCAAAACATCGGTATATGTACTTAGATATATGCTAGTATATTTTTAAAAAATTATACATGGTTAGAGCTTTATTAACAGTTCCCTCCATAATACGAACAGTTTTGTTGTTGTTTCGCCAAAATATATGTATTACTACGGGACAGATCCCCCTATTTTACGGACACTTTCAAATACAGACACGGATAGTCTTCTTTCCATTTTAGTAATCTCTTTACGAGTATAACGAACAAAAAAATCGCAATTCAAATATACATGGGTAAGCATCACTCAAAAACCTTCCTGCAGTTTTAAAATACACCTGAGCACAATAAAGTAGACATAAAATTCATTTTTAGAGGTTCAGTGCCATTTTCCTTTGACGATGAGACAACGTCGATTTGAATGTAGAGAAAAAAATATAGAAATTATCCCTTCTCTCTTCCTCTTAAAAGCGAATCTAAAGAAAAATAGCTGGGATACGTATTCGCTTATTTTTAATGAGGAATTTAGATTTCGATTTTCTTATTTCTGAATTGAGAGCTCGTTAGGTTCTCTATTTTTGGCAGCAATTTTGAACATTTTGAACCCTTAGTAGAATTTACAGTTCAGGGTCACCAAATGATTTAACTAAAATAGATTTAATTGATAAGGTTTTCCCTAATTTGGGTTTATTTTATGATTATAAATCCATTCATTTTGAAATTGTTGATGTTTTTACTCTTTTAGTGTTTAAAGTAAGCATACTTAGGCTTTCTTCTTCTTCTTCTTCTTCTTCTTCTTATTATTATTATTATTATTATTATTATTATTATTATTATTATTATTATTATTATTATTATTATTATTATTATTATTATTATTATTATTATTATTACTGAAACTCATATACATTATTATGACGAGGTTTTGTTCTGACAAGATTTCAACCTGCGAGTTTTGGCACAGCATTATATGGTATCCAAGGTTTTGGACAACGAGGTTTCGGTCAGGCAAAATTACAAGCTTTTAGCCATGTGAGATTTTTGGCGGCGATGTTTCAGCTGCGCGATTTTTATCCATATATCGTTATAGAACATACAGTTACTATTAATAGATCGTTAGTACGTCGTTAATGTTTGCAATACAAATGAATTAACTATTGCTTTTAAGATGTTCCACGTAGTCCAGAAATGTGATTGTTCGAGTCCGATAATTATGATGTCAAAAACCGCGCACCCATATTTGTGTCCAGTAAGAAAAGATTTGTAAATAGTTTATTTAATAACATTCTGCAGAAAGTATATCTTTTAGTTTCTAAATTCTTGATATTTTTTGTACATTTGCATTGAATTATTCACTGTACGGAAAAAGAAAAAGCGAAGACATGTAGCAGGTTACACTCGCGTACGTTCTGCATGTGTATAGATTAGCAGGAAAATGTCCGTTTTTCTTCCGATATCTCAAAATTTGTAATTTATTATGTTAACTAATCTTTCAGTTACGTCCCGCGAAACCGTATGCTATGAATATTTGTGTGCTTATATTCTTTTGTTCTGGAAGCATGGTATGCGGTATCATAGAAACAATTTCAGTAAATGTACTTCGACGCATACGAACATTTCCTTTAAAGAGAAATGAAATGAAATCTTTAAGTTTTACGTCCCAGGGATATGCCGACTAGCCTAAAGGAGACAGTGATGATGAGAAATGAATGAAATGGTGGAATGAAGAAAGTGGGAAGAAACGGGAGAATCCCGAGAAAACCCATGCACACAGTGTTTGTCCACCACAAAGTTCACTTGGCGCGAGATCCTTTAAAGGGATTTGAAGGTGATGGCACACTGGTGTTTGTACTCTGTCAAAGCAGAACTGACAAAATAACCATATATATATATATATATATATATATATATATATATATATATATATATATATATATATATATATATATATATATATATATATATATATATATATAGCTTGTACTACATTATTAAGATAATCCACTGGAATCATTTACTAATCTACAAAACTAGAAAAAAAAGGAAGGAAAACTACCAGTGCCTGTATTTAAAGGACAAAGTATTTATTATATTTGTTGTATTTAAATTGTTGTATTATTTATTATATTTGTTTATTATATTTATTGTATTTAAAGGACAAAACATTTATTATAAGACTGTCACTTTTATGTGTTTATTTACATATGCTTTCCAGTAGCAACAAGTTTAAACGCAGGAAATTTGTTTTTCCACTGTTTATGGAACTACTCTGTAGCCTACCGACTCTTCTTCTTTTACGTAGGAGCTCAGTTGGTACTGTTGCGTGATTGGCATTGTTATTGCTCCATCTAACTAAACTTGCAATGTAAACGAAAACAAAATGAATGCACTTACATTTGAAATGAATTCTTGTATATATGTACTTAGTTGGCGCTGCATACCATAGTATCAAGATGCGCACTTTGTTGCATGTGTAAATTGTACATAGCATCTCTACAGCCATATAATTGTCACGTGAAACCGTTGCTAATATATAGCTTCAAGTTCGTCATGCTAAAGCGGAGAAAAACAGCGTGCGAATGAACGGTAAATAATTGAAAAGACGGGGAAAAAATGTTTGTCAAGGTCATACGAGACAAACAGTTTTAATGTTTTTGTTGAATACTATTTTCTTATTGACTATTATGCGACAAAAAAGTTGTTAAATAATACAATCGACACTGGGGCAGGACAAAGTGACATAGAGTGTAGCCTACATTTATTTAAATTGAGATACGATAAGGCTAAGGGTCTAGTTCCGTGACTTTCTTCGCAAAATCTGCGTGTGGTAACGCAACGCAAAAGAGGGAATAAGCAATTACAACCTCTATGCTGAATACTGCAAACTAAAACTCAAATTTTGCTTTTCGTTGGCGCAAACCGCTACGGAATGAAGCTCTAAATATCCTAGCGGTGCATTTGGTAGATCCCAAGCTAATGGTCGATATGGTTGGGAATCAGGAAATGAAGAAATAAAGCTGAAAAAGTACGTTGGCTCAACGCAGATTAAAATGTATGTTGGCCACTCAACAAATTGCCGTCTTTATCCAACCTCGTATTCTCAATCGAAAATTTACTTCTTTCGTAGTGGCGTTGGCAAATGGTCGGAAAAGTAACCAATTACAACGTAGAGCCAATGTTGACAGTTGGCTAGCCTACCGAGCTCACGATTGGCCCTACTATCTTTGTTGTTAGGATAAACATTTGCTAGTGTGTACTGTATTGTCAGTATAATGTTAGCTAAAGTGAAATTCTAAAATCATTTTTCTACTGTCTTGTCAAATTAACAATTTCATTTTCGGTGGTCATACTTGACATGATAAGAGAAATCTTTGGTATGATACGAAAATTTTGACGATATTATGCTCACTAAGCTAGTTTCCGAACTATGAAGATTGATTTTTCGGGTATGTCCCAACTGTGCGTATGAAAACTTGTAGAAAATACTTTTCAATAAATGTACTTTGATGCAACAATAGGGACTTTAAAAAATAATAAAATAAAATAAAGTATAAAAATACACTGGCATTGTACTCAAAAGAGACGTTTTGCTTGTTAAAAGAAGCGTTTTAATAGCTGCAATTTACGTTGAACTGTTAATTTGTTTTTTAATAAGCGTTTTCAGTCAAGATGTCGATTTCGCAACACATGATTTTTTAAAATAAATATTTCCTAGTTAAAAGATTATTACCAGGAAGTGGTGACAAACATTCCGTTGCTTGCTTCCATAAACAGTAGCACTGCGCAGAAATAATAATAATTTAAAATACATTAATCTCTGCATATGCGTTTTAGGATCTGTTGGGTTTTTCCTGCCACCTCTCAATTCTATAATATGAAGAACGCTGGATACACAGATAGTACTATTAGCGCCAATGTATCTGAATGAAGGTTTTTACTTAATGTTAGTCGTATTTGCATAGTGGTATAATCTAGACTATAATTCAGAAGGGAACTAAGTTCAAATAATGCGTTAATTCAAATTATTTAATTAGAGCTCCTTCATGGCTAAGCTGTTAGCGTACTCGCCTTGGGCGTGGGAGAACTGGGTTCGATTCCCGGTTGGAGCTCATGTGGTTCGGATTCCACGTTAATCAGTAGGTCCGTCTCATATAGCCTCGCTGCTGAACAAAACGTTAAAATCAACTCAAATTGTTAAACTTTTTTTCTGTACTTTAGTTAAAAATTACGTATTATAATGTTTACAGAATGACGAAAATGTTACTAATGACATTTACGTCAGTTTCTAATTATCTGACCAGCCCAACGTTTGTAATGAACACTTCGAAGACAAAAGAAAAACGACAAAAGTAGGTAGCCTATGTAATAATTGTAATTGTTGGAGTTTCCAAAGAAACTAGATTCCAAGGTCAATCGTTACTCAAGATCATGGTTTAGGTAGACAGAAATTGCAAAAAACTTTTCTTTGAAACATTCAATTGTTTTAATTTTTCTCGTCGTCTGCAGTTTAATCTTATTACGCTTGTTTGGTGAGAGATTGTAACATAAACCAAGCCAAATGACCTGTAATCATGTTGTATATTAAATGATGACTCAATAAAGGACCAGGTGGTAGAAGATTCTTAGAACACTTTTGCGGAATCATGAAATCAATTATTACAAAATTCCAAGACGAAGATGACAGTGCATCGTAGTACGTAGAATGCGGTGGTAGTTTACTTAAGTAATTTAACAGTGTCGCTCATTCTCTAGCTACAAATTGTCTCCATAAAAGCAGTTCAATTAATATCTATGTCAGTTACATAGTTAGGCTTACCCACGAGCTAATATAACAATTATCCGTCATCTTTCAGGATTATATGTAATAACATCTGATAGCATTATCTGATTTTTTTAAAAGTACATACCGTGTTAGCGACACTGCATTGCTTATAGTTTTTGATGATAATGGTTTTGGATAGCGTAGTATATGTATAATGTTACCGATGATTTTACTATAATCTGGATTCTTATTGTGACATAACTTCAATATTTATGAACATTAGCAGCAAAAACATTGGCATATGTTACATCTTCGGATGGGTTATTTAAATAAATTTTCAGATTATGTGAAACTTATTTTATAGGTACAGTTGCAAACAGGTCCGGATTTAGGGAGGTGCAAAGGTGCACGTGCACCCCCTTCGTTGTAAATATACACTACCTAGCTATAAATGAGAAGCTAGCAGTGAAAATAGCAATACTTTCCGAAACTTTCTGCTGTCATGTTTCCGTTTGGGCTTAAAATAAATAGAAGTTTTGCAAAATCGACGCTTAAGTCAATTTTCTAAAAGTTGAAAGAAACTTATTTACCGAAAACAGGTACTTAGCATTTCTAGAGCATTTCCTCATTCACACCACAGATGCCTAAAGGCATTTAAAAAAATCGAATTCAATACAAATGTACTGGTAGTTATTGGAGCACCCCGCTCAGAAAATCCTGGATCCGACCCTGGTTGCAAAGCATTCCTAGTTAGCTAATTTGCTAATTCTTCTATGCAGCTTTCGGGATTTGTATGAAGCTTTTATCCTTTAGGTTGCAGCGAAAAAAAACTTCAAGTGCTGTCAGTGGTGAGCAGCATGTAGAGTCTGAAAACCGAGCTGTATCGAGCAGGTAAAATAATTATTTCACTTAATTATTCGACAGTTAGTGGACCAGTTTTAGGGAATAGAAACTATGATACCCAAATTTTACATGATTACGAAGTTAGCGAGAAACACATTAAGCTCAACGAGACCTCCTGACATTACATCACAGCCTACAAAGGACCTTAACTTTTAGTTGAATGATAAGTGGTCAGAACAATGATTTCGATCGTCATTTTTACTGGTTTTCTAGACCAGACTTTCATCAACCACCATCACTCCTCCTTAATACTGTACAACTGTTTCTCAAATAATACCGATTAACTGGATTAAAGGCGCTGTTAAAGATGGAACGTTTCATTTTTTTATCGTTTTTATGTTAAAAATAATAGAATTATATTTTAATATAATTTCATCTTGTTCACATAAATATAATAATAATAATAATAATAATAATAATAATAATAATAATAATAATAATAATAATAATAATAATAATAATAATAATAATAATAATGATGAAAGTTAGGTGGGAAGGAAATGGATCTGAGAATTCCGGAAATTTTACGTTCTTTTACGGGGAAGGAAATAAAAATCACCAGTTAGGAACAGGGTTTTTCGTGCACAAACGAATATTACCAGCAATTAGACGGGTTGAATTTGTTACTGACAGACTTTCTTTTATTACTCTCAAGGGACGGTGGTGTGATATTATTGTTTTAAATGTACATGCTCCAACTGAAGATAAGGGTGACGATATAAATGATAGTTTTTACGATGAAGTGGAACGGATATTTGACCAACTCCCGCGATACCATATGAAGATTCTATTAGGGGATTTCAATGCGAAGGTAGGACGAGAGGATATTTTCAAACCGATTATAGGGAACGAAAGTTTGCATAAGGAAATTAATGACAACGGTGTTAGACTCGTGAACTTTGCAACATCCAAAAACCTAATCGTGAAGAGTACAAAATTCCCACATCGCGACGTTCATAAATACACTTGGACATCACCAGACGGAAAAACACATAATCAAATTGATCACGTTTTAGTAGATAGAAAAAGGCAATCTAGCATAATTGACGTCCGGTCGTTTAGAGGGGCTGATTGTGACACTGATCACTACTTGGTAGTAGCGATAATACGGGAGAGATTATCGTTCAATAAAGGTAATACTCAATGTCCGAAAACGGAGAGATTTAATTTAAAGAAATTAGAAGAGAGCCATGTAAGAAAGGAATACCAGATTGAAGTTTCGAATAGATTCTCGATTTTAGAAGACTCGGAATGTACTAGTGTTGAGGATACTTGGATTGAAATTAGAGATAGCATTAAAAGTTCAGCAATAGAAAAATTGGGACACGCGGAAATACGTAGGAACAAACCATGGTTCGACCAAGAATGCATTAAACTAGCAGAGAAGAGAAAACAGGCAAAATTACGGTGGCTACAAAATCCGAATGAAATAACTACACAAAATTTCGCAGATATCAGGCGGGAAACTTCCAAAACTTTTAGAACAAAGAAACGCGATTTTCTGAAAGCTAAAATTAAGGAACTTGAAGATAATAGTAAAAATAAAAATATTCGGGACTTGTATAAGGGGGTAAGCGAATTTAAGAAAGGCTATCAACCTCGTGCTTATATATTAAAGAAAGCTGACGGAACAGTTCTCACTGATACGGATAGCCTCTTAAATAGGTGGAAAGATTTCTTTGACGATTTGCTGAACACGCAGCCAAAAACTAATGCGCGTGGAGAAAAGGAGATACACATCGCAGAACCGTATATTCCAGAACCCAATCGAATAGAAGTAGAAGCCGCTATAAAGAAATTAAAGAAACACAAATCTCCGGGTGTAGATGAAATTCCGGCTGAGTTAATTTTAGCTGGAGGTGAAGAATTGTGGAACAAGATACACAAACTCATTCTCCTTATCTGGAACAAGGAAGAATTGGCACAAGAGTGGAAAGAACCAATCATTGTTCCAATTCACAAAAAAGGCGAAAAAACTGACTGTAATAATTATCGAGGCATTTCTCTTCTGTCAACATCCTATAAAATGCTTTCAAATATTCTATTAGCAAGACTGACCCCATACGCAGATGAAATTATTGGAGATTATCAGTGCGGATTTAGACGAAATCGATCAACTATCGACCAAATATTTACCATTCGCCAAATACTCGAAAAAAAGTGGGGATACAATATCCCGGTACATCAACTATTTATTGATTTTAGAAAGGCTTACGACTCGGTTAGGAGAGAAACATTGTACAACGTTCTTACAGAACTTGGAATACCGAGAATGCTAATTGGATTAATTAAGATATGCTTAAGTGAATCCCAAAGTAAAGTCCGGGTAGGAAAATTTTTGTCCACGAGCTTTCACGTCCAAAATGGCATGAAACAAGGGGATGCGTTGTCGCCATTATTATTTAACTTTGTGCTGGAATACGCTATAAGGAAAATCAAAGATAGCAACCAGGGCATACAGTTGAACGGTATTCACCAGGTTATGGCATATGCTGATGATGTAAATTTAATAGGGGATGATAGGAGAACAGTAGAAATAAATGCAGAGATCTTATTAAATGCTTGCAGGGACATGGGTTTAGAAGTAAATGCAGAGAAAACTAAATACATGGAAGTGCGTCGGGACCGTAATACGGCAAATTGTGGAGGCATTAAAATATTAAATAATACTTTTGATAAAGTGGATACTTTCAAATATTTAGGATCAATATTAACACACGAAAATCATATTCACGAAGAAATTAAATGTCGACTAAAAGCAGGGAATTCGTGTTACTATTCGGTTCAAAATCTCTTGTCGTCGCGAATTCTGTCGAAGAATTTGAAGCTTAAAATATATAAAACGATAATCATGCCTGTTGTTCTGTATGGTTGCGAAACATGGTCACTTACTCTGAGGGAAGAACATAGACTGAAAGTATTTGAGAACAGGATTCTGAGAAGAATATTCGGACCCAAGAGGAACGAGAATGGGAAATGGCGGAAACTTCATAACGAGGAACTACATAGTTTATATGGTTTACCCAACATTGTTAGGAGCGTCAAGTCTAGGAGGTTTAGGTGGGCAGGTCATGTAGCTAGAATGGAAGAAAGTAGAAACGTTTTCAAAGTCTTGACTGGAAGACCAATCGGAAAAACGACCATTAGGAAGACCTAGGCGCAGATGGGAGGATAATATTAAGATGGATCTCGCAGAGGTAGGAATACTAAGTAGAAACTGGATGCAATTAGCTAAGGATAGAAGTCAGTGGAGAGCTTTTGTGAACGCGGCACTGAACCTGCGGGTTCCATAGGCCATAGAGTTAGTTTTAATAATAATAATAATAATAATAAAACTACTATATATAGTGAAATATAGTAAAGCTACTATAAACTTCCAAATTAAATGAATTACAATAGAGGAATAAGATTAACGATTCATTCTGTTCTTCGGACACTGTGCCCATATCATAAAACCATTTCTCGCTATTACAGTTTTAGCTCTATGGAGATTAACATTAAAGCCGGAAGTGGTAATTGATGTCTATAATACTATTGTACTTCTAGTTACAATAAAAAGTATTAAATCAAAGATGAAACATTCTTGATACTGAATCCATTTATACAGGGTGTTAATGAACCATACCGACAAACTGTAAGGGGAGATTCCTTACCTCAAAATAAGAAAAAGTTCATATGAATTGTGGGGAAAAGTGCATAGTTTCAGAGCTAGGGCTGTCCAAAATCGCGAAAAAGTCAAATTTCAACAGACACTATTTCGAATTCCAGAAACTGTGAGTGGTGGTCTTTATCAGCGTAAAGGAAGTCACGCATACGCAATGCAAAATTGCATATTTCATTAATTTTCAGTGGGTGTACAGAGTATTCCATACAGGGTGAAATTCCCAGACATGCCACCAACCGAGTTTTGAGATATACTCTGACTTTATGATTGGTCCAAAGTAGGCAAACGATAAGCCTTGATAGCAGTAAACACAGAATCCTTTGGTGCGATGTCGGAAGTATTAAAGATCGTCAGCAGCACGCTTTTTCGTACTCGGGAAAACGCATGTTGCAATGTTTTCTTTCACGCTTATAAGTGAAGAAAACGTGAAATTTACCTTGACGAAATACATCGCATCACACATTATTCCATGCAAAAAAAAAAAAAAAAAAAAAAAAATGGAGCTGCCGGTTCCTAACACTTCCGACTTCCCTCCGAAGCATTGGATGTCCATTGTTGTCAAGGCTTACCTTCTGCCTACTTTGAAATCCGGGTATATCTGAAAACTATTGGGAGCATATCTGAGAATTACACCTTGTAGGGAATACCCTGTATACCTATTGAAAATTGATGAAATATGTACTTTTGGATTGTGAGTGTGTGGTTTCCTTTGCGCTAATAAAGACCACCATTCACAGTTTCTGGAATTCGAAATAGAACCTGATGAAAGTTGGCTTTTTCGCGATTTTGGACATCCCTAGCTCTGAAACTATGCACTTTTTGCCATAGATCCATATTAATTTTTTTTTTTTAAATTTTGATGTGAGGAATCATCTCTTACAGTTTGTCGATATAGATCATTAACACCCTGTATATACATAAAAAAATCTGCTTATCGCTATTTCCGTTTTATCCATTATGCGGTCACCATTGTAATCGAATAAACGTAGATTTTCACCACCTTTGTTTACAACACATAGATAAAAGTCGATCAGGACTTAATATTTGGAGTGTTGAATCTGTGTCAAAGGGCATTTTTGTTCTATGAAAATAAGTATTAAAACAGAGAAAATTCGTAAATTCCAACCAGCGGTAGAGCGTCCACCTCTGGTGCATAGGGTTCCGGGTTCAAACCCTGCTCACGCCAAGTAAACTTTGTGGTGGACAAACACGGTGTGCCTGGATTTCCTCAAGGTTCTCCCGTTTCCTCCCACTTTCTTCATTCCATTATTTCGTTGATTTCTCATCATTACCGTCTCCTTTTGACTAGCCGGCGACGTAAAACTCAAAAATTTCATTTTATTTTTTCCAACCATTTCTGGTTTTGGTAAAGTGCTAAGGATCGTGATTTTATATTCTCTTGAGACGCTGAATCGATTGCTTAAATCCGACTAAAGGTATGTATTACAGTTTTTGTTCTATGTCGATCAATATTTTTAAAAAGGAAACAATTGATTTCTATCAATTCCGATTTGAATAGAGGGTTAACGGAAGATTTGGGACGCTGAATCGGTTTTAAAAAAACGGTTCTCGAAATCACTGATTGTTTTTGATTTATCGAAATCAATACTGAAATCGGAAGTACTACTGAATTTCAATCAATTCCGGTTTCGGTAGTGTTGAAGGTGATGATGGTACTGTACATTCTCTTCGAGACTCGAACCGATTGCATGATTTTTACCACTTCTGGCTTGAATAGAGTTAACGGAAGAGACGAAACATATTCTTAGGATGTTGAATCGATTGCAAGAGATAACTACTCGGTATCATTTACTTTTTTTTTTTTTTTGGTCTATTGAAGTCAGTATTGGAATGGTAATTGTGATTAATAAATTTCAATGACTTCAGGTTTTAGTAATGATGATAATAATTTAGTAGGTGGTTATGCTATATTCTCTTGAAACGCTGAATCGATTGAAAAGAAAAACACACTGTTGTTAACTATTACCGTTGTTGTTCTTGACGCTAAACATTAAAACCGACAATGGTTAAATTGAACTACTTTCGGTTTAACAGATCTACGTAGCCTACGGTGTGAAATCTAACTCTTGAGGCGCTGAATCGATTGCAAATACCGCTTCTAGATGTATTTTAAAATTTTTTGCTCTATGGAAACCATTATTGAAACCGGAAGTAATAGTAAATTTCAATCCTCTCCAGTTTTGACAGAGTATTTTGGATAGGAACGACATGCTTCTTTCAGACGCTGTATTGATTTAAAAAAAAAATCCTACTTGTCGACTATTAAAGCTTTGTTCTACGGCGAGAAACGTTGAAAACAGAAATGCCTAATTTCTACAACTTTCGATTTGAGCAACAGCTTAACGGAAGTATTGGAATCTATTCTTGGGACGCTGAACCGATTGCAAGAAACCAGTTCTTAACATCTCTTATCGTTTTTGCTCTGATACCTGTTGACAGACAGACAGACAAATGGACTGACACAACCTTTCTATAAAACTTCCGACACTTATGCATAGCCAGGAGCGGATTAAGGGCAGAGCCAATAGAGCCCAGGCTCCGGGGCCCAAAGGCTCAGAGGCCCCCCAAAAATCCCTCTCTTTAATAACTAAAATGTAGCAATCAACTTATTATATTATAGGCTTCAAACCCATGCTAATTGTTTTTCCGCTCGCGGTATCGCTTATTTTGTTAGGTTGACCATTTGGCTTGTATTTGGCATATGAGTGTTACACTGAAGTATACGAGCATTTAACTGTTAATAATGAATGTAATTAAACTAATTCTTGTAAATTTGAAGCACATTAAACAATTATGACATAGTTCTCGGTATTTCGAGAAGCCTATGGGTCTGTGGAAGGCAGCATAAAAAAATTTATACGTTGAAATTATTCGTAACATAGGGCCACCCTGAAATAGTCGGCTCCAGGGCCCCAAAAGCCTTAATCCGCCCCTGTGCATAGCATAGTAATAACAACAACAAGTGAAGATGGTGGTTCAGCGATAGAGCTCTCACCTCTAGCACGTTGGACCCCTGCTTCGATTCAAGCCAAGTGGGCTCTGTGGTGGACAAACCTTGTGTGCATGGGTATCTCTTGTTTTTCCCATGTTCGTCATGTCACTATTATCATCCATCGCATCATCATCGCCTTCCGTAGCATTGACGCATAATCATGGAACTTCAAACTCTCTCTCTCTCTCTCTCTCTCTCTCTCTCTCTATATATATATATATATATATATATATATATATATATATATATATATATATATATTAGAAGAGGTTCCTTTTTATTTTGAAACTACGATAGACTTCCAAACTATGGAGACCGAAAATGTCAATACACGGATAAAGGAAGACATGGAGCGTGCTTTTGGGACGCTGAGTTTACTGTACAGGGTGACCCAAAACTAGATATACACTCCTGTACTATTGGCTCATGACATTTTATATAATTTTCTTATGTTATCCATTCATATAGTGACTTAGTTTCTTTATTATTTGTTCTTAATCTCTGTTCACTCATATTTTAAGCTTGGAAAAGACAGAAGCAAATTAACTAATTTACTTAAATGTCATACCTTGTAGAACTGTGTATCAACTTTTGATCCAGCCTGTATATATATATATATATATATATATATATATATATATATATATATATATATATATATATATATATATATATATATATATATATAAACACATCTCGATAGATTTTACCGTTTTAGCTTGATGTACGTACATTAATATATTGAAACCGAAAGTAGATTTCTTTCAATTCTGGATTTAGTAGAGAGATAAAGGTGTAATAGAACCTATTTTTGGGACATTGTTAATTAAAGAAAAAAAGGGGCGCTATCCCTTGTCGTCTTTCCTCTAGCCGTCCCCCAAGACTTCCATTACTTACGAGTACCATAGTTTGGAAGTATAACAATTATAGTATAAAGTCCTCCATTTTCTTCAACATTTAATGAACTGTTATTAAAATAAGTCATACGAAAAAAAAAATCACACCATCCCTTGTGGGGATCGAACCCACGACCTTTGGATTAGAAGTCCAACGCGCTATCCTCTGCGCCAAAGGGACACCACGTCACGTCTTCCCTCAGACTATTAAGGTTACTTGCGTCAGTAGCATTGCATCAAAATAAATATGAGTCTAAACTATTGTTAAATGTTTCCTATAAATTCATTTTATGTTGCACCTTCTTTACACTTGTTGGCTGGGAAATCCGATTTCATTATACTAGTTGTTTTTACAAGATATTATTATAGTATATTTTTTCCCATAAAACAAAACCAAAAAAAAAAAAAAAGAAAGAAAAAGAAAGAAAAAAATCTCAACATCTCGTACATGAAGGTTGGAAAGTGAAGAAGAAATCCTGTCTGGGACAATTTTAATGTGCTACAAAGTTGACCAACAGAAAAGAAACGAAAGTAATTATAAATCCACCGTATTTTTATGACTGTTATTCGACAGTGTTTTGTTTTCTTCCTCTCTGTGATGACGTTTCTACAAAGAGGAAAATTAACCCAGTTTTTCTTTCTCAATAGCAAGGCGTGGTGGCTTCTTCTTCTCCCTGTCCACCCGATGTGATTTGCGTTGCCAATGTTCGTTGTTGTGTAATAAATCCGTAATTGCATGTGGTTTGTTGTTGAAAACAACAGCTTTTTCTCTTTTCTTTCCTTGTTTTTTTCTTGTACTGGTATAACTTCCTTTCTGTCTTCTACAGAGGATGAAGCCTTGAACTTCAAAAAAATTTCATCTCTTCCCTACTCTTTGCATCGCTCAGGTATTTTTGAAATAGTATTTTACCTCTTCATTCTAACTGAGCAAATGGAGGAAAAGTGTTTTTAAGTGCAAGCAGTGATTCCATCCAACTTAACTAAATAATTCACCAAATATTACAAGTACAGTAATGTGTGGATCACTGTTAGGAGTGTGTACATGCCACCGTTATAAGAAGACGAACAAGAGAGATGCCATCTGCTAGTTAATAGCGTACGTGAATAAACAATTTTGTTTCAGATATTAGTTAGTATTGAGGACGAAAGACATGCCTTTTATCGCCATTCAAATTTGTTTTTTTTTATTATTTGCTCAAAAACTACGCATAAGAATTTACCCTCAAGCATGTCATTTTGTTCAACTCCGTGTCGTCTAACGATATACGAGGTGCGTTCAAAAAGTATCAAGCCTTTGATTGGCGAAAATACATTTATTGATTTGGAGATCCGAAACACTAATTCGCATCAAAGTAGTCTCCTTGGTAATGCACACAGTTTTCCCAGTGATCCCTCCATTGTTGGTAATACTTTTGCAACGCAGTTTTTGGAATGGTGAGCAATCGTGATTTCTTCTCTTGACTCAAAAAGGCTCCCTTTTAGTGACATTTTCAGCTTGGGAAATAACCAAAAGTCACACAGGGCCATGCCGGGTGAGTAGGGATATTGTGTTTGGCGATGAAAGCCTGAATGAAATTTCGCGGAACACTGACTTCATGTCCAAACTCTCGTTCAAAATTGTATGTACCGATCCGATTGAATTGTTTCCTCTTGGGTATCGTCAAACTTTTCGCAAAATTTGATGCAATATCGCTGCTGAAGTTTTTCTGTCATTTTACAAAGGAACTGAAATCCGACGATCGCTCACTAGACGTCTTCACTGGTTGGCTGACTGCCAGCGACCGACGTTTTCTCTGAGCGGGAAAGAAATCACGACTGTGCATGAGTGTCCCCCTCTACATCTGCACTGATGAAAGTCCCCCGTGCTTCATTGCTTAACTTGGGAAAAAATAAGTTCGATACTTTTTGAACACACGTCGTATGGAATGTTCACGAATCCACTCTAACCTATATGCCAAAAACTAACAACATATTATATACGAGTCTTGAAATAACAAGTTCAAACATGTGGTTGGAGTATCTTATCCGTCAATCTGGGAATTAATCAAATGTATGCAGCAAGATGAAGCCGTAGTCTCGACAGTGCTTTTGCAGATTACCATAGGGGCACAGTGAATAAACTAAGAACACGAAGCGAATCTACGAGCATTTGCAGAAAAGACGTCGAAATTTGCACTTGGCATACAATGCCGGAACAGAGAATGTGGAAGAATTTTTATATGCTGTTTCATTTAATGTTGTGCACAACAGAAGTTAAAGGTGTAAAAGTAAAATGCAGTGTGTTAGAATTGGTATTATTGTAAACCATATATTATTATAAATCATATGTTACTGTAATTTATTTATTAATTTCTTAATTTTTCGTGTTGATTTGAAACTAAAAAAGTAAAATACAAATCCATTAGGGGATAATTTTGACTTGCTTTGAATATCTAATGAAGCTGCCAGTATTATCTTTTACAGATGTTTGTACATTCGTCGCTAGTTTGATTCTTCGTGCTGGAACATTACACATGAATTTAAATATCTATTATATTGTGCCCAAACTGGAAGATATTGGATATATATATTGCAATCAATTCAGCTCCCCAAGAGTAGGTTCTATCATCTCCTTTAAATTATTTGGAATTGGTTCAAATCAATGATTTCCGGTTTCAACCTTTATCGTCATAGGATAAAACAGTACCGATAAGGCGTTGGGAGTAATAGCTTTATATATATATATATATATATATATATATATATATATATATATATATATATATATATATATATATATATATATGGATTTAGCGTCCAAGGAACCGGTTCTATCTTTGATTGTATTAATCTATTGCAACCAGTAGCTTGCAACCATGTACCACTTCAAGTTTGAGTATTGAATTCCAAGCTTGGAAGTTTCCCTAACAGCACAATTTCATAGCAGGCAAATGCCTATCATGTTCCCTCAGGTACATGGGAATGTGTCCAGTATGTGCCTTATGTACCTCTGACAGAGAAATCACATGGATGGCAAGTGATAGTCACAGTCTATATCCGCCCCTAGGCACATGCCTGACATATACCTTGGGAACGTGCCTAATTTGTTCTAGGTATGTTACCCATGCCGTAAGCGTCAATGAACCATAAAATTACTTACCCAAAATATGTTAAATCGCCTATATGCGTAATGTGTTTACATTAACGTAAGTCATAAAAAAAAGCACTTTAAACAAGTAAAGAAAATGTATCGAACCACCGCGAACCAAAACAAGTGCATCAAAAGTGAGAGATGAATTTAGAACACCTAAATGGCGCATGCCTACCACATCTTTTGTTGTTAGGGTATCTGAAACAGTATGTACCTAAAGGACATACCTAGAACATGACAGATATATGTCTCGAGTGACGACATAAAAACAAATGACTGTTAGAGTGCGAAATTGAGCCAGGTATATAAATGCTTTATTTGTGGAACATAGTTGCAAATATCAATAAGGTGTAACAAGTATCTAAAGCTGTAGGTAGCTGAAGTACAAACTTGGCACATGAATATCATATGTGCCAAGTGACGGGTACCTAAAAAGTAGCTGGGATACCTAAATGGCACATGTCTAGCACATCTTGTGCTGTTAGAGCTACCGTAGTTTCCCACTTTCAACTAAAAGTCACTTATTTTGGTTTAAAACTACTACCTGACTACCCAACACCTGTTGAAAAAAAGTAATTATTTTATTCATAACATTTCACATATATTATGAAGATATATTTTATTCAATGAAAGTAACATAATTAATGAAACTGGAATGCACATAGGCCTACATGTGAAATTGATTAAAATATTCTTGTTTTATTTTAACTCTAAGACTTGTCTTACACAAGAAACACGTTATAGCCAACCATCAAACAAAGTGAACAAAGTGAACAAAGTGAAATACAAATGCAAATAAAGTTATTTACTAATTTTAGAATTATAATGTTAATTAAAATAATTATTGCTATTTTATTTTTAATATTTGAGAAAAATCTACAAAGCAAACGCAGAATAAATTAATTGCTTTTACACTTAATTTGGTATAGCACTTTTTAGATACAGATTGCTCTACAAAGCTGCATACTCAACATCTTTGGTAAAGAAAACCGACTGCATTATCCAAACTAATTGATTAGCTTGTGTTTCGGCGAAATATCCTCTGCTTGAAGACAAGTTAACCAGTTGGCGGATTTGATTTCATTTTATTTTAGTTTAGCATCCCATTCAGCAGTTGAGGCTACATGAGACGTGGGCCTACAGCTTAACTTGGAATCCGAACCACATGAGGTCCCGCTCGGAAACCAGTTGACGGAGTTGGCAGTTGTAGTGAAATAGCAATTTAACCTTTGAAACATATCGACAATCACTGTTATTATCTGACAAGCTGTAAAATCATCCTCCATGTGGATAAGTGATTTATTGCAAATCATAGAGTATCGAACAACTGTCGAACAGCTATGACAGTGCAATTGAGAAGTTACTCACGACTTAAAAAAATGCAATGATAACTTGTTTTTATATGTAACGCAAAATAATCGTATGATGGGTTAACGAAAGTGTGAGAACCAATAAATAGATAATCTGATTCTTCCTATGAATATTTTTTTAAATATATATATATATTAAAAATATTCATTTATTATTATAATTTAGGTCACCGCGCTACAACATTAGAAAGAGAGGAATTTTCCTCTTTCGCATGTGTGCACGCTATCCAATTCAATCGTCTATGAAACAACAAAAGAATAAATGAGCATATCAGAAATCAAATAGTTCAAAAGGAACCACCAGGAAGGTCAAGTGAAATTCGAAGTGTTGTAATCCTATAGCAAAGTCCCTGTATAAATTTGATCAGATGATTAAAAAACGGTAAGTAATCGAATCCATTTGGATAGACCAGACACTCAAGGTCAAATATTTTTGACAGCTTTTCGATATTGATTGTTGAGCAACAATCAGACAGACATAAACACACAGAGACATTCACACACACATGTATTCGTATATTCTATATCAATTTCTTTGTATTGCTATCATTCTTTCCATTTTAAAATCGTTCTTTGACCCTAGATAGATAAATAGATGTCCTTCTGTCGATTTTTTTCTTACCTGGAAAAAAGCTTCTGCCCTTCGTAACCGCTCAACAGAAGGTCACTTATGTTCCTTCTCTCCAGGAAATAGACCCCATACGATTGACTACACAGATCAACGGCGGGAACAGATTGCCTTTCTTTAAAAATAACAAAATGATTAATGAGTTCAACTGTAATCTAAGAGAATGAAATTTAAAATAAAAAAATCACCTGACAATCTGTTCACCCGTTACTTCCAAGGGTAGCCGTGAAAATCCAAACGTATGCCTTGAAAATCTAACCATTGACATGCTTTTGTGCAGAACAGAAGATACGTGTAAAATGAGTTAATTTCTCCTACAGAAAAGGCTGCCTTTTTCTAAACTATTTTAAGACAAATGTAAACATTCATATCTTTTCTCTTTTGACTATGCAGCAGTGGCGTCTTGTGATGGAAATGTGATTGGTATTAAAATTTCTGTCACTTCAAAGTAAGGGAAGGAAAATTGTCTAATATTTTGATTCTTATAAACAAGAAGGAGTATACAATAGAGCAGCGTTTTCCAACCGGTGTGCCGTGGCACACTGGTGTGCCGCCAATGGTCCGCCGGTGTGCCGCGAGGAAATCGAAATAAAATTATTAATTCATGGCAATCAAATTGCAAAACATAGCGGAAAAAGTATATTTGTATTTCACATTACTATGAACCTCTACTATGAATCTACAATTTTAATTTTCATACTCGGTTACATCTCTGTACATTTTTAATGTTGAAAAGTGTATTTATTATCATTGTTCCAGGCTCCGGATTCTTAGGTTCTATTTTATTCCTGTACAGTGCATGCAAAAAAATTCGTGTTTTCTTTACATTTCAAGTTGTTATAAGTAGCATTATATTAGTTTTATATAGAGATGCAAGGGCTCGGAAAAAAACCGGCTTTTTTGGAAAAAAACTCGGTTTTTTCTGCTTCGCTTTTTTGCTTGGGAAATTTTGGGCTTTTTTCAAAATTCTGCTTTAAATTGATAAAGCAGACTTTGTTTCGCTTCTCTATAACACAAAAAGTCATTTAATTAATGGTTGATGCCGATAATAATATAAAACCTCGAAAGTAAACCATGAATTTCGAAAAGATATTTTAAACAATTTTACTTCAACATTTTTACATTATGAATTCCAAAGGATTAACCAATGTATATAATAAACACATTTTAACCTCCTATATACAAAAGTAAGCAGAGTTGGCAAGAACCATGGTTGTTTCTGAAAATGCCAAAAACCCGTTTTTGGTGGGCAGTTTAAACCAGGCTTTTTTGGGGTTTAAACCAGGTTTTTTGATTTAGATATTTTGCTTTATGTATTTATATTACATATTCACAGAAATAAGTTTGTTTCGCCTTGGTGTTATTATTCAACAACGGGGTTATGCTGGAAGAGGTCCCATAAGCTTAAAGAAGTCCGGTCTGTAAATTTCTTAAATTGAGAAACTCCCGCCCTAGCCATCGGGAAAATCCCGTCATTCTTTTAAATGTAAAACAATAACGGGAAAATCCTGTAAAATTTAATTTGCATGTAAAATTTAAAGGTCAACGTATTATAATCAGTACGCTAAAACTGAGGTATTAAATTACAAATTTAGTATGTAGATATCATTGAAAGTCCAATCCAAGCTAATATTGGAAGCTACGTAGACAATCGATAAATTTTACCAATTTTAATCAATATATTTAAGCAACCTTCGCTTCTTTATAAAACAACAGGCATGCAGAAATATATAATTTGGTTTCGTTTCGTATGTTTAGGCTTAACATCCTTACGTAATACCGAGGTTATCAAGGAGAAGACTTTCGCTTAAAGTGACATCCGAAAGAGTACTACACATGAAAGAAGGGTTGTGGTTCGACCGAGAATTGAACATGGGACACCTTGATTAAAAGGTGAAAAGGAAATAAGACTAATGCAGATGGTTTGACATGTGAAACGTCACCATGAAGTTCACACGATTCGCATTTTTGTTCTTTTATTTTTTTATAGTTTAAACCAGTTATTAAAAAAAACAGCTGGTGTAAACGAGACAACCCTAAGAGTAAAAACTTCTTTTAAAAAGTACACAAATAACTGTAATATACCATTACAGTTGAAAGTAATGGCAATTTTTTTTTTACGCACCCTGTACCTAGTAATTTTTTTTTTCTTTTCATTCAATTTCGGTTTAGCTACACAATTTATTTACTCCCTTTACTTCGAATTAAATATAATGAATCGAAAGGTTTCATTAATAACCATATTTCCCACTGTATAATATATTTATTTATATTTTGATTAAGTGTAAATCCCATTTTCTGATATATAAGTTGAAAAGTTTCAAGGTTTACCATTCTGACGTCATACCGAAACATAGTTCTGTCATTGGATATAAATTTTCTTAATTTCAGACCAATGTAGAATTTAGTCAGGTACCTAACCTTTTCCCTCACCCCCTCTCAGTAGTCCATAGTCACTTTCAGATCCGGTTATATCTGGATTTACCAAATTTCCATTCGCTTTGTAATTTCCGCGGCTAAAGTTTTCGTTCTGATTGGAGGAATTCTCCTACCTCTGGCTTTTTCGGCGCAATGTTATCAGAATAATCAAGAACGACTCTACGAGCACAGCCGTGGAAATCAACTACGCTATACTGGCTGGTAAAGACGTGGATTTCGAGTGTAAAACAGGTAAAATTTAGACTAAATGTCATCGTAAACGTCGTGTGATCAATCAGGAGCCAGGAAACCCATATTTTTGTTGAAAGAACTGCAAAACCAGGGGAAAATATCTGATTCAGGATTTCGGTTTGCAGGAAGCCATGTTTGCTGCCCAGATAGGATAGACAATATAGGAAAGTGATTTTTTTTTATCTTTTCAAATTCAATTAGGGATTAGGGAAATTACGACCTGATTAGTGCATGTTGGTCGTGTATTAAGTAAATGTGATTTATTATTATTTATTTCGTAATTGCATGTATGTAGTAGGTTTGATAGTACTGTAAATAATCATAATGGCAGCTTAAGTTAGTTCAAAAGGGCTCCTATCCCCTTTTCTAAATTGAACCGGTTCTAGCGGGGGAATGGGTTAGTTATTGTTCGTTTTAGGGCCTTTTCCCCTTTTAGGGGAAGGGACCCTCCATAAACTTCGTTAAGGTGCCCCCCGGGCATCAACTTTTGGTAGTCATTATGTAAACAATTGGTCAGGTCAATTGGACCTAGTGTTTACCTTTCTCATTTTGCCCCCTCTAAATTAAATAGAGCCGACGGTATATATCAGAAGGGAGTATTTATTTTGTCAACATGCATGTAACTAAATGGTGCATGTTTGGTTTAGTTAGTTGTTTTATGTATAGTATTAGCAGTGGTGTATGTAGTTAGTAGTCTTGTGTGAGTGTGTGAAATTTCGGTTAGGACAGTGTATAAATATGTGTTAATTTAGTACCATTTTTCTAACATAAATAAACCAGAGTAAATATTAAATTTCCGATTAATGAGTACAAGTATACATTTCAGTACACGGTAAATTATGCCTCCACTACAGCGCCATAGCGTCAGTTTTCGGTAGTCAATTGTTTGTTGACATTACGACATCGCATGACTTAGTGATTTAGATTGTTTGATTTTGGACATTTATTCTCAAATTACTTCCCGTGGACATGGTTTTCGGTTCGGATGAGTATACCTTCATATAAAATAGCATGAGATCTTACTGTACTGAAAATTTCAGCTTGCTAGGTCCAGTAGTTAATGAATAATCCGCTGAAATAAAGAACACCTATTTTCTTAATAGAAGTAAAGCCCATATGCTGTTACTGTTTGTTTAAAAATGTAGTATTAAATTCTCTTTTCCCGTGGCTGTAGAAAATTCCATTGTTGCTTCAGTTTTATCAACAAATCAGAAATAGATTAATCATTGACAATTTAACTTTCCGTAAATACATGTATGATTTTTTTTTAACCTGCAAGGTAAATACAATTTGGGTGCTTCGAAATAAAGAGTACGTGGTTCGATGAATGTGATCGTGTGGTGGTTTGAGCGTGATAGATTGTGATAGTTATATATATATATATATTTATTACTGCGTAATGTAAATATGTGTATGGCCTGCGTGTAAAATGTATGAAATAGGGTGTTTATAAAATATTACTTCGTGCGAAAATTAGTAGATAATGAATGAATGTAATGATATGTTAATAATATGATATATAATACGAATGAGATGATGACCCCTATATTTAAATGGATAGGCCTAGTGAATTTTATATAGTGAAAATATGAATATGTTTACGAAGAAAGAAAGAAAAAAAAATCTCTCGCGTTTTGACTTCTACACCAGTACATTCATCCAACCGAGTTTGCTACTTGGATAGTAAATTGTAGTTGGGAATTGTGTGTTACTTCGTATTTAAGTACCTCATAATAACAGCCCCGGATCTTAAGCCTTTCAATAGATAGGGTAGCATCATGTGGGAATTACTTCTAAAGGTTGACAGAAATGATAATTAGGAAAAATAACTGCTATTTCCTGTGATCATCGAAAAGTACAGGTTTCGGTCATTTGTACCTTTAACATTCATAGCCTCTCCGAGATTTTTTTTTCCGTTGCTTACCTTATTTATTTATTGTGCAGTGTTCATATAACTCAGTTCGGACTATCCGATTAAATTAACTGCTACTAAATTAATATTTATGTTATAGCGTACCCGGACGTCGACCCCTAGTCCCCTTAAGTATTTTTCATGTCTTTTCTTAGTTTAATTAGATGAGGGAAATTAACGACGTCCCAGACGGTGGCATGTCTGCGCTGGGTAGCCATCGGTGATGTTTTGGTAATTGAAATCACCGATCCAAAATTCAGTTTATTTATTTAATTTTTTTTTTATTTTGGCAAATCACTAATTAGGGATACCTTAGCTATTACTCTAATTTCATCCCTATTCTGGAATCTTCTAGTTTCCAAGAGGTCGGATGATTTTTTTTTCTTGAAATTCTAAATTAGCGCCTTCTCTAACCTTCCGGACGATTTCCGGGAACCTGCTGGTTTGGGCCGGATACGGGGATCGGATTTCAATCTTACAACCAAATTCTTGTGGGATTGGGATCTGATGGACACAGAACTTGCATCCTTGGCAGCAGGGCGTTCCTTGAGTCTACGTATTTGAGTAGACCACCCTTTTGGCATGTTAAGAATATTTTGGCTATGGATTTGTTGAGATAGAAATTCGACTTTTGTCTTTGTAGCGTTAGTTATTTCTCACTTAAGTCTTTGGCGCCACTATTCTTCGTCTTTCTTTTCTATCTCTCTCTCTGTCTTCATTACTTAGAGATTTTTTTTTAAATTTTTCAACCTTGCCCCCCCCCCCCGGTTTCTGAAACTCATAAAACATACAATATTCATTTCACTTATTTCGATCGTATGTACTAACTGAGACATCGAGGGATGCAATTCGTGGAGGTATTGCAGCACAACTCAGGACCATTTTCGCGATATTCAATCCACCACGGGAGAAATTGACGGGAAGGTACACTATGCTTTTAGATTCCTAGAAACCTTTGTTATTCATTGATCATACAACTTATATCAATTGATTACTGATTTCTGGTTTTTATTTCTATTGATTGGTCATATAGTGTGTATGTATTAATAGTTTGGGCCCACTAGTTTCGAATAACATTGATTTTTTTTTCTGTATATACATCTATATATGTACTTACATAGTGTTAAAAGTTACGTGCCTGCTTTATTTGTTGCATTTTCCACCTCTTATGTCAACTTATTAAATAACACAAACTTTTTTTTTATATACGCGGATCTTTAGTAAGTTGAAAATGATTATTGATTATCGGGTTTATTCATATGAAATACAATGTTGCAACCTTATGAAGGAAAAAAGTGAATTTTGATAGTCAGGGTTTTTAGTTTGTCTTTGAGCCAAATAAATATAAATATTTATAAAATATGAATACTTGTCGAATATGAATGGTTATGTAGAATTTAAACGTCGACGAAATATTAAGATAGATATTAAAGTGAAATTTATTGTATTGATTAATATGAATACATATATATATATGCGAGTATGTATGTAATGGGCTCGATATTTACCCTGGTCTTGTTAGGTTGCCATAGATTTTTGACACCCGGTATTAACTAACTATTTGTGATATATAGTATTACCGCGTAAATTGTCATAAATTACTTTTTGTTGAGTTGTTATTAATTTCTGTAACTATTAAAGTGGAATATAATGTTAAATACTGCATGTGAATAAAACAAGTAGCGGGTCGTAAGATAAATAAGAATAACCCTAATCCTTACCCAAATTTACTTTGCGAGTGAAATTAGCAACCTACGAAACAGTGCGCCCCTCCAACGACTTTTTCCATCAGTAAACATGAAACAAATCCTTCCCCTGCGATCTGAAACCAAACTATTCAATATTTAGAATCTTTTGACTACAAGATCTATACTAGGAAAAAAATTAGTGATCTTAAATTCAACGAACTGAAATCTGTTTAATAAGTTAATGTGAATACCGGAATATGGAAATATGTTCCCAATATCTGTGACTGGATTTGATAAGTTTTCCTTAATATTGACAAACTTTGAAATTTTAGATAAAGTGCGTCGAGTGACGAAATGAGAAATATAGATATACACATATGTGATATGAAGCAATTAGTTGTCTATAGTTAAAACAAAACCAATTGAATACTCTCATGGACACAAACCACAGTGCGTAAAGAGAGTTAAGAAAAAAAAAGGGAGCTATTATCGACGTAAAAACAAAGACTCATAAAACTGTCGATATGTCTCCTATTGAGACAAAGACTCAATAAAATATTACTAAAGTTTTTTTTTTTTTTTTGAATGATTAACCAATTATTTTTTCTCTTCCGCCTGCAACGATATGTATTCATTGCGCTGAATTTTAAATATATCTTGACCCTTGAAGTTTTTTTTCTTCTTTTTTTCTTGTTTAGTCTTTGGTTTAATTCTTTTTCATGTAATTCAACTTTTAATATATATATATATAAGGGAAATGTGTTATTTGATCTTGTTGCAAGTAGCGAATTTCTGTGCATGTTTATGAAACATTCTTTTCATGTATTAAATTTTTTTTTGTTATGTCAAACTAAATCTTCTTCTATTGAAATGTAATAAATGTCTATAGCAATGTAGTTAGGTTAGTTTAATTCAACCAAATACAACCCGAAGTATACATTGTCCTGTATGAATGTGTGTGTGAGTGAAATGTAGGTTTAGTATTAAGTGCACCAATTATCTTGTCATACATGTGTAATTTATTATAATTATTGGTAGTTATCAATTGAACTCATTGAATGTTAATACTAACTTAAGTTGGCTCTATGAAGGAAGTAAAAAGGACTGAAGTAGCCTGAACGAATGATCATCATGAGAGAACTGTGAAAGTCAAAATCTTCGACACATATGTGATACTCTGATTTTTTTTTTCTGTGGTCGTTTCTAACATGCCATCAACTTCGTCGTTCATTTTTCAAATATTGAATATTAGTCTAAACCTTCTGGAAATATTGAATAAACGGTAAAATTAAACTTTCTCATCTATCTCAGAGCTAGATTGGGATAATTCGGTAGTTCGGGTTAAATGGATCTAGGTCGGGGATGTATGGGTTAACATGTGTCTACCTTTGATTACCTTAATACCAAATATTCACCCAATAGCTATTGGAAATGATCACAATTAGATAATTATTCACTTTCCTTTACCATATTCCTCAAAATATTTAGTAACAGCTTCCCCTTTATCACCTTCTTACTTTACATCTTTCCTCTTCTATCTTCTTTTTCTTTTCTTCATCTTCTTCTCCTTCTTCTAATTTCTTTTTAATAAAACTGAAAGGGGGGTCGTGACTGGGAATTCTATATGTAATAAACACGGTCATGTATTTATTTGATTTTATTTTCTTTAGAAGTCCGATAAAAGGTTTTCTCTTTTCGATCGAACCTAGTATGTTCGAAATTAAGAAATTAAGAAATGGAAATTATATTCCAATATAATTAGGCATAAGCTAATAGCTTCATGAACATCCCCACCAGGGGTGAAGGGTTCCCACTCACGACTTATTCTGTGCATCACATTTGTTGCAGCTTCCTTTTTCCTCAATCAGTTTTAGATTGACGAGCGGTGACAGGATTCGTTGTTATGGCAACAGTGGTTGCTGTGGCAACGGTTCCCCCTTTTCCAGTTTTAGAATGGCGACACGTGACAAGACTGTTGCCATGGTAACCATGTTTACTGTGGTAACGGATCTGAAAATGCTTATTGAATAATACCAGTTATCATGCCAATTAGTTTGAATTGGTGAACCGCGACAAGAATGTTTGTCATGGCAACGTTTGTTCCCATGGCAACGGATCTCCGTTTAAATGGCGACCGATAGATTTGAAATTTTTTTTAAGAATGTCAAAGAGTGAGGTTGAAGGCATGTTGAATTGATTACAACATTGAAATTAATAAGAGAAATTTTATAGTCAAATGAAATAAGTAGAGTCGTTGGCTACTTTGTCATTTTTGTTTCCTTTTCTAAGGGGGAGAAAGAGAAGGAGTGTCCAGATTTTTCTAAAATTAGAATTAAACGCTAGAAGGGTTTCAAGGAAGGAAAGAGAATGGGAGTCCTTTAAGTCATGAATAATACTTGTCTGGATAGCAAATAAGTATTTTATAGTATATGTGTATTTTTGCTATATATATCTTGTCTTTTGTAAAGTGTAAAGTGTCTCGAAGCTATGGCAACAAAAAAGGTTGTTGTGTCACAGGACGAGTGTGAAGTTACGTGCACTCAATGCACGTTAGACGAAAAAGAGAAAAGATCTCGCGCCCCGCGGAGACTTATAAGATGTACCGGTTGTGGACTAAAATGGATCCACTTTGCTTGCTCCAATTTGGACGATACTGCTGAAAATGCAGAAAAAGTTCAAACCGGCGAAATAATGAAATATTGTGAGGAGTGTGAAAAGGACCGAGGCCAAATATCTCCAGCGGAGATATCTGACCTCGACGATGAGGAAAAGAGTGAAAATCAAAGTGATTCTCGGGATCAGACGGCAAACCCGAAGGAAGGAATGTCATCTGGAGGGTCTGACACGTCTGCATTAATTCGCCAGATGATGGAAATGATGAACGAAAGATTCAGTAACATGGAACAAAATAATACAGAAATGAGGCGTGAGATAAATCAGAAAATAGATCAGAATAGTGCAGATCTGAGGCGTGAGAATGCAGAAATGAGACGTGAAATAAATGAAAAGTTTGATACCTCGAAACGAGAGACCGACGCTCGATTCGAGGTATTAAACAATAAATTTGACCAGATTTGTTTAGACTTTGCTTCTTCGATGAGCAAATTGAAAGAGCAAACGTCTACGGAACTAGAGCAGGTTAGATACCGGGCCCAACAGTCGACCGAGCAGCTCAGAGACGAAACAAATAAAAATTTAAACGAAATAGATGTAAGGTTTGAGAGTACGAACAAAAGATTTGGTGACATCGAACAAAAAGTTGAACAGCAGCAGGCTGAAATAAGTAGATTGAATGTTGTAATATCCGACCTATCAATAGAAACTAAACTAGAGTCGGTTGATCAAAGAATTAGTCGAATTCAAACCGAAGTAGACAGTATTAAGGGGAATATTACTAAATTGCAAATCGCCAAGTCTGATATCTCCTATCCTTTTCCTGATGGCGATTCTCCAGGGAAAATTTTCCCAGAAACAAGTAATGTCCTCCCGGGTAAGAGTCAAGTGTTGCCTGATGCACGGGACACAGCAATGTATTGCTCCCCGCATCAGCCAACCTCGAAATCATGGTTGAGTAATTTCGATGTACCGATGCAGTCGAGTGTTGTGACTACAACAGTCACTAGCGTAAATGCTCACTCTACCTTTGGAATGGTACAATCGTACAGCGTGCTGCCAGGAGGGGAAAGGAGATGTGCCGGACCGTCGGTTACTACCGTGGTGGGTTCTAAGTTTGAACCTTACATGGTCAACACAAATTACAAAACCTCTCTTGGTCATATGGGAGCGTTCAGTTCAGTGACCACTCCGTCGGTGGCAAATCCGGTGACAACCCCAACTGCTCAGGATAACACGTTGATTCCACTGGATTCTTTTCCTGCCCCGCATAGTATGAGCTCTAAAGTTTCCCTCCGGGATATTGAACGTTTTCCCACTTTCGATGGGAACATTACTAACGGGTTACCTCGAGTTTTCCTGCGGAGACTGCAGCAATATTTAGACATGTATAAACTTAATGATGGGGAACGCCTACAGATAGTTGAAAAATGTTTGATCGCCGCTTCGGGCGCATGGTTTGCTTCGGTTAAATACCAAATCCGGACGTTTAGTGATTTTTTGATTCTTTTCAAAGAAGAATATTGTAATGAGCACATCGAACGGCTCCAAAAGAGAAACTTACAATCACTCCGGTATGATCGCTCCAAGTATGGGTCCCTTTTGGACTATGCTTGGAAAATTATCGAACTATATTATCAGATAGCTGAACATCCCTCTCAGGCTGAACTTGTAGATATTATAGTTAACGCTCTTCCACCCGATGAGTCCCGGGCCATAGCGTCCCACTTGTGCCAAACGGTACGAGAAGTCACCTCACGTTTAGCTGCCTTGTGCGGTAAGGAAGTTGGTGGTCCACCAAAACGATACTTCGCCCGACAGGCAAAAATTCTAAAACCGACGAAGACGAAGGTAACGGCAAGTTGCCAGACAGATTTCCTGAGTTATACCCAAGCTGGATCTCGTTATCCTAGTGGGTATGGCTCAGAAAACAACAATAATGGCCGGCGACTATTTAGGAATCGGCCCATGTTTAACAATCGCCGGAGTTATCGTCCCTATGACCGTACCAACATGGAATCGAACCCGGACAGGGGCGATAACACCAGGAGGAATTTTAACAGGACGTACGGAAGAAGGGAGAACGGTAATAGTCAGGGCAATAATAATAACAATAATAGTAACAATAATGTGAATCGACCCCAGAATTCAGTCCCCTCGCAAGTGCGTGGTAACGGTGAGCCTAGAACAATATTAAATGGCAGTGATAGACGGGAAACTGCATCCTAATGTCATTTGATATGCTACTCGGCGAGTGAAGCCTCACGAGTTGTCTCTGTTGATGTCACAGTTAGGACTTCTATCCGTTCTATTGCTATATGAACACTACTGAAAAAAAAAAGTATCGGAACTCACAATTTTCGAAATTTAAAGATTTTCAATTGTACAGAAGATAAACGTAGTGAATTACTTGCGCAATACCCCAAGTAGATATAATACACTGTCCTAGAGTGACTGGTAACGTTTGAATGGGATGAATGAGTGTGTTAACTTAACAAGCATCATTAGTTAGTATTCCCAATTAGCAAAATTTTGTTATTCTAACAAAATTTTGTTAATGGGCCGGGGAAAACTGTAATATACCATTACAGTTGAAAGTAATGGCAATTTTTTTTTACGCACCCTGTACCTAGTAATTTTTTTTTCTTTTCATTCAATTTCGGTTTAGCTACACAATTTATTTACTCCCTTTACTTCGAATTAAATATAATGAATCGAAAGGTTTCATTAATAACCATATTTCCCACTGTATAATATATTTATTTATATTTTGATTAAGTGTAAATCCCATTTTCTGATATATAAGTTGAAAAGTTTCAAGGTTTACCATTCTGACGTCATACCGAAACATAGTTCTGTCATTGGATATAAATTTTCTTAATTTCAGACCAATGTAGAATTTAGTCAGGTACCTAACCTTTTCCCTCACCCCCTCTCAGTAGTCCATAGTCACTTTCAGATCCGGTTATATCTGGATTTACCAAATTTCCATTCGCTTTGTAATTTCCGCGGCTAAAGTTTTCGTTCTGATTGGAGGAATTCTCCTACCTCTGGCTTTTTCGGCGCAATGTTATCAGAATAATCAAGAACGACTCTACGAGCACAGCCGTGGAAATCAACTACGCTATACTGGCTGGTAAAGACGTGGATTTCGAGTGTAAAACAGGTAAAATTTAGACTAAATGTCATCGTAAACGTCGTGTGATCAATCAGGAGCCAGGAAACCCATATTTTTGTTGAAAGAACTGCAAAACCAGGGGAAAATATCTGATTCAGGATTTCGGTTTGCAGGAAGCCATGTTTGCTGCCCAGATAGGATAGACAATATAGGAAAGTGATTTTTTTTTCTTTTCAAATTCAATTAGGGATTAGGGAAATTACGACCTGATTAGTGCATGTTGGTCGTGTATTAAGTAAATGTGATTTATTATTATTTATTTCGTAATTGCATGTATGTAGTAGGTTTGATAGTACTGTAAATAATCATAATGGCAGCTTAAGTTAGTTCAAAAGGGCTCCTATCCCCTTTTCTAAATTGAACCGGTTCTAGCGGGGGAATGGGTTAGTTATTGTTCGTTTTAGGGCCTTTTCCCCTTTTAGGGGAAGGGACCCTCCATAAACTTCGTTAAGGTGCCCCCCGGGCATCAACTTTTGGTAGTCATTATGTAAACAATTGGTCAGGTCAATTGGACCTAGTGTTTACCTTTCTCATTTTGCCCCCTCTAAATTAAATAGAGCCGACGGTATATATCAGAAGGGAGTATTTATTTTGTCAACATGCATGTAACTAAATGGTGCATGTTTGGTTTAGTTAGTTGTTTTATGTATAGTATTAGCAGTGGTGTATGTAGTTAGTAGTCTTGTGTGAGTGTGTGAAATTTCGGTTAGGACAGTGTATAAATATGTGTTAATTTAGTACCATTTTTCTAACATAAATAAACCAGAGTAAATATTAAATTTCCGATTAATGAGTACAAGTATACATTTCAGTACACGGTAAATTATGCCTCCACTACAGCGCCATAGCGTCAGTTTTCGGTAGTCAATTGTTTGTTGACATTACGACATCGCATGACTTAGTGATTTAGATTGTTTGATTTTGGACATTTATTCTCAAATTACTTCCCGTGGACATGGTTTTCGGTTCGGATGAGTATACCTTCATATAAAATAGCATGAGATCTTACTGTACTGAAAATTTCAGCTTGCTAGGTCCAGTAGTTAATGAATAATCCGCTGAAATAAAGAACACCTATTTTCTTAATAGAAGTAAAGCCCATATGCTGTTACTGTTTGTTTAAAAATGTAGTATTAAATTCTCTTTTCCCGTGGCTGTAGAAAATTCCATTGTTGCTTCAGTTTTATCAACAAATCAGAAATAGATTAATCATTGACAATTTAACTTTCCGTAAATACATGTATGATTTTTTTTTAACCTGCAAGGTAAATACAATTTGGGTGCTTCGAAATAAAGAGTACGTGGTTCGATGAATGTGATCGTGTGGTGGTTTGAGCGTGATAGATTGTGATAGTTATATATATATATATATTTATTACTGCGTAATGTAAATATGTGTATGGCCTGCGTGTAAAATGTATGAAATAGGGTGTTTATAAAATATTACTTCGTGCGAAAATTAGTAGATAATGAATGAATGTAATGATATGTTAATAATATGATATATAATACGAATGAGATGATGACCCCTATATTTAAATGGATAGGCCTAGTGAATTTTATATAGTGAAAATATGAATATGTTTACGAAGAAAGAAAGAAAAAAAAATCTCTCGCGTTTTGACTTCTACACCAGTACATTCATCCAACCGAGTTTGCTACTTGGATAGTAAATTGTAGTTGGGAATTGTGTGTTACTTCGTATTTAAGTACCTCATAATAACAGCCCCGGATCTTAAGCCTTTCAATAGATAGGGTAGCATCATGTGGGAATTACTTCTAAAGGTTGACAGAAATGATAATTAGGAAAAATAACTGCTATTTCCTGTGATCATCGAAAAGTACAGGTTTCGGTCATTTGTACCTTTAACATTCATAGCCTCTCCGAGATTTTTTTTTCCGTTGCTTACCTTATTTATTTATTGTGCAGTGTTCATATAACTCAGTTCGGACTATCCGATTAAATTAACTGCTACTAAATTAATATTTATGTTATAGCGTACCCGGACGTCGACCCCTAGTCCCCTTAAGTATTTTTCATGTCTTTTCTTAGTTTAATTAGATGAGGGAAATTAACGACGTCCCAGACGGTGGCATGTCTGCGCTGGGTAGCCATCGGTGATGTTTTGGTAATTGAAATCACCGATCCAAAATTCAGTTTATTTATTTAATTTTTTTTTATTTTGGCAAATCACTAATTAGGGATACCTTAGCTATTACTCTAATTTCATCCCTATTCTGGAATCTTCTAGTTTCCAAGAGGTCGGATGATTTTTTTTTTCTTGAAATTCTAAATTAGCGCCTTCTCTAACCTTCCGGACGATTTCCGGGAACCTGCTGGTTTGGGCCGGATACGGGGATCGGATTTCAATCTTACAACCAAATTCTTGTGGGATTGGGATCTGATGGACACAGAACTTGCATCCTTGGCAGCAGGGCGTTCCTTGAGTCTACGTATTTGAGTAGACCACCCTTTTGGCATGTTAAGAATATTTTGGCTATGGATTTGTTGAGATAGAAATTCGACTTTTGTCTTTGTAGCGTTAGTTATTTCTCACTTAAGTCTTTGGCGCCACTATTCTTCGTCTTTCTTTTCTATCTCTCTCTCTGTCTTCATTACTTAGAGATTTTTTTTTAAATTTTTCAACCTTGCCCCCCCCCGGTTTCTGAAACTCATAAAACATACAATATTCATTTCACTTATTTCGATCGTATGTACTAACTGAGACATCGAGGGATGCAATTCGTGGAGGTATTGCAGCACAACTCAGGACCATTTTCGCGATATTCAATCCACCACGGGAGAAATTGACGGGAAGGTACACTATGCTTTTAGATTCCTAGAAACCTTTGTTATTCATTGATCATACAACTTATATCAATTGATTACTGATTTCTGGTTTTTATTTCTATTGATTGGTCATATAGTGTGTATGTATTAATAGTTTGGGCCCACTAGTTTCGAATAACATTGATTTTTTTTTCTGTATATACATCTATATATGTACTTACATAGTGTTAAAAGTTACGTGCCTGCTTTATTTGTTGCATTTTCCACCTCTTATGTCAACTTATTAAATAACACCAACTTTTTTTTTATATACGCGGATCTTTAGTAAGTTGAAAATGATTATTGATTATCGGGTTTATTCATATGAAATACAATGTTGCAACCTTATGAAGGAAAAAAGTGAATTTTGATAGTCAGGGTTTTTAGTTTGTCTTTGAGCCAAATAAATATAAATATTTATAAAATATGAATACTTGTCGAATATGAATGGTTATGTAGAATTTAAACGTCGACGAAATATTAAGATAGATATTAAAGTGAAATTTATTGTATTGATTAATATGAATACATATATATATATGCGAGTATGTATGTAATGGGCTCGATATTTACCCTGGTCTTGTTAGGTTGCCATAGATTTTTGACACCCGGTATTAACTAACTATTTGTGATATATAGTATTACCGCGTAAATTGTCATAAATTACTTTTTGTTGAGTTGTTATTAATTTCTGTAACTATTAAAGTGGAATATAATGTTAAATACTGCATGTGAATAAAACAAGTAGCGGGTCGTAAGATAAATAAGAATAACCCTAATCCTTACCCAAATTTACTTTGCGAGTGAAATTAGCAACCTACGAAACAGTGCGCCCCTCCAACGACTTTTTCCATCAGTAAACATGAAACAAATCCTTCCCCTGCGATCTGAAACCAAACTATTCAATATTTAGAATCTTTTGACTACAAGATCTATACTAGGAAAAAAATTAGTGATCTTAAATTCAACGAACTGAAATCTGTTTAATAAGTTAATGTGAATACCGGAATATGGAAATATGTTCCCAATATCTGTGACTGGATTTGATAAGTTTTCCTTAATATTGACAAACTTTGAAATTTTAGATAAAGTGCGTCGAGTGACGAAATGAGAAATATAGATATACACATATGTGATATGAAGCAATTAGTTGTCTATAGTTAAAACAAAACCAATTGAATACTCTCATGGACACAAACCACAGTGCGTAAAGAGAGTTAAGAAAAAAAAAGGAGCTATTATCGACGTAAAAACAAAGACTCATAAAACTGTCGATATGTCTCCTATTGAGACAAAGACTCAATAAAATATTACTAAAGTTTTTTTTTTTTTGAATGATTAACCAATTATTTTTTCTCTTCCGCCTGCAACGATATGTATTCATTGCGCTGAATTTTAAATATATCTTGACCCTTGAAGTTTTTTTTTCTTCTTTTTTTCTTGTTTAGTCTTTGGTTTAATTCTTTTTCATGTAATTCAACTTTTAATATATATATATATAAGGGAAATGTGTTATTTGATCTTGTTGCAAGTAGCGAATTTCTGTGCATGTTTATGAAACATTCTTTTCATGTATTAAATTTTTTTTTTTGTTATGTCAAACTAAATCTTCTTCTATTGAAATGTAATAAATGTCTATAGCAATGTAGTTAGGTTAGTTTAATTCAACCAAATACAACCCGAAGTATACATTGTCCTGTATGAATGTGTGTGTGAGTGAAATGTAGGTTTAGTATTAAGTGCACCAATTATCTTGTCATACATGTGTAATTTATTATAATTATTGGTAGTTATCAATTGAACTCATTGAATGTTAATACTAACTTAAGTTGGCTCTATGAAGGAAGTAAAAAGGACTGAAGTAGCCTGAACGAATGATCATCATGAGAGAACTGTGAAAGTCAAAATCTTCGACACATATGTGATACTCTGATTTTTTTTTCTGTGGTCGTTTCTAACATGCCATCAACTTCGTCGTTCATTTTTCAAATATTGAATATTAGTCTAAACCTTCTGGAAATATTGAATAAACGGTAAAATTAAACTTTCTCATCTATCTCAGAGCTAGATTGGGATAATTCGGTAGTTCGGGTTAAATGGATCTAGGTCGGGGATGTATGGGTTAACATGTGTCTACCTTTGATTACCTTAATACCAAATATTCACCCAATAGCTATTGGAAATGATCACAATTAGATAATTATTCACTTTCCTTTACCATATTCCTCAAAATATTTAGTAACAGCTTCCCCTTTATCACCTTCTTACTTTACATCTTTCCTCTTCTATCTTCTTTTTCTTTTCTTCATCTTCTTCTCCTTCTTCTAATTTCTTTTTAATAAAACTGAAAGGGGGGTCGTGACTGGGAATTCTATATGTAATAAACACGGTCATGTATTTATTTGATTTTATTTTCTTTAGAAGTCCGATAAAAGGTTTTCTCTTTTCGATCGAACCTAGTATGTTCGAAATTAAGAAATTAAGAAATGGAAATTATATTCCAATATAATTAGGCATAAGCTAATAGCTTCATGAACATCCCCACCAGGGGTGAAGGGTTCCCACTCACGACTTATTCTGTGCATCACATTTGTTGCAGCTTCCTTTTTCCTCAATCAGTTTTAGATTGACGAGCGGTGACAGGATTCGTTGTTATGGCAACAGTGGTTGCTGTGGCAACGGTTCCCCCTTTTCCAGTTTTATAACTAGCAAAATTGTATGTAGGATTTTTATTTCAAAATATTCCATACCCTCTTTTTGAAACAAAATAAAATTAAAATAAAACATAAGAGAAATACTTAGATTTATATGATACAATTAAAGGCTGCACATCTGGAATTTTTGGTTCTGTATATTCTTGAAATTCTACAGTCAAGTTTTTTATAACCACCATCAAGGGCGCCCAACAGGGGGGTTAAGGGGGCGCTCGCCCCCCCTAGAGGAAAATGTACTTCAGAATATTGAAAATCCAATAGGATTTTTACATTAGTTACAGCAAAATTTGAAACTATTTTTGAAAAGTCGCTTATACTTGCCCCTTCTTGGAAACCACAACATGGGCGCCCTTGACCACCATCACGGTTTACCCAGTCCTCAAGTTTTCTGAATTTTTAACAAGAGGGATTCAACATATCATTACGAAACTCCCCCCCCTCCCCCAAAAAAAAGGACTACGGAATATATTTAAGTTAAGCTAAATACAACCGCACAACAAACGTGACTGAGTGGTTGGCTTTTGCGCTTCTATCGGGAAGTCCGGGATTCAACCCAGCATTCGACCATTCTGACAAAGCCTTCCTTCATTCCATCTGTGAATGTAGAAATAGTGCGTGTACTGGCCGACTAGGAGTGCAGGAGTTGGCCGACTTCCTTTCTTATTGTTTTTAAATCGTTATTATTACTAATTACCAGCAGTGACGGTTTTGCGAAGGTTAGAGGATCGGTCTTTCGGACTGAAGCCTGTTCTCGAAAGTTGTGGAATGTCTAAAACGAACGAAATATCTATTAGTTATGCCTTTACTCATAAACTTTAAGCTCCCGTCAAATAAAAATTACGAATGTTTAGAAAAACTAAACATTAGTAGTAAGAAAACCCCTCGCAAAACACTTTTTTAAATTCGCCACTGATTCTCAGTATAAAATGATCTTCAAGGTTGTATCCGGAAGATTATTGCTAAACATATAAACGAAACGAAATATTAGTTATGCCTGTACTCATAAACTTCAAGCACCTCCCAAATAAAAAAAAAAAGTGGGACTTTTTAGAAAACGAAACAATCAGAGAAACCCCTCCCAAAGTACTTTTCTAAATCCGCTATTGATTATTTGTATAAATTGGTATTCAAGATTGTATCTGGAAATTATTGCTAAATCATTGCACAACTACAGTATAACAGAAATGTGGAAGTACGGTTTGACGGACATATAGAACAACGTAAGTTTAACTTTCGTGCTAGAAGCTGGAGTACTAAGCTCTTAGAAATGAAACACGGATGACAAACTAAAATGATCTAGAGAAGGAAAAAAATGTCGATAACTCAAAAGTTAAAATAAAGTTAAATAGCCTGTAAAATTGCCCTCAAATACTACATTCTTCATGTTAGCTTTAATTCGTAAAATATGTGCTCCATCCATCTTGATGATGAATTACAGAGCTAAATATGGCATTCAGGTCGTGGAATTCTTATCTAACTATAGAATATACTATAAGAAAGCTATTTGGATAGAAAAATCATGAAAATGAAAAAAGCCAAAATTTCCAAAATTCTCGTTTTTTTCCCAAAAAAGCCGGCTTTTTATGTGAAAAAAACCATCGATTCAAAAAAGCCGGCTTTTTTGCATCTCTAGTTTTATAGGACCTAATTGGGGGGTTAGGACCTAAAAAATTCTAAATTAGCTTTTAGAACCTATAACGTCCTAAATGATTCCTTATAGTTATTTTTAACTCGAAAAATACTTTCAAACACGTACTCAACCAGTTTTCAACAATGCAATAACAAGGTTTCCTTCACACAGCATGTTTCTTTGTAATTTGCGGCTGCGATTGTGAATAAGCGATTGTGAAAACATGCGCGGCTGCGATTGTGAAAACATGAAAAGTGCCGGAAAAACAATATTTGAACATTCGTATTTCCTCAGTGCATCGTTAGAAAAGTGAAGTCATATTTGTGGTGTTGTATAAAATTTCAAATATAAGAAAACTGACAAAAAAAAACTACTACTACTACTATAGTATGACAGGCCATACATATGTTAAACTATATTTCAGCTATCAAAAAAAAAAAAAAAAGTCCAAGGTAAGAAGAGTTTTATTATTTTTATTACGCAGAAGACTGGTTAGCATAAAGCTTACTAAATTAAGGTTATCATTTAAGTATGAAATAGCTAACAAAGTGTTTAAAGTGTAGTAATATTCCGTTTTCAGTAATATAACGCTAAAAATCCTAAACGGTGTTTTTAAAAACCTATAAAATCCTAAAGTGCATTTTTTAAAATCCTAATTTGAATTTTTTGGGACCTAAAAATCCGAAGCCTAGTTATGACCATTATTGCTTTTTCTTATTGTTGCAGACTGTTTCGTAATATCAGTCAATCTTTTCGACAAAGCAACATACATACAAATTACCTACATTTGTGTTTTAAAAGCAAAAGAGATTTGTTTGTTCGTTCGTTATTTAGTGATCTTCCTTCTTAGTGAAAGATTGGATACAGTTTTCGAAAAAGTTCGAAAAAGGAAATCTTGAGTCCTATATCTCATTGCAGTTGTTTCCTATTTTGAAATGAGAATGAAAAATAAGCATAATAATTTACCGAAAACCAGTCATCGAGCTTTCTTCTCTGTGAGGAGATCAGTAATCACAGAAATAAATTACCATGGTATTTTATATTTACAAATATTAATAACAATATCTACATGAGTGTGCCGCGAGAATTCAAGTTACACCTGTAGTGTGCCGCAAGTTGAAAAAGGTT
This sequence comes from Thermobia domestica, assembly GCF_964235325.1. NCBI lineage: Eukaryota > Metazoa > Arthropoda > Insecta > Zygentoma > Lepismatidae > Thermobia > Thermobia domestica. The sequence continues at coordinate 133,166,621 of NC_137456.1, read as the reverse complement.
GGGAAACGCTGCAATAGAGTCACGAAAACTCGGCCTAACGTGAACTGTGGAAGAGTTTCCGAGTTTGTGAAAATGCCAGGTTATCGGGAATGGGGTTAAAAAAGAATAAGTACAAGTGTTTTCTCAGAAAATACGGTACTGTACTTGTATGTATTGGTTGCTTGAGAATACAACTGAGAATAAACTGCCCAATTACTCTTACTTTATGAAGGAATAGAGCCTTTACTATTCATGAAAATGAAAATTAATGAATATACAGTATCCAGTAATTTACCTGAAAAGACAGACCTCACAAAAATAACCGGTAATGACCTTGGTCGGGTCTGCGCACGGGGTTTTATCGCCCTGCCAAGGTGTGAAGGATGGGCACGAGCGACTTCGAGTGGCTTTTCTTTGAAACTTGACTCAACTCGAAACAGACATCTTTGAGTTCCTCCTCGGCTCGAAAAATTTCCTCTAACTCGCGTCGAATTCAGGTCGAGTTTAGAGTCGAGTGAAGCCGATACGAGCCAAATTGTGCTAAATCCTGTGTGTAGTTTCAAATACTCTCTTCAAGTATCCTACATAGATAATATAATTATCAATGATACTACTACTACTACGATAATTTATTATTATTATTATTATTATTATTAATAATAATAATAATAATAATAATAATAATAATAATAATAATAATAATATTAGAACACCGTGTATAACCATGAAGATAGGCGGTTTGTATCTGAATACTAAAAACTAGTTGACTGTAGATCTCAGTTGTCGAGAAGTGTTCAGGAGGCAAAGACCTTTTACGAGGTTCTGTTTTTCAGTACCGGAGGAGCAAGTATTCGGGCTCGAGCCAAAAGTTGTTGAAACTTACACATCGCCGGACAAACATATTCAAAATTACTCGGCTCGGTTTTACGGTAGTCAACGGTTCGGGCGGCTCGGCTCACAACTCATTCACTATCGAGTCGAACCGAGAAGTAAACGGAGACAATAGCTCATCCCACTCGAGCCGGTTCGAGCTGTTCCCTCTGTTGAACCGAGCTGAACCGGTTGGCATGACCACCTGGGTTGGGCTTCTGCTTGGGCTCAGAAATTCAATCGTGCAGGTCTCAGCCTTGATGGTAAGATCTACATTATATAATTATATTGGTGTTCAAAACATTTGAGGCTGTTTCCTTTTAAAAATCTACTGTCGTCTCGTTATCGAGATGAGACGAGACGCAAGTAGTGTCCCTGTCGTGAGCAACACTAAAAGTATTCTACGTTATTGATTACGTTTCTCATGGCTTTCGCTTCCCAATCTAATCAGGCCATGATTTGAAAACGAGTTAAAACGAGCGAACTATTTATCAAACTCGACTCGAGAAAATTATCTTTGACTCGATTCGAAACTCGAATCTAATTCGAGTTGAGTTTCGAGTCGAGTCGAGTTTTAGCTCGACTCGTGCCCATCCCTAAATTTTACGGACTCTACTGTATTAGGTAAGTGTTTTTCCCTTAGTTTGAAGCGATAAAAGTTCAATTTTTACTTTGTACTTTCCTAAAGAGCCACCTCTGAAAGAAAATGCAAACAATCAGTACCTTTCCTGCATTTCTGTACATTAAAATGAAAGTTTTAACTTTCTGTGACTATGCTTTGTAAAGAGTAGGTAGGCCTATAATTGAAGTGAACTACTGTCATTTAGTAAGAACATTGTCATGCCTTGTTTGAGAGAACATAGTGGCTTAGTGGAAAAGTTCTCGCCTTTGGTGCATTTGGTCGCTATCTTGGTCCCAGACCATGTGAAATAGTGCAGGTGACTTCAGCTCCGTTGCTTTCCTATGGAATCTCAGTTTTTTTTCTTCACATATTCTTACTTCACCACTTTTTCATAATTCATTCTCAGTAGTGAACTGTTTCCTTTAGCCCAACGTTTCTCAACCTGTGGTCCTTGAGATCTGCTCTTGTGCTCCTCTTTAAGTGTCCAAAAAAGAGAGAAAAAAATAAAATTCAAGTGAATTGCGTATCACACACTGTACGTATCTCAAATTTAATTTTATATAATTTAATAAAGATTATACAAATTCTAACAGCTTATACACTCTTCATAGTCTTCAATTACTTTAAAAAAAACTAATATATTTTTTTATTTTACGATTCAAAATGCCGTTTTAAAAGAAATGTAGATAGCAATAATGAAACCAAGTTTGAATAATATGAGGAAACAGAAATAGACACACTGACATACCATCTAAATGTCTCAACGCGTGTAATTTAGCTACAAAGTAGATATATTGTTGTAGATGATCTGACAAACACACAAACAAGCTACATTCTTACATTCATAACCACGATATAATGGATTTGACGCGTGCTAAGCTGCTAGGACTTATCGTTATTGCACGTGAACCTAGTCCAAGTCCCAATATTGGCACATCCACACGTTTATATGGTAACTCAGTGTGTTTATTTCTTTTTCTGTACACTGTTCCCACTTTGTTTCATTGTTCCTAATCACGTTTAGCTTGACATAACATTTTGAGTCAAGGGTGTCATTCGAGGAGGCACACATGGACAGACAGATATAACGAAGCTTTGGATAAACCAAACTCATTGTTAAAATATCCCATTGTATAACAAGATGGGAGTGTTGCTGTCTTATAAATAGGGATTGAATGATACTGTTTATTCTTAGCTTATATACACACAGTATACACTCTTACCTTGTTAATGTTTCCTTACAGTAGATCCTCGTAGTGAACTTCCTTTCTTTACGTGCCTGTATTTAAGTAATTGATCCATCTCGGTTTTTCATCTTACTACAGAGGAGCATCAGGACGCAAATACGAAAACATGAAACACTTGGCGGTGCAAATGTTGAAAGATTAAGTAAGTTTCTCTCTTTCTCTGAGGAATCTTTATAAATGAAGAGTAGCACACCATCAAATTATTTTTATTCTAGAAAACAGCGAATCTATTCCAAGGTAGATCAAGCACTTGATGCTATGCACTATCTAATGCAACAAGGAAAGAATCTTCTCCATCTTTTTCCAAACCATCTTCCACTACGCAGAAATTATTTTTGCAGAGAGAATTGACTATGATGTTCAGATAGAAAAATTCTGTCAAGTCAGATATACCGTTTAATGATATCATCATTTAATTTCTCCATCACTTTCTTAGATGAAATTATTTTCCAATTTCTGAAGTTTTTCTGTTTCTTCTATTCCATATTTTATCAATTTTCTTCTTAAATCGAAAACGACAATCAAAGCAGCATATTGATAGATATTAATAGCGTCTCTTGATATAAGGTGAATCTTAATCCCCAATAAATGGTTCGATAAGAGTCCATGCAAGAAAATTAAATAATTCCACTGGTTCATAATGAAAAATGTACAGTCAAAAATAAGTTCATAGACCAATATAGTAGAAAGGGTTACCGTCTCACGTCAATGACTTCCATCAAAAGTAACTCTGTTGCTGGGTGAGTCCAATAAAACATAAATCCAATTCATAAGAGACTCCCTGATCGTCAAACTGATTTGGAGAGAAATATAACAAGATCACACATTGCTGTAAAAATATTTCTTCTACGATAGGCATTCAGATGGCAGATAAGAGAAACTATTCTATGTGCAAAGGACTATCTCATATAGGCTATTATCTTTGGAAATAATCTTTCTCTTTTTTTTCGAAAATCAACTCTCATTAATGCATTGCGGAAGTTCTGCGTTCTCTGATCGATCGTGTCTAATCCATAAAGTTAATAGTTTTCGACACCTCTTGTGAATCCACTTTCTATACGACGAAGGATCTATCGTAGACAAAATCGATTTCAAGTCAACAACAAGAAAGCAGCAAAATGGCAGATGTCATCATTTCTTATAATTGAATGAACCTTTACTCAAAAAAGATGATTCGAAACAGTGTAATCAAGAGAAGCAAACAATACAATTAACAACTAATAACAATATATCCATATCCAGAGCACTGCGAAGAACTTCTGTTTCACGCTAATTCTTTCCATATATTGCGATGGTGTTTGAGGTAGTTCTAATAAGCTTCCAACTGCTTACGCAAGGCATACGCTAACCCTTGGTCATCGATTTGCTCTGACGAGAAAGATTGGCAAACCGAAAGATTCTCCATTGTCTTCAACATTGTTTCTCCGTAAATGCTCATCATGTAGTAGTTTGAGCTTAATACTCTGGGTATAAACGACCATTTCCAAAATGTATCTTCTTCCATAATTTCCTTTGATTCTTTAAGATCATTTGCAGAGAGATCACACACACTGTAACTAGTTTGACATAATTGTATTAGCTTTCAAATGCCTGCAAGCGTCATGATTTACTATAGTCATAACATATATTTCATTAGTAGTTTTTGTTTCTTCAGATGTTCGTTGAAGGAACATCTTTTGAAATTTCATTTGGAGCCACCGAGCGCAAGTAGAAATCCAACGATGACAGCAGGGTTGCCGTACACCACGTACACCATGTTCAGGTCTGTTGAGATTGCTTAAATGAATCATACTAATATATTTATCAGAAGTCAGGCGTATCTGAGACGGAGTTAGAGTGCAAACACGTATAAGTTGATGTGGGACGAACCAACATGGTGACAGGAGGTCTCGTCTCTCATTGATATCTTTATTGTTGCTTTATCTCTTTATGTTGACTGTTGGAAAAGAATTTAAGTAGTTTATAGACAAGTTGCAAACAGCTTGACTGGCTTCAGTCATTGGAATGTCGTAAACTATAATTTTACATCTATTGTGTTGTCTACTCTTAATCTTTATGCAATGTACGTCATACCTCGTTACGTACAAACTATTTAAACTATGTAGATTATACCTAATGTAGTTTTTCTTATCGCAATAACAAAGAAAACGTTAGTAAAAATATTTACCTTGCAATGTCAGAAAGCAGTTGTAGAACTTGATAAGGAATTAAACATAAATCAAATATCCAAACTACTAAATTACTAGGATATATTTCAAATTCTTGGTACCGTTACGGAAGGATGAATTCGTACTTTTCTGTTGAAACGAATAGAATATATGAAAATCCCTACAAGTAAACATGACAATATAAGAACAAAATAAAAATAACAAAAAGTATGTAAACAGTTAATCACAGCTTAATTATGTATGGTTCATGTTGAGGAACACTTTTTATTATTCTTTATAATAGTGCTGGCAGCTATAATACCCAGCGTTGCTAAGAGGAAAATCTAAATAGTGTATACTCTCTCGAAATTTGCTCAGAGAATGTTGTGTTTATAGCCATTATAATTACGCTCTCCTAAATTAAACCCGTACCAAAGAATGCAAATCGCTTAGAAAATGTCATTTCTCAAGGTACTAACTAGTAAGAGTGGATTCTATCGAAAAGCGAGTACCCGGCGTGCCCATTTTAAATGTCTTACAGTCTCTTCCTGACAGTTATCTAGACCAAACCAATGGCATGGATGCCAAATCAATGGCATGTGATTGTCTGAACCACAAGCAAACAACGTTCAGTTTCGTGTAATGTAAGGATCGCTACGAGTTGAAACCACTGTTTCCTTTACAATGGATCAGAAATCGATTTTCTCCTGCACCAATCATTTGTATATATGTAGTCGGTTGGTTGGTTGGATTATAGTTAAGCGTCTTTCAGTATCGAGGCTATGTAAACGTGAACCTACAGTTTAATGTGGGATTCGAACCACTTGAGCTCCCACCGGGAAACAAGCCCAGGTCTCTCATACCTAAGTTATATACAGATGAGCACAAAGGCGCTTTACCCCAAACAAGTAAGGAGAGATAAGAAATAAGCGAACTATCAGCGAGCGTTTTATATACTAGAATTGGCACTACTGTATCCTTTAGTGTAACTGAGACTGGTAACCATGTTTTCTTATATGTTTTGTTTAAGAGTTATTTACTGAGTGAACTTGTGCCGACTAGTGCTGTTGCTGAGATGAATCACAAATTAACTAGAGGATAACGTGTTTTCTGCTTCAAGCTTGCTGGAAACACAACAAAAACACAAATATAGTGCCAACAGACTTCAAGAGATTTCCAGGTGTGGAACCATCATTGGGCCAAACAATGAGAAATCTCAATCAACTTTCCGAGACTGCATTTGCTGTGTACGATCTACTGCGAAGCAGACGACCACGAAGTGTACGAAAAGAAGGAAACACTGATCGTGTTGCTTAGAGTTATGAATGTAGCCTGAAGAAGTCTACCAGAAAGCATACACATGACCTTGTAATGACATGTACCTTTTTGTTAAAGGATTTGAAGATGAAACTGTACCGACCAAAGTTTCTGCACGTATTGCACGAATGTGATCCGGACCAGCACGTTGAGTTCTGTGAGTTGTTTCTCATTCGAGACGAAACTGATAGAGATTTCTGGAAATGAATTTTGGGAAGTACCAATAAGGCCTTATTCAAGATGAACTATCGCGTAAACATGTGCAATTCGAATGATACCAATTCATGCAAAATTTTGACAGAAGAGTTAAACGTCCATGATGTCACTGTTCGGGTGATATTTCGAGTGAGGGTGTCATAGGACCATGTTTTAAAGGAACTGCGACCTCCAGATTTTGCACGAAGTATCATTTCAAGTTGACCTCGTCTCATTTTGATTTAATTTTGAGGGTTTTCTTGGATCACCACTCCGAAGAATGGATTATACAATTATTCGAGAGATTGTATGCCAATTCTCGGTTGTTTCATGATATTTGCAAATCAGTACTGAAGAGATGCACCTTGTACAGTACATAGTGGTAGACAGCTTGAGCAGCATTTGTAAGTAGCCTACAGTAAAGATTGCCAAATCACCTAGCTCCTTTTATTTCTTTATACAGGGTGTTTCGAAACAACACCGAAAACGTTTTGGAGGTGATTCCTGACACCAAGACAAGGCAAAACGTATAGACCAACCTGGATGCACAAATGCTTCCTTTTGGAGTTATAGGCTGCCAAAAGCATGTAAAACATGAAATTTAAAGGTACATAGCTCCAAAACTATGGGATCTACCGCAGTCGGGTCAAGAATTCACTTAGGAACTTGTACGTGTCCTATCCAAATATCCATGTTTCAGAACCCTGCGATACTTTCGCAACATTTTTTATAGAGGTAGTTGTGTTTCAAATTATATGTCAAACTCCATCTGTAAAAACTGTTGCGGAAGTATCGCAGGATTCGGAAACATGGATATTTGGGTAGGGCACATATTAGTTCTTAAGTGAAGTCTTGACTCGACTACGGTAGGTCCCATAGTTTTGGATCTAAGGACCTTTAAATTTCATGTTTTCAATGTTTTCGGTAGACTATAACTCCGAAAGGAAGCACTTGTGCACCAGGTCGGTCTATACTTTTTGTCTTATCTTGATGTCACGAATCACCTCCCAAACGTTGTCGGTGTTGTTTTGAAACACCCTGTATATTGGGGAAAGCGACTTTGTGCCCATCCTGTATATGTAGTGTTGAATATGCATCTATTGGGAATAAATTTGGACAGAGTCTATTTATGAAAGGTAGAATTATGGCTTACGACATTGGCCCAGAAGGACTGACTAAAACCCCGTCATGATTGCTGGCGAGGGATTCGAATCCCGAACTTATCGATTGCAAGACGAGAAAACTAGCCATTCGTTTATTCAGGCTCAGTAAAGCGTTCTGTAAACTGAATACTATTATGCGTGTCTTTGGTACTATGAGCTCGAGTTCGATCCTCAGTAAAGCAATTGTAGAACTACTTGAAGGACTGACGAGCTCCGACCATAAATTAAGGAGATTAGTTGTCAGTATACAGAACACAGGACCGAGGATTATCTTTAAGTAGTAGTCTCTTCCAGGATATTTCTGGTTCACTATGTATCAATTTTTGGCTGAATTTTGCTAGGTATTAATAAAGTGGTTGTTTCTAGAAGCTGAATCAGCTGCACTTGCTGCAACCAAAAAGGTAATAAGTCTCAGTTGGTAGTTTAGCTTTAAGCAATAACTAACTCTGCAGGACCAAGGAGATATAATTAAAATCTCAAACAACTTAAGGTATTAGAATTCTGAAAAACATTTTTTCAATCAATATTTTAAAATACCATTAGATGAAGAATATATTGTAGCAAATTTAATGCAACTGCTAACTGTAATTTTTGGCATTATTTGAAAGTGGTTGGAAATGTTGGGTATGGCCTTGGCCTTGACTGCACGTAAACCGGAGAAAGTGATGGCAAGTAGACCGCATTGCGCAAGGCATTAACTCAAGGTCAGTGGGACGAATACAGGAGAGGATTGCGAAGCGAAGATCTATCTGCTGCGAAGAGGGTGTGTGTGATCTTTGTTATGTATGTGAAGGCACGTAAGAGTAAGGAAGAGGCAGTCAGGGGGAGGTGAAAGGGAAGAAGACAAGCTAAAGGTGGGTGAGGAGCACTTTTTTTTTTCTCTGAAAGTCAAGAGTTTGCGTGTGCAGAACATGACATCATAACATATGCTCCAAACACGGACAGCATATAATTCAGTTGGATCATTCGCAACACGAACATCGTTGACAAGATGGAAAAAATGATCACATGTACAAACACTGTCTACGTATAACGCTTTGCTAGTACTGTGTATGGATACTAAATAAAATTTTCTTTCTAAGATAACGATCTTTACTATTTTCTAAGAAATAATATTTTAATTAACAATCTTTCGTTTCCCACACTTCCATCTCTCTCTCTCTCTCTTCCCTTATGCTATAGTTTATTTGATATTTTCTATCATTGCTAACATCTATACTTCAACCTAGAACTCGATTCCAATGACGCCCTCTTCGCTCACCGCTAGTCTAGTGACTCCTGAGTTCTGGGTTCGGCTCCTGGTGGAAGAGCATTGAACGTATTCCAATAATTCGGCACACACACGGCGAGAAATCACATGGATGGCAAGTGATAATCACAGTCTATGTCCCCCCCTGAGCACATGCCTAACATTTACCTGGGGAACGTGGCTAGTATGTTGTAGGTATGTTTCCCATGCCGTAAGCGTCAATGAACCACAAAATTACTCCCCAACCTTAAACTGAAGATCAACGTCTCATGCAGCCTCGATGCTGAAAAAGAACGCTAACTTCAACAAACAAACAAACAAACATCATATAGAAACATCGATTCCGTTCCTATATTGTTTGTACAGATGGAAAAAGAAAATTATTGCGATACGTTGACAAAAAGTACATAGTGAATGTATTTTTTTTTAAAAGTTTAGCGTCCCTTTTCGGTATTGGGGCTATATAAGACGTGAATCTACAGTTCAAAGTGAAATTTGAATCATCGTAATGCGTTCAATGCTGTCCCACCGACGAGTCAAACCCGGACCACAGTGCATCAAAAGCACTCGCACTACACTGTAGTCCAGCGGAGAAACCAAATGCGTAATGAAGTTGTAACGTAGCGTCAGTTCTATTCGAACATCGATTAAATACTAGTATTGTTAGTGGAATTATCGTTTCGTTCAACAAAATATGTATTTTACACCGTTGGGGTTTTATCCTAACAGCACAATTACATAGCAGACATATGCCTATCATGTTCAATTAGGTACATGGGAATGTGTCCAGTATGTGCCTTATGTACCTCTGAGAGAAATCACATGGATGGCAAGTGATAATCACAGTCTATGTCCCCCCCTGAGCACATGCCTAACATTTACCTGGGGAACGTGGCTAGTATGTTGTAGGTATGTTTCCCATGCCGTAAGCGTCAATGAACCACAAAATTACTCCCCAAACTATGTTAAATCGCCTATATGCGTAATGTGTTTACATTGAGGTGAGTCTAAAAAACACTGTAAAGAGGTAAAAAAATATATATATACCTGAGGGTAAGCGGGGACACAAACCACCAATCTTCAGATTACTAGTCGCGTAATCTTCCGACTTGGACACGAAAAAGATGAAGAGATCATCGCTTGTAGACGAATAAATTATTGAGGTCTTTTGAATTTTCGCTAATCAGACTGCTCCTTTAACCGCGTATATTCGACGATAACCGTTCGGAATCAGATAAAATCTGCTCGCCATATAATTTTATAACAAAATGACGAGTACTTTATTTCATGGATCTTCCATATTCACTTTCAAATGATCGGCGACAGTTGCCATCTAATAAAGTTGATGCGTTTGTTGCTTCTAGTACACAATCGCTTAGAAAAAGAAGCAACAAATGCATCAAAAGTGGGAGATGAATTTAGAACACCTAAATGGCGCATGCGTAGGACATCTTGTGCTGTTAGGGTATCAGAAACAGTATGTACCTAAAGGACGTATCTAGAACATGACAGATATATGTCCCAAGTGATGACATAAAAACAAAGGACTGTTAGATCGAAATTGAGCCAGGTATATAAATGCTATATTTGTGGTACATAGTTGCAAATATCATTTAGGTGTAACAAGCACCTAAAATTGTAGGTAGCTGAAGTACATACGTAGCACATGAATATCATATGTGCCAAGTGTCGGGTACCTATAAAGTAGCTAGGACACCTAAATGGCACATGCCTAGCACATCTTGTGCTGTTAGGGTGTGACGATCTTCAAAATAAGTGTTTTCGTATTATTGGCAGAACACTCGATGAAAGTTAGAAGTTTCCATACTTTCGGTACTTCGCCAATTAATCGTCTTCAGATTGGAATACATATTTTGCAGACACTTGGTATTGGAATACATTTCTTACAGACAAATACATTCCACTTGTCTGTAAGAAAGAAATGGTGTGGGGATTGTTTTTTCGACTGCAATAATATTTTGGCGACTTGGCGATTTGGCAACTTGCAATACATATTTTCAGCAGAGGAAAGAACTCTTTTGACTTACAAGAGTAATGAAAAAAAGTAAAATCTTACATTTTGACAATATCTCATGCAAACTAAAAACTGCAAGGTAATGAATGGCGAAAGCGTGTCTCAGCAACATAGGATGGTAAACTAGATGTTTGCGAGTAGATACGATAGAAGGCCGCGAAATAAGAGCCGTAGATTAAATGGTGGACACTAAAAAGGAAGAAATTAAAGGAATCGCTCAATGAAAGTGTTACGGACAAAGTAAACTTGCAAGATGAGGATGTGCAAAAATGGTGGAGCGTAAACATAGAATCATCCTAATAGCCACAGAGAAGATTTCACAGTTATGTATTACCTCAGGAAAGATCCCCTCTGCAGTAAAAGAGAATGGTAATAGAACGAGGAAGTGCAAGAAGCTATTAACTCAAGGAGAGAAATAAAGAAAAAATGGAAGGTTTTTGGGACAGAAGAAGGTAAAAGTAGCTTCAAGGCGCTAATAATGCAGTAAAGAAGGCAGTGGACAGAACAAAAACGGAAGCCTGGGTTCAAATGTATAACGAACTTGAGACAGCAGGTGAAGTGAAAAATCTATTCTGATCAGCAAAAACTAGAGGCAAGACAACAAAGAATGTTACTCATACCTGGTATTAAGCAAATGAAAAATGATAAAGGATTGGTGCTTTTACTTATGTATACATGATTAAAGAGTTATTTGGAAGAGCTTTCAAATGAAGAAAATCCGAGGCAAGTTTTCAGCAATGGAACTCCAAGTTTTGGAACATCAAGAGTAAGATGGGAAGAAGTAGAGAAATCGTCAAAGAAAATGAAGATGGGAAAAGCGATAGGTCCAGATGACATAACAATAGAAGCACGGAAGAGTTTGGGCCAGAATGTGTAGATATTGTATGGGAACCGACGCAGAAAATATTTGTATGAGATCTATAGATAGGTCAATGGTGGTGGTGGTGGGTAGTATTATTGTATCTTTTTTCAAAAAGTAAGATGTACAGGACTGAAAACTACAGAGGAATCAAACTAATGTCACATACGTTGAAAATTTGGGGAAAGTTATAGGTGGACGATTACGGGAAGAAACATCAATAGGAGAAGAGCAATTTGGATTAATCTAAGGAAAGAGTACAAGGAACACAAATTTTATACTAAGACAAACCGTGGAAAAACAGCAGGATAAAAATGGATATGTTCTTTGTTCTTTATTAATTTGGAAAAGGTCTACGACAGAATACCACGTGAAGAAGTATAGAGGTCTCAAGAAGAAAGGAGACGTAAGGATAATCCAAGATATGTATACAGGAGCTACGACCGGAGTAAGTAATATGGGATTAACACGAAAAATTTCTATAAAGGTTGGATTACAAATCGTTATGGATGTTATAAATCAAAATGAGAAGGAATCAAAATGAAGTCCCCTGGTGTATGATGTTTACCGACGATACTGTACTATGAAATACAAACAGAGGAGAATTTGAAAGGAAAGTAGATAGTTGGAGAAAGGTTTGGAAGATAGAAGCCTAAAAGAAAGAAAATTGAACATTTCGAGTTCAACGGAGAAAGATATGGTGAAGTAAGACTACAAGGAGAATAATTGAATGAAGTGATTTTTTTTTTAAATATTAGGTTCATCTGTTGCTAGAATGGTGATTTGGACTGAAATTACATACCAAATGGAAGAGGGATGGTGAAATTGAAAGAAAATATGTGGGTTTCTGTGTGACTGCACGGTAAAGAATGAATGAATGATTTACAAAACAATGGTTAGACCATCAATGATATTCGGAGCAGAAACATCGCCAATAAACACAGACAAAGAGTTTGAATCTTACCGAAATGAGGATGCTGGGCTGAATGTGTAATAACATGAGAGAGTAAGGAGAAAATCAAGGTTGTAGAGATACCTAAGAAGGTTAGTGAAAGAAGATGCATTGGTATGACCATCTAATGGGAAGAACAAACAACTATGTAGTCAGAAGATTGATGAGAATTGAAGTGGATAGGAAGAGAGGTAGAAGGATACCAAGAAGGAAATTGGACGGATGTGGTTAAGAATGAGTTCAAGGAGATAGGTCTAACAGGGAAAGAATTCCGGGACCAGGTACAAGATTAATCAGAAACGTCGATCTCACGTAAGTGGGAAAAGACGGAGAGAAAGACGGAGAAGAATATCAATCCCAATATTAGGCCTAAATTTGTAGGGAGCAGTGGCGTTGTCCTGTAATCCAGCTCTCTTGGAAGTGGCCTATATAGTAAAGGTTGGTCTTATGTGATGGTACGTGTATCTGCCAGCTGTATCGGATTGAAGCCCCATTCGCAGTATAGAGCCCACGATAGTATTAGGCTATGTTCTTCATAACTTCGGTGTTGCATATGGACGTAAAACACAAATTTCAGGCTTTCTATATTCACTTTCAACCTGACTTTCTTGCGCTTTAAATCATCCCTTCAATTCTCTTGCATTTTGTGTATCTTCTTAACGAATAAAACTCATCACCAAAATGAAGATGACTCAGATGTTTCCATTGGCGTGTATTCCTCTGCTCTTCGATTAGGAGATCGAAATACGAATTCAAGCGCGTTTGTAAAAATTTTGGGGGAAATAGTATCACATTGTCTTATCCCTTCTCTGTTCTCATAGTCCTTGCATAGCAAAACATATTGATATTTGCACAGGATTATTTGCACGTAGATGTTGTCTACAATTTTTATATAAGATTCTTCGACAACACGTACCGGTACCTTGTACGTATATCTTAGAGTTTCTTGTACTGATTGCTTGAATTACGGAAATAGAATGAACATACCATGTGCAGTTAGATCCGCGGTGAAGGTATGTTCACCGTATAAGTGGGCGGAGTTTGGTCCTAGCGTAAACGGAATTAATTCTCTCGTTGAAGAGTGAACTTGAAATAAAAGCAAGGGTAGGTATGGCGAAAGAAGTCTTTACGAGCAAGAAAATACTATTTTGTGGGATCTTGAATCAAGAGTTGAGAAAAAGACTCATAAATTGTTTCGTATGGAGTATTGTACTGTATTGGTCAGAAATATGAACATTAAGCAAAAATGATGAGAAATTACTGGAAGATTTCGAAATGTGGGTATGGAGAAGAACGGAGAGAATTAGCTGAGCTGAGTGGGAAATGAATGAGAGGATGTTAGAAATGGTATGGAGAAAAGAACAATTTTACATATTATTAAGAAGAGGAAGAGAAATTGGCTAAGAAGGAATTGTATAATGAGGAACGTTTTAGAGGGCATGATGGCAGGAAAGAGAGGGAGGGGACGAAGGAGACTACAATTAATGGACGATATAAAACAGAAAAATCGTACGTGAAGAGGAAGAGGTTATTGAAAGAAGGTGGAGCATGGAAGCTTCTCAGCTGCAGCAAGTGACATGCCAATAACGGCGTAATACTTATAACGATGATGATGATGACTGTTCCCCCAGTCTCTTCCAAACATATACTTGAAGAAAACTAAAATCTCTTAAGATGCTAGAAGCTTACCGCTTTGTTCTAAAGTATTCACTAAATATTAAGCATTTCCTAGAAAAGAACTGAGAATGCTTAGAGCAACACTACTTTGTTAATCACGAAACTAACAATATATGACTAACAGAACATTTCACAAGATTATTCTAAATTGATGTCTTCTTTCGCAGTAAATGGCTAACATTGATGCTTTCTGTGAATGTTGCCCGTGGATTCGATCGTAGACACTTGATACATACTTGATTAGTGGTTCAGTTCCCGAATATAGATCCTGTCCATATTTCCTCAGTGCTGAAAAAGGAAGAATAAACACCAGTTAGTCAATGAATCAAGCTAACACACGTAACATTCTACAACTAGCTCATCCTTAACACTGTAGAATTTTGTTTATTCTAAACCCTTGAACCATCTTTAACAAAAGACAAAACCAAGTACTGAAACGGAGCAGGCTTTTACTGCCGTGGAAAGCAAGAGCAACACGAGCATTTTGCCTAGTCTTCAGTTAAAAGAATAATTTGTACTTAACAAAGGTTGTTTTTTCTTTACGACTTTCAGTTGTGTTTTATTGCAAGTTAGTTTTGGTTACCCAATAAAAAGATTCCAGGCTATTAGGTATTTTGAAGAATTGATTGATCATAATAAAAAGTACGGGTAGTAGCAAGAAGCAGAGTGGCGCAGTGGAAGCGTGCTGGGCCCATAACCCAGAGGTCCGTGGATCGAAACCACGCTCTGCTAAGAGTTACTTTTTTTTTGGTGGAATTTAAATACAATTACTTCGAAATAAATTTTGTCTTTCAATAAACGAATACTTTATCGTTCCATTTAAAATACAATTTCTTCAAAATTAATTTTGTCTTTCAATAAACGAATACTTACCTAAGCGAGCCACTATAATACTAAATAAATAATTTTGGAAATGTGTCGTTGATTCCTTTTGCATTTTTGCTATTTTCCATTGAATTCGGTCGAAATTTACAGGCGCATATTGAAATATTTTAGAAACAAAAGTAAACATAATGTGACATATGCTTATAAAACTAAGACTGGAAACTACAGTATATTTGTTTTCGAGACAAAACGTATTTTTAATTTATGCTTATTGATTTTATTTCGATAATTTCGAATATCCTCATATAATTTCTTTAGATGGGACGCTGTTTTTACATGTTCGTCTCATACTCTCGATTCAGACTTATTTAATTCTCTAATATATATATTACTCATTTAATTCTCTAATGTCCTAGATACTACGTCTACACACTATCTCTTCAAAATAGTCATCTTGTAGAGCAGTACAGCACTCCCAGCATTTCTGCCACCGCTGAAAAATATCCAGCAGCCTTCGTTTTCGATGCGTGCCATGCACCTTCTGCGATTCGTGCTGGATTTCCGCAATGGTCCTAACGGCGATCTTTGACCTGAATCTTCAGCTTCGGGGAGATAGTGAAGTTCGCAGGAGATAAATCTGGCGAATAGGGTGGGTGTGGAAGTGCGATTACTTTGTTTTTAGTGATAAACTCACATGTGAGGAGAGCACAATGACTGGATAAGTTGTCATCGTAGAGCAGGCAGTTTTTCCTGTCGCTTTCACCGAATGTCCTTCCTCAGATTTTTTAGGAAGTGAGGGTACGCTGTGTATATTTTGTTTTAAGTGGGATAACGGCATCCGACCTCGTTCCCCCTCACTTTTACCCCCTGGATATTAGTGTTTATTCTGCGCACATTACTTTCCTTTTCGTATACAGGTCCTGAACCAACGTTACACATTGTGTTTTAGATTTGTTGTTCCGTGTTAGCTTTATTAGCATCGGTCACATTAAGTTTACTTTTGTTTCTAAAGGATTTTAATGTTTGGCTGTAAATTTTGATAAATTTTAACGGGGAATTGCAAAACTGGAAGATGGAAGGAGATCAACGACGTATTCTCAGATGTATTTTTATCTAATATTACAGTATTGTGGGCTGTTTAAGAAAGTACTCATTTAAAGAAAGACAAAATTTGTTTTAAGTACTTTTTTAAGATGGAACGATGAATCAAAAGAAGATAGCAGAGCGTGGTTTCGATCCACGGACCTCTGGGTTATGGGCCCAGCACGCTTCCACTGCGCCACTCTGCTCAACTTTCGCTTTCAACTGATTTATGGCTTAGAAGTCAAAGCACTGTTTAAAGGTTTTAATAATTTGAAATCTTTTTAATTGGCAACCCATATTAACTTGCAATAGAACACAACTAAAGTCGTAAAGAAAATAACCTTCATTAAGTGCAAATTATTCTCCGAATTAAAAACATGAATAAAATATGTATGTTGGTGTTGCTTTCCGTGGCAGTAGAAGGTTGCTCCGGTGAGTTAAACGGCATCAGGACTGCCACCAATTAACTTAGCGACACCGAAAACTAATAATTCGGCACTAAGATCGGTCGTTTTCGATATTTTTACGTTACCATTTTAATCCCATTTCCGGTACCAATGAGGGCTTAAATTGGACTTACATGACATCGGGGGTGTCACTATATCTAAAAGACCATGAAAACTAAGGATTCGACACTAATATCGGTCGTTTTCGATTATTTTATATGTCCCCCTCCCCTGCTTCCTTAGGCCACATTGCCACGTTAAATGAATCTTATAGCTGTCATAAAAAAAAAAAAAAAAAAAAAAACTTGCAACCGGTCTTTCTATTTACTGTGTACATATTACAACTTCTTGAAAGCAAGAAAGGTATTTATTTACACCTATGCAGCACTGCACTCTAGTGGACAAACAGTGAACCTACTCATTAAAAACGTGTATTTTGGCGCACTCCCCCTCCCTGTCCAAAAGAATCCGTTGTTTCGGAAGCGGCGAAACTGGTTTAGAGTGCTAGGGGAGCCTAGTTCTGAACCTAGTAGTTTTGAATCTAGTAGTTCTGAACAATGGTAGAAACGGAAAGTAAGAGTTAGGAAACTTTTTTCCTAATGGTACAGCGCTTGCCTGTAGTGTGAGGTTCTCTGTTTGGATTCCCGGCCAAGCAAGTTTGTGGTGGATAACATCGTGTCAGTAGGTTTTCTTGGGTTACTTCCGTTTCCTCCCACATCACTATTCCTCCAATTCTTCCATGATAATTCATTTGTCTTAACCATCCATCTCCCTTAGTCGTGGGACGTTACGTATGAACTGAAAGATTTGATTTTCACTTTATTAAGCTCATACTGTTTGTAGATGTTTGCTTTAGGGCAGGGTAAGTGAGAGGAAACGCGGGGAAACGCCATCCTCGCCTCCAAAAATAAGTACGCCGTCCCTCCAGTTCCTAAAATATTACAATGAGCAAAGATATGCAGGGGACGGCGTGACGTCATGCCGCTACCTATCGTCCCACTACCTTTTCAAATCCACTTTTACCCCCTGCTTTAAGGTATTTTTGAGCCTGAATAGTTTAAGATAGATTCTTTTTACTATAATTCTTCAAGTTATGAGATATCGACAAGTACGGTATAATTTTTAGCCGTATCAATAAAGTAGACAACACATCAAAGATATTAATGAAATCTTGTTTCAATAACATGTATTTTTTCATAACAGCATTCAGATGCAGACCTAGGTCCCACTCACCAACATCACTGAATTTTGTTATAAATAATTGTGGTTCTGCAAATTTGTATGTTGAGTATGAAAGTGTGAAAATATAGTAATTTTAAAGTAAAAATTGATGAAAATGATGCATGATGATGTAAAATGGGAGATGAATCTTGATCTTTCTAACATGTATTTATGTTGTCATTATAATATTACGTCTATACAGCAAGATTAAATTACACTGGCACCACTGAACTAGAGTGCCCCTCAATACTACTTCTACCATTACTAGTAGTAATATTATTACTACTATTACTATTAATAGTCAGTGGCGAAGCGTAATCCCACAAGTAGGGTAGGCCTGATAAACTACTAACACAAATAGCATTTAATGTATCATAAAATGTTCAAAATATAGTCAGAATTCTATTTTCCTTATTGAGTTAAACAAACAAACAAAGAAACTGTCAAATCTATTTATTTTAAAGAACTTTCTTAGCTGTATTTCTAACCTGTTTAGAGTTAAATTTATTCGCATGTATACATAGTATTATTTCTGTTTAATTTTACAGGAAAGAATGAATATTGATATGTTTATTTTCCAATTTAAAAACATTATTGTTAAAAACTTTGTATTTTTGCTAATTTCGAAAGTTTTGGGAATTATTTTTGTTGTTTAATAAAGTTGAAATTTGATATAAAAATATATTTATAAATGAGTACCGCATAGAAATACTAATGGTTTTACACAGCAATTTGCATGTTAAAAATGTAAATAAAGTAAATAATACTGAAAAAGTAAAAGTAGACGGAAAGTAGTCTATATTATTATTATTATTATTATTATTATTATTATTATTATTATTATTATTATTATTATTATTATTATTATTATTTACTCAACAAATATTTACATGAGGAGAATACGCAATATGTATTAAGGAAATATTCCAATTTAGCTCTACTACAAGTACAAATGTTTTGAAGTGCAATTCATATTTTCTTCTGTCCGGAATTTGCAGGGTGAATAAGGGGTATTTCCTCCTCACTTGCTGTTTTCATTTTCTGCATATTTGAAAATGGATAGAGAGAAAAAGAAAGTACATTCTTACAGATAGCTCTTGAATTTTTGGAGAAGCTTTTGTTACTTGCATCTCCCGCTTTAAAGTAAATATAATAACCGTATTTAATTGATGCATCACGTGATAATGACTTCAGTAGAAATGCTCAGAAGGAACTTCATTTGAATCAACGCAAGATATTTAATATTGTATTCTATGCAGTGACATACATTAAGGGGATATCTTAAGCACTCGCCGAAATTTTTATCGCAACTTTTTATTGTTTTATATATAGGCCTATTGCAGAATTTACACATTTCCAGGAATAAAGTTAGCAAAGCCCTTCCCAAAACAAGCAAAGCCCCCCGAAACAAAATCCTAAATACCCCACTGATAATGGAAATTCAACTAAAATTACACACAAGTATTATTACTTTATCCTGTGCGATATTGTTTGATAAATTTATACATATGTTTTATGTATCAGACGTATATTCTACTTAAGCTATTATGAACCATGGAAAAGCAAACAGCTACTCTGAATAACTCCCGGGAGTATATACCTAAATTAAACAAGTTATCACTAATAGAAACACATAATTCTACATAGAAACTTTTTATTCTGTGTTAAGAAAAGTATTTTATAACATATTAGCTTTAAAAGATGCCTTCAACGCTAAAAGTAAACTCCCAGAGGCGAGGCTTCGCAATTTCCAAACAATGCGTGCAATTACCACCGATAATAGCTTCGCTCCCTGAGTAGCATGGCCCTAAGCGTGCCTAGCAAGCTGGTGAGGCTCAGACGGAAGGGCCTCCAACCTAGTATTTTGTAACAAAAAAAAAGTGTAGAAGTATTGACTTTATTTTATAAAGAACCAAAGATAAAGCAATTTTACAGTAGAAAACAGGGTAGGCCTGGCCTCAGAGCCTCAGAGTACGCTTCGTTACTGTTAATAGTACTACTAGTAAAGAACACTAGTAGTAATGGTAATAAAAGTAATAGTAGTAATGGTGATAATAGTACTAGTAATATTAGTTATAACAGTAATATTACTAGTAATAATAATAATACTAGTGGTAGTAGTAGTAATTAGTATTAGTAGTAGTAAAAATAGTAATAGTATTAATAGTTGTAGTAGTGGTGGTAATAATGGTAGTAGTAGTTATGATATTAGTAGTATTTGTAGTAGTAGTATTTTTCTACCAGTAATAGTAATAATAGCATTAGTAGTAGTACTAATAATAGTAGCAATATAGTAATAATTATAGTAGTAATAGTAGTAGTAATAGTAGTAATAATAAAATACTAACAGTAGTAGTATTGAGGTAATAATAATAATAGTAGTAGTATTGATAATAGTGGTAGTAACAATGATCATAGTAGTAGTAGTACAGGGTGTCCAATATGCAATGCAACCCGGAGTTTGGGATAGTAGAACTTTTGAACCTGAAATGATACACAAATAATGATTATACCAAAATGAAGCCTTGTTCATGCATATATTTTTAAACTAGGAAGCAACGATTGAAGTATACTAGGAACCACAACCACACAGTGTTGCAAGATGTAACTGAAGGTGTAAATCAATTTATTTTGCAAAACATGTAAATTGACTCATAACTCATACGTATGGATGTTCTGTCGTTGGGGCGCGGTGGCTCAGTAGTCAGTTCAGCGCTCGCAACGAGGCGAGTAACATCGTCTATGCCGTCGCTCTAATTTCGAGTGTTAGTTTACATCGCTTTTTTTTTTTGTGAGAACTTGAAGTTTCAGTGTGACTTATTTTCAGTTTAAACGTTCTAACTTTATAAGCATTTTCAGTGCATATTTATTTTGTTCATAGTTTGGTGACGTTTATCGTCGAATTACTGCCATGAGTTGCATACGAGCTAATACATTGCGTATCAACTTTGTTACGGTGAGTCAAAAGCCCACGTCTATTGCTGTTCATGAATGGATACGTAAGGTATTTAAGTTAACCCTTGATCAGGTGTTGTCCATTGAAATGGACTTTCTACGTAAAAACTTATATCTGAAATTAATTAACAAAGTGTTATGTGAACAAATCCTAGGTAGTACTAATGGAGTAGTGACCTACTCAGATAATAATGGGGAACATGTGTTGCCTATTGATTTGGCGGATAATTCTGTGGTGATAGTCAAGGTGTCCTTATGCCCCATGGAACTTAGTGACATGCAATTAACGCGTGTGCTCTCCCAATATGGCGATGTTACTAGTATTGTCGACGAACAATATTCAAAGGAACATGTTTATGCTACCCGAACGGGTCGTAAGCTTGTTAAAATGACTATTAAACGAAACATTCCTTCGTTTATGACGGTCTGTGGTTTACGTTTGTTTACCAGCTTTCCTGGTCAAATTCAAACTTGCGCCATCTGCAACTCCCCCGACCATTTTGTTCAGGGATGTCCCAAGAAGAGGAATTCACGTCTTACTGTGCCATCTTCATCAACCAGTTCCATTTCTCCCATTGTGCGAGTACCTCATAATTTACCAGTGGATCCATCAGCTCCTGATACAGGTAGTTACAGTGTTTTTCCCGTGCTTCGTAAGAATGTTCTGGAATCACCTTCTTCAAATCCACCGAACGAATCAGACAGCCAGCCTGCAGATCCCCCCATTCACTCCGAATCGGCTCCTGCAGAACCTGTACCATCTAATACCATGGAAGTGGAAGAAACTCAGGATACTAAAATTATTCCAGCACCCATAACACCCAGCACCGCACCAGCTGTTTCAACAGTCGTCACATCAGTTTCTACGGTAAGTGATACTGGTTTAGTCGAAGAGACTTGTTCCGTCTCTCAGACCGTACCTTTAGCTGTTCCACCAGAATTCACTCTCAACTTAACATCACGCTCTCGCGGTAGTGACTCCACAAGTGACTCAGATACAGAAATTACTCATAGTGATAAACGCAAACTCAGTAAAGAAAAAGTACTCAGTAGTGTATGTAGTAAGGACTTACGTCCTATACACGATCTTTCTGTCAATCATGCACGCCAAACGCGAGCTTCCACAAAAAAGTTGAAATCAGTGGTTAATTCCGAAAAAGGGGGTACCTAAAATTGTAGTGGCATCATAATACTGCATTGTGGTACTTTTCTTTCTTCTTTCTGCAGTGATATTACCTACTATTTATCATGTGTTGTAACACTCGCTTATATTTCTTGTCTCTCCTCGTTTTTATGTTTACGTTCCGTTTAGCGACTGTTAATCTCAATAAGTTCACTTCTTTAGTTAAGCACCATGTCCTAAGTGACTTTATACACCAAGAAGAAATCGGTGTTTTGTTCGCTCAGGAAGTCGCAGTCACGGAATTCCATTACCTACCGAATCATTCTCATGTTACCAGTGTTAGTGAAACAGCTTCAGGAACCGCCATTATTTACCGCAGTGATCTCAATTTTTTGGCACCTCTACAACATCCCAGTGAGCGTATTACCACCGGAGATTTACAAAATATTCGTTTGTGCAGTGTCTATGCTAAATCTGGTTCTTCGTATAAAAGAGAACGAAATAATTTCTTTGCTACTGAACTCCCCCCGGCTTTGTATAATGGTCACTTCCCATGCATTCTTGCCGGGGATTATAACTGCACACTTTCTCCCCTCGATGCTTATCCTCATTTCAATGATTCGTCTGCTCTCCGTCAACTAATAACAACTTATGACTTAGTGGATGTGTGGCGCCATTTTAATCCTAATGAACCAGGACATACATTCTTCACGTCTGGATCGTCTTCCTCTCGATTGGACAGATTCTATATCAGTAAATCTCTTCTTCATGGGGTTCGAGATGTACAAATTACACCCATCTGCTTTAGTGACCACCTGGCAGTTACAATGACCATTGATCTACCCGTCTCAAAATTTTTAAAACGAAGTGGCTTGTGGTATTTTAATACCTCCATCCTACAGGAGCCTGACTACATCCATCTTATTCACGAAGAATGGGCAGATCTTTTACACCGTCATCAATATTACAAAGGATCCCTTATGCATTTCTGGGAAAAGAGAGTCAAACCGAAGTTTCGAGTGATTACTCAACAATATTGTCGGAATCGGAATGCTTCATGTTGTACTCAGTATCAATATTACATCACTCTCTTAAGAGACTACATGAAAGAACAACTTCAAGGTAGCAATTTTCGACCTCAAATTCAAGAAATTAAAGCCCACCTATTAGCCATGCACAAACGCCGCATCCAAGGTTTCACAACTCGCAGTAAAATACATCAATATGATGACTTAGAAACTCCCGGAATTGTACAAATCAACAAAGAACTCATGCGTGGAAAGCAGAAATTTATATCTCAGCTTAAAGATGCCACCGGTCACGTGTATGTAGGTGAGCAAGTAATACATTGTGTCACAAATCATTATAAACAGCTGTATGCTAAGCCTACTTCCTTCTGTGACAGTCCCGAACTTCTCAACTATCTTCCTACAGTCTTACAGAAACAGGATCAAGAATATCTATCTAGTCCATTTACAGTAGAAGAGGTTAAATCAGCCATTGCTTCCGGCCGTCGAGGAAAATCTACGGGGATTGATTCCCTACCTCTAGAATTCTATATAACCTCTATCGATATTTTAGCACCCTTTCTTACGAACCTTTTCAATGAATATAGGCAGACTCTGGTTCTAGGTGAATCTCTCCGCACAGGTGTTACAGTTTTAGTACCTAAACATTCTCGCACTTCCAGCGTTAATGATTTAAGACCTATTTCCCTTCTGTGTACGGATTTAAAAATTTTAACACGCTGTCTTACTGCACGAATAAAAGTGTTTAGTGACAAACTGCTAAGTTCACATCAATATGGAATAAGCCAAAAGAACCCGATCTATAAGGCTTTATCAAATCTTAGAGATTTCATTTCCTACCACGAATCCACTGCTCCTTCACCCGTTGCTGTTTTAGCCACGGATTATTCTCAAGCTTTTGATAGGATTAACCATGACTACTTATTCAAAGTCCTTGAGAAATATGGTTTTGGGTCCTCCTTTATTTCTCTTGTACGAGGAATTTATACGCATAGATTGTCAAAAATTAAAGTTAATGGTGGCTTAAGTAACCCAATAAACATTAATAATGGTATTTTGCAAGGTGACCCAATGTCAAGTTTATTATTCAGTTTGTCCCTTGCACCAGTTATATACGCGACTGAACGTTTACTCCCTGGTGTGTCTGTCTACAATACCAAACTAACTTTACAAAGTTATATAGATGATTCCCACTATTGTTTACAAAATCCGGCCGACATGAATTGCCTACAACGGTTATTAACCTTATATCAACAGGCTTCTGGAGCGCAACTCAATCACAGAAAAACAAAAATATTATGTATTCATCCAGAATACAATGCTTCATATAGCAACTACTATGATACGGTTCAAAGTGTCAAAATACTTGGTGTATGGTGGTACAATAATATCAATCAAACAGTAGAACAGTCATATAATCTTACAGCAAATAAAATCCGAAGTCTTCTTATTACTCATAGACAGCGAAACATGAACATTTTTAGTAGAAACTTATTTCTCAAAACGTCTGTTTTTAGTCTTTTCAGCCACATTGCACAGATTTTACCAATGCCAGTTAAAATATCTAACCAGTTAACCAGTCAAGCTTTGTTTTTCTTATGGCATTCCAAAACCTTACGCGTGGCTAAGAATCAACTCTACCTCCCCTCACGTGAAGGAGACATAGGCTTTTTGCACATAAAGCACAGGCACGTGCCCTTCTTATGCACAGAAGTTGTAAGCTGGTCTGTGAACACGAGACTTCGATTACGGCTGCTGTTATCAATGTCTGCTTCCACTGTTTAGACCTTCAGGCGCCAGTACACGTGTTTCCTTGGAGCTACAAATTTCCTCATTTACGTGATGTCATACTTGATATGATATACGCCTTGCTAGCAAAGATCCAATTGAAACTGGTTCGGTCAACAACCTTTACTGGCGCTATGTTCGCTTGTGGGTTACTAGTATACCGACTGTTGTCTTAAAGCACCCACACAAAAATTGGAATGCTATATGGAAAAACATCAACGCTTCCTTTCTCACCCACCACTAACGTACAACCTGGTATTTTATAGTCAATAATGTATACGAAACATTGGAAAAACTTCACAATATAGGTATTGTAAATAGTAATATATGCCCATACTGCAACAATCTTGATACACTAGCACATAAGTTTCATGCCTGTTCCAACGTACCAATCATTTGGACGTATTTTTGTATTTTAATTAGTAAAATTTGTCGTCTTTCACCTCATAGCTTTACTGTAACAGAACTTATTTTGTGGCCTGCTTTTAATTATTTTCCGACATTTAAAAACAATGCTGTTATCTGGATAACTATACAGACAATTATGTTTCTTGTGCATACTAATCGGCCTTATCATATAGAATTATACAAGCAATATTTGCAATATCAGGCCAGCCTTCTCTCACCTGCACGAAAAAGGAAATTTTTTTTTGCTAACTATTTAACTGTTCTTACAGAGTCTTTGTCCATGTATGTAATGTTATAAAAAAAAAAAAAAACAGAAAGATGACAAATCTGTAATACCCTTTTGTCACATCAGCTCATGATCATGTAGGAATAACTCGTGGTAAATCTACTAATAATAATGTAACCTGCCTGCCCCGTGCAGACACCTATGTATATATGCATTGTCTTTGTTCATTATGTCAGTTTTTTTCTTCTTTTCGTTTTTTTTATTTTACCATATTTTTTTTACAAATGTATTAATTCACTTTTTTTAATTCTTAATATGTTCATGTACTTTGTTTGTTCTTCTCAATAAAGAAGGTTTAAAAAAAGTAGTAGAGCGTTCACCTCCGGTGCTTGGGGTCCCTGGTTCGATCCCAGCTCGCGTCGTGTGGACTTTGTGGTGGACAAACACCGAGCTCGTGGGTTTTCTCGGGGTTCTCCCGTTTCCCCCCAACTTTCTTCATTCCAGCATTTCACTCATTTCTCATTATCACCGTCTTCTTTAGCCTAACCGACATAACCGTGGGACGTTAAACTTAAAGATTTCATTTCATTTTTTTGTTCTGTCGTTAATTTTCAGTTTGTTTAGTTGGAGTAGTTTGTTAACTATGGAGCAGAAAAAAGAATTTTTCATTTCCACCGATAACTAATCAGATGAGGTCTCTGTAAGAGGGAACTAGGGAAATCGTAGTTTTCATAAATTAACACTCTGAATTGGCAACTTTGCTGATGTTTCAGTGCACCAAAAGGTGTGTTACGGATTTGTCTACATTATGCAATTCCTGAAAACAATGAAAAACAAACTTTGAAATTATCATGATAAAATTTTTACTTACATGAACCCACCCGGCAACACTGCTATTCATTTCTATGGGGCTATTTAAAGCAAGAGGTATACAAGAACAATTCAAGACCTGGAAACGAATATTCGCAGTGCCATTGAGAACATTAACGCTTCTAATCTTCGTAAAGTTGCTGCTAACCTGGTGAAACGTGTGAACCAGTGTTTGAATCAAAACAGGGGACACTCCCAGTATCCGCTGTTGAGCTGGTAACTCATTTCTGATAGTAGGAGTGTTGCCGGGTGCATGTAAGTAAACGTTTTATCATGATAATTTCAAAGTTTGTTTTTCATTGTTTTCAGGAATTGCATAATGTAGACAGATCCTTAACACACCTTTTGATGCACTGAAACATCAGCAAAGTTGCCAATTCAGATTGTTAATTTATGAAAACTACGATTTCCCTAGTTCCCCATTACAGAGGCCTCATCCGATTAGTTATAGATGGAAATGAAAAATTTCTTTTTTCTGCTCCATGGTTTCCAAGCTACTCCAACTGAACAAACTAAAAATTAACGACAGAACATCTATACGTTTGAGTTATGAGTCAATTTACATGTTTTGCAAAAAAATTGATTTACATCTTCGGTTACATCTGGCAACACTGTGTTGTTGTGATTCCTAGTGTACATCAATCGTTGCTTCCTAGTTTAAAAATATATGCATGAACAAGGCTTCATTTTGGTATAACCATTATTCGTGTATCACTTCAGGTTCAAAAGTTCTACTATCCCAAAAGTTCTACTATCCCAAAAGTTCTACTATCCCAAAAGTTCTACTATCACAAATAATGATTCAACAATACAATCATTATTTATGTATCATTTCAGGTTCAAAAGTTCTACTATCCCAAACTCCGGGTTGCATTGTATATTGGACACCCTTTAGTAGTAGGTATTGTTGTTGTTGTTGTTGTTGCTTATGATACTGTTAAGATTATGTGTGTCAACGATAGAAAAATACAAGGAATAAATACAGTCTGCAACAGTGATTTTGTTTACATAATATTATAGAGCAGAATAGCAAGTGAGGCTACCGTAGACTTCCAAATTATGCGAATTCAACACTCAAACTTGAAGTACAGTATGCGGCAAAACGAACAGTACTGAAATCACATCGTTGACATTTATTTATTTGTTGTACAACATAACGAAACATAAGAAAGGTTGTCAAATGGATGCTAACTAAATGTTACTCAACACATATTGTAAATTTACAAGGAATCATTCCTGTACACCATGTTGCACATACGGTGTATTCTTCATAGCGGTCCTGGAGATCGATGAACATGTTAGTGAACACGGTTTGCTGAAATGACAAAGCAAATGACCGAATCTTTTCTCTTAATTCCGGTATAGTGATAGGAAGTTATCTGTTCAGAAAATTGCTTCCTTCAGCATACCCCGTATGTAGGCATCTGGAGTCATGAGGTGAGAGGAGTGGGAAGGATATGGAAAATCCGTTCCACAGCATATCAAGCGATGCCCAAACTCTTGTGAGCAGAAGGGTAAGTGACTCACTTGCAGTGTGGGCAATAGCTCCGTCTTGCTGAATCCATTGTTATAACGACAGATTTTTCGTGCTGTAAAAGCCGCACAAATCATGCAAGACAGGGTCAATAATCAACTGTCGATTGACGTGGCGATCAAAGTATACATGGCTTTTTATCACTGAACCATATGTTAGACTTACAGATGAAATCTTCATTTTCATATGCCATAGCTAACACTCCAGAGCAATACAGTAGACGTCCACGCTGATCTCCTGCAGTGAGACGCTGCTCCACTCCGTATGAGCGGAATTATTGCTCGACAAAAGAGTACCTCCTCCTCTGTTGTGAGTAACATTATCTTCGCACCAACTGCACACTACGCTAGTCCACACACAACTGATCACACATGTGGCACTCACAGCTCATATCACATAGCATCTGAGCGCCACCCGTACGCGAATTTCACTACTGTTTGTTTTGCCGCATACTGTAGTACAACTACTAATTTGCAATAGAGGAATAACATCAAAGATAGAACCGGTTCTTCGCAGGTAGGCCTACTTCCTCGCTTATGGATACATATACTCATTTGATTGATTAATGTCAGTAAGAAATTATTTTTACAGTAGTGGTTCATGATATTTGTTAAATAATTATCTACCATTAATTTAAATACTGGAAAATATATTTACTCTTTATTGTATCTTTTAGCCTTTACATACATTTCAAAATTTTTGGGTAGACTTGTTGCTACCTTGCCTACCCGCTAAAGCCGCCACTGGTTCCTCGGACGCTGAATTCATATTGAAAAATAATTACTTGCTATCTCTTACTGCTTTGGCTCTATGGAGATTAAATATTGAAACTGAAAGTGCTAAAATTGATGTCTATCATTTTCGGTAGCAATACAGGAATAAAATCAGAGGTGAAAGATATTCTTGTGGTACTGGATCCATATACAAAAAATAAACTACTTTTCGTTATCGATTCCCTTTTTATTCATTATGCGATCAGGATTGTAACCGGAAATCGTAAATTTTCATCACTTTCGGTTTGTACTTATAGATTATTAGTAAATTTCAATAATTTCCAGTTTCGGTAGAATCTTGTAGATGGTGCTGGAGGTATGTTTCCTTGAGACGCTATCGCTATTGTTATTGTTTTTGTTCTATGGCGATAAACTTTGGAATAAACATAAACGTCGGAACGCGATAAACGGTAATTTGAATCACTTTTGGTTTGAGTAACGAAGGAGATAATGCCTACTCTTGGGATGCTGAACAAATTGGAAAAACAATCGATTCTTGATATCTTCTACCGTTTTTGTTCTATGAAAATCAGTATTGAAACCGGAAGTAATCGTACACTTCAACCACTTCCGGATTTGGTAGAATGTTCCTCACAGTCACGATATGTTGTTTTGAGACGCTGAATAGTTTGTGAAAAAACATAAAACAAATGCTTCTCGTTACTTATTACCATTTTCGTACTATGATGATAAAAGTTGAAACCCGAAATGGTTAATTTGAATCACTTCCGGTTTGTATAGGGTGTTAACGGAGGAAATGGAACCTCTTTCTGGAAAGCTGAATCGATTGCAAGAAACAAAATCGCTTTTCGATATCTCGTATCGTCTTTGCGTTGAAACCTGTTGACAGACAGACGGACGGACAAAGCCGTTCTATAAGATTTCCGACACTTACGCATAGCATAGTGTGGCAGTCTAAAAACAAAGAATTATTATTGGTAACGAATAACATATTTTTAGCGCCATAAAATGTATTTTATCTGATTTTTTTTGAAAACTACCCTCCGAATGTACAGGCAGGCAAGCCATTTTGTTCAGCTCGAGCTCATCTATATATTGGCAAATGTCTTGTCTTTAGACAATGCTATAAATAAATTAATAAATTAATAATTAATAACTAATAAATTAATAATTTAAATATTACGTATTAATGATAATATTGGACTATATATCTCATTAACTATACTACGTGCTGACTTGTTGATATGAGCTTCATTTTAATAGACGGCATGATATGGTTATCTTAGAGCATCGGATTTTAGGTTTACAAGAAGAAAAGAAAGATCAATTTTCTCGAAAATTACGCATGATAATTTAGGCTTACTTAATATCATTTTGTTCACCTTGATGACATATATTGATTGGCATATCTCTCTTCGGACACATTTCTTTTTTTTTTCGGCTAGGGCATGTGCCTTTGGCGCACGTAGTCCTGGGTTCGATCCCGGTGGGAGAGCACAAAAAAATAATTTCACAATCATTTACACTTGAATTAATAATTCGGCAGTTTCATCATGAAGGACATAACCACGGGACGATTTAAAAAATCACTTCATATGTCTTTGACCATTAAATATCAATAATAGGGATGGCCAATTCCGGAATTTTTACTTTAGTAGTAAATTCCGGAAGAAAAATCGAAAAAATTCAGGAATTCGAAAAAGTTCCGATGTCAGAAAAATTCCGGATTTCGAAAAAAATCAGGAATTCTGAAAATTTCCGGAATTTAAAAAATTTCGATTACGGAAAGATCCGGAATTTGGAGAAATTCCGGATTTTTATGAATTCCGAAATTTTTAAATTCGGGAATTTTTTGAATTCCGGATTTTTCCGAATTCCGGATTTTTTCCGACATAGGAATTTTTCTGGATTCTGGAAGTTTTCCGAAATCCGAAAAATTAAATTGTCCGGAATGAAGATTCCGGAAAGTTTTGGTCATCTCTAGTTAATAATATTGTAAATTTCTGTAGAGTGACAATGACTGGTTGTGTGGAGTTCACGGACTTTTTGCAGTAACTTACCACTGTACAAAGCATTTACAACATCATGTTTCATTAAATGTTATTATTCTATAATCATTGTACTAAATTAGCTTGCGTGCATTACACTTTATGTACCCGTTCTTAAATATTCCTAATTCTTTTTACCACAGAAATATGAGAAATACCATATGAGATTCGAAGCTGCAATTAAAGAACAACATACCGTCAGATTTTTGTTTTCTTTTAATACAGAATTGTAGAACACTAAGTAAAGTAGAGCATAAGAAGAAAGCCAGAAAACCACATGAAAGCAGTATTATTACTGAAAGAGATCAACATCTTTCTTATTTAGCCAAAAACCTGGAAAAAGTTTTCTCTTCAAGCCCTAAAGCAAAACCCTGGGCTTGCAAAATAAACTCCCAGAGTACGGTATGGTGTATATGTGTGTGAGAGAAAGAGGGTAGATCACCGGAAATAAGTGGGTTTTGCTATATTTTAAATTGCTGTTATCAAGACGTTGATGTTTAATTGAGTAGTTCGTACCAGGTGGTATATAAGTTTTTGAAAATCTTAAAGTAAAGGGGGAGAAATGTAAACTACAAAAGAATTGAGAGAAATACTGGGCGGTAGATCATTTGCTAGAGGCTATAGAAAGCTGATTTTTTTTTTATTTTCTTCACA
Source organism: Thermobia domestica (assembly GCF_964235325.1). Classification (NCBI taxonomy): domain Eukaryota; kingdom Metazoa; phylum Arthropoda; class Insecta; order Zygentoma; family Lepismatidae; genus Thermobia; species Thermobia domestica. The sequence continues at coordinate 133,135,366 of NC_137456.1, read as the reverse complement.
AGAGTTCTGCAATTTTTTGACTGGCATTTAAGAAAAGAAAGAAGAACCGCAAAATTCAGTTGCGCTATAGAGAGGTAGATTTTCGTGTTTTCTACAAACTCCAGTCAGAAATGGACAGATGGTTTCCGATTTTTAGTTGCTTCACGGACTGGGAAAGCTTAAGTTTTCTTCTGTTAAAGAGGATGAGTGGTCATTATATTCCCATCTGGCACAGATTGGTGGTGCTAACTGAGTTTGGGGAAGAAGGTAAGAAAGAAAAAAAATAGAAGCGAATTCACTGCTGTTAGAACTGTTACCACGGTAATTTTTTTCTCGGACATCAATCTAACAGATGGTTCCGTTCTTAAATCCGTTTCTCTACTCGCATCCTACAAATCATTTCGATGATTTTTCGGCTATTAGTTTATCCCTCAAAATAGTTGTTCCATCTTCTTATGGGATTAACCCCCAAAAACAACCACACTATTAGTATCAGATTTTTTTTTTTTTTTTTTTTTTTTTTTACAGAAAAGAAGAAAACTAACAAAATATTAAATAAAATATCTGAAAAGGAACGGAAATAAACCTGTCATCCGAACATCCGAATCAAACCTAGTTCACTCGATAAACATAACAAAGATATGTTCATGCACAAAAAATTAGGTGCCCATTAACCCTATTAGTATAAAAAAAATCGTAGACTCGCACTGAAATAGCTATTGCATAAACATTGTTCATTGGAAAGTCATGGTTTATAGTTCATTCTCTTCAGCATGAAACAAACTTTCCTGATGTGTTATGTGTTGGGGCCCATAACGTACTTGAACAGGAAAAATTAAAAGAATGTGGGAAAAATTCCATGCAGAAATCCCTTCCGTCAGCTTAGGAGCCCTCTGGAATGGCCCCGGGTATAAGCACACAATCCAAATATACGGTATCTCGAAAAATACTATAGGGATAGGAAACGTGTGTACCTAGTTTTAAAAGCTTGTATACCAATACTTGTATATGAGGGAAAAGCTTGTATACATTGTATACTGAACAGGCGGCTGGAAAGTAAGATAGATGAGAAGTTAGAAGAAGATCAATTTGGATTCCGGAAAGAAAAGGCACCAGAGATGCTACTGGGTTGATGAGAATTATATAAGAAAGAATTCTTCATCTAAAAAAAAAAAAAAAAAAAAAAAAAAAAAAAAAAAAGTTGTGTTTGTGCTTCATCAACTGGCGAAAAGCTCTCGACCGGGTCAATTGGACGAAACTTCTGAAAATATTTAAAGAAATCGAAGTCAACTGGAGAAATCGACGACACATTCGGAACCTGCACGTAGGACAATGAGTCAAGTTGCGCTTGAATGAAGGAAAAACCAATAGTGTGGAGATTGAAAGAAGAGTCAGACAAGGATGTAGTATGTCGCCCCAAATATTCAACATTTACAGTGAATGGTTAATGAAGTAAGTATTAATGGGAATTGGAGATTTCAAGATTGGAGGGCAGATCATTAACAAGATCAGGTATGGAGATGATATGGTTATAATAGCTAAAACCGAAGGATGACTACATGAGATGATTGACAAAATAGTTGACATTGGAAAACTGTATGGACTAGAAATTAACATCGAAAAGTCGAAAGTCATGAGAATATGCCGTGGAAACACACCCTTACGGATCAAAGTAGAACAAAGAGAACTTGAAGAGGTCGATAATTTCAAGTGTCTGGGATTTTTTTTTTTTTTTTTTTTTTTTTGACAAGAAGTGCTTACTGCACCAAAGAGATCAGGTCAATAATTGCCACAGCTAAAGAAGCATTCAATAAGAAAAGATCACTCTTAACTAGCAGGCTTAATATTGGGCTTAAGAGGAAATTGGTCAAGTGCTATATATGGAGTATTAGATTGTATGGTAGAGAAATTTGGACATTACGGAAGTTAGAAAAGAAATATTTGGAGAACTTCAAAATGTGAAGTTGGAGGAAAATGGAAAAGATAAAATGGACACACAGAGAGAGAGAGAGGGCAATAAACGAAGATGTTTTAAAACGGATAGGAGAAAAGAGGATACTTCTATTCAACATCCTTCGTAGGAAGGCCAATTGGATTGTACACATCTTGCGATGAAACTGTCTTCTTCACACCGCCATAGAAGGAAAGATGGAAGGGAAGAGAGGAACAGAAGAAAAAGAACACAGTTGATCGATAATTTGAAAAATTGAAGAAAATATTGGGAGTTAAAAGAGGAAGCTGAAGATCGAGAAACGTGGAAGGAACATTTCTAGGCCCAAAGCTAAAATTGAAAAAAAAAAAAAAAAATCCTCATTAGTCCCAGGACCTGCCGGAAGTCAGAATAGTTAATAATAATGTAACTTAGTCACGGGCGTCTCTGGCGGGCGGGGGGGGAGGGGGCACGCGTTCTCCCCAATATTTTGAAGTACAAAAAATTCAATATTTTATTCTAATTTAATTTATAGACAGAATAACATAAAAATAACTATATTTATTTGGAATATAATATTCAGGCTGTGAAATGATTATAACAGAGTTCTTGATATGCCTTAGGGGGTCTGTAAAGATAAGCAGAAAGGTAACAAATGGAATCGAAGATAATAAGCAGGCTGGGCTAGGTAGTACCATTAAAAACACTTTCTTTGAGTCCCCCCAAATTTTACATGCCAGAGACGCCAGTGATTTTAGTGATCCACCCTATTCCTTTTTCTTCCTTTATAGGTCAAATACGAAGTCTCTAATTTTATAAGCTATTCCGAGATATAGGTATCTTACTGTAATAATTGCAATCCTTGTTCCTCCGTTTCCACATCGAATTTCCAAAATCCCTCCTCAATAATGCCTTATGTCACAAATTCTATGCACTGTCAGATATCAAGCTTCTAACTTAAGTGGTTTCACTTAGGCGTTGATTAGTTAGTCAGTACTAGTTCTTTTACTTTAAAATACAATACCGGGGCCGCGGTGGCTCAGTGGTAGAGCGTTCATCTTTGGTACATGGCGTCCATGGATCGACCCCAGCTGACGCAAACTGAGCTTTGTGGTGATCAAACACCGTGTGTGTGGGTTTTCTCTGGATTCTCTCGTTTCCTCCCACTTTCTTCATTTCATTCATTTCTCTTCATCACCATTACCTTATCCTAGCCGTGGGACGGAAAACTTCAAGATTTTTCATGTTTTTCAAAATACAATACCATATTACCGAGACCTTAATATTCATTGAAACAGTCAAATGTTTTATTTGATATATTTTAATGAAAAATAAAACATGTCTACTAATCTATTGATGCCTTGAAGATCATAAAATTAGCCTCTAACCAATCTATTTACTGGTTGAATTGTCATCATTGCATTGCATATTAATTTACCCAAAAATCATCTATTTTTAATTCGAATAAGTCAGCTATGTTATTTCCTATTACACATCATTTATGAATTGATAAAAATGGGCAATGAAGAGCTAAAACCTCGCGGTGGTGACTCAAGCTTAAGGTCATTTCACCTTCTGGTGTAACGTTTAACAAAACACACCACCGTGGCTCGTGTGTGGTCATACAGAAATAAAAGGCCACTGCCCTTCGTAAAGTTGTTTTCACCTGTTCGATAAAAGAATTTTTAGCTCAAGAGTTCATGACGCTTACTTAGTAGCCTCATGTAATGCAAAAATGGGGAAACGATAGCTTATATAATCTTGTATAGTGAGTGAACACAGTTCCTTCTAGCCAAACACGTATGGATATTTCTGAGGACAAGGACCACTACCCAAAACAAAAGCAAAGCCAGCTGCAATACCGGAATTAAGGAATATATAAATTACAAACCTTCTTTAGAGAGAGAAAGAGAGAGAGAGAGAGAAAAGCGTGTATTGTATATGCATATTTAAATGTTGTTACATCAATGTATACAACATAACCGGTATAAACGGCTTTGAACTGAAAGTGAAACTTTAAAACTAAATGACCAAAGGGAATTTTTACATGGTGATGAAGGAAAGGAAAATGAAAAAAAAAGTCTTAACCAATATATTACAACATATGAAACATACGAAAGAAAAAAAAAAGATGGACAGTGTATAAGGGGGTGGGCAGGGTACGGAAACAATTGTGGTCGTCTGTTGACGTATAGATGTCTATTTGTGTGTGTGTGTGTGTAGTATATAACAAGTTGCGTGTACTAAGAAACATACATAGCAAAGCATTTTTTTTTTTTCAATTTCTTTCCTCCTTGTTTAAAATCAAGTAACACCTGGTGCAAAGTAGTTTGGGTGCCACTGACCTAAAAGAGTTTAGCGTACGTACGTAGTATATAGAGATGATTCTTTTTGGTTCAAGGGCAAGGTGAAGACACACGCCAACCTGCTTCTGCCCCTCACTCACTCACACACACTTATGTCGTAGTAAATACTCTTTGTAGAAAGCGAATTGAGCAAAAAAGAAAAAAAAAGAAAATGAAAAAGATCAAGAAACGAGAATCGGCAAACACCTTGCAGATCACACACACCTTGCGCTTTGAGCTGAGCTGGTCTGGGTGGCTGTTGGCTTGCTTATCCAATTTATCGCAGCTGGACGACTTCGATGACTGGTTCACTGCATCAGCAGCTTCTTCGAGATCAACCCAACCCAAACTGAACCAAGAAATTTGTCTTCCAACTCAGCGTTGCAATAACATTTTAAAATTTATGTTTATCTTGAAATGTCATTCATTACTAGGGCAACCATAAAGCATTGTCCACTTTACATACCCAAATGTACTAATCTTATAAGCATAATTTGCAGAAATAAAGCATAAAGCATAATGCTTAATACTTTTAATTTCAGAACCTTGTGCATGTGTGCAACAAAGAAAAATTGTTAATATAGTTTGTGCCAAAAAAAAAAAAAAAAAAATCAGCAAAGGCTGTTATAAATGCCGCGAATAATGAAAATCAAATCAGCTGCCAATTATTGTCTTTACGCGTAACAATAGGAAGTTTGAATTCCTCCTCTCTCCGTCCACACCTTTCGTTCAGAAGGATTATTTTTTTTTTTTGTTGTTGTTGTTGTTGTTGTTGTTTTCTCACTTTGTAATGAAAGGCAGGCAAGACTGGTGTAACACTGGGGGTTCCGGTATTGGAAGCCAAGTTTGGTAATGATAGTGCTATTGTCTCGGGCGCTAAGTTTTGCAACGATAGAAAATTACTAATAATTAAAGGAAAATTTCTGCTCGGGCTGCCAAATAGAATTACTGCGTGATATTATGAATAAGCAGATCTTACGTATTTGGGCGACGAAGAATATGAAATGAAATGTTTTCGGAATTCGATTCCTTATCTCTAATTTGCATATTTAATCTGCACTAGAATGAATAATTAAGGCACTCACGGATGAGCCTAATATGCATAAGAAAAATGAATACCTGACCTTGTACTTGAAAAGTGAATGGTACTGATGAGCGACAACTCATCTGCCTATTACACAAATGAAATAAAAAAATGAATGAGAGTTTGGAGAATTGAAGTTGACTCCACGGGGCTCGAACTTCAGTTCTCCAAGGTAAAGATACAGTTTTGCTAAGATGGTTAGGAATTAAAAAAAAATGATACATATAACGAAAGATGACCTAAGTCTAATCGATCCTGTTTTCCCCATAACGGTGTCTCCAAGGCGCTAGGAAAACAGGTGCGTAGTTAATAGTTAAGTGATTTAAATATGCGGAGCAAAATCTCACAAGCTGCAAAGCTGAAAGAAAGATTTTTCGCTAATGGCTTGTTCAGTTGGCTACACTGACTATCACTCTGTCACCGAAGTGTGTGGAGATAGCAAAAATAGTTAAAAAGCAACAAACAAGGAAAGTTTAATTTAAAGTTAAAAAAAAATGAGTTAATTTAGATAAAAATTTCTGATGGTCAATGTAACCGTGCTTCAACTTTTTCAGTTCTTCTAGGTATGCTAATACCGGTTAAAGAAATAGGCATATCTTTGAAATGATAACCACATAACTGCTTTGGTTCTAACGTCAAATAGACTTTTAATAAATTTAACGAGAAATAAGGTGATATCTACAAAAATCAACAAGAAAGTTAATTTGGATTTACAAAAAAATGAATTAATTGACTTTACTGAAAATGAATCAGACTTTTGACTGTTTTGACCAAATAATATGATTTCTCTTAACACATTCTTCACTGTACAACGTAATATTCAAATTATTCAATCTTGACTGTAAAATTTAGCAACAATCTATTTCTACTCAACTAAACTGACAATATTCGATTCTTTATAATTACTATGACGTAGTTATACAAACAAAAATTTCTATTAAACTGAATATTAATTAGCAAAATGATTTATTGTTTTCCCCCTAGACATAAACGACTATTAAGTAATTCGCCCACAGTTACTACCTTTTTTTATTAATAAAAGAAATGGAAATAAGTTTAAGAATCGGATTACGGAATGAAAGAATTAATGGTTTAGGTTGCTTGCAAGACTCACTGGAGAGATAGTTTAGAAGCGATAGTATGCTTTTGAGAAAATTTAGTGCACTGTTTCTAATGAACGCTAATGAATTTTCAATATTAAAAGATTTGCATAAACAAAACATAGCTTTGTACACATACTATATCAGTTGGAAAATAATACCATTCACAATAAAAATCGTTACACAACACTAACTACACAAATATTTCATATTCAAGTACACTACACAGAAATATATATATATATATATAGTACTACCATTATTATAGTTTGGCCAATTGATCAAAATAATTATATTGTCGACGCTTGCTGATTTTCTCACTGATTCCTTATTTTGCGAATACACGTTTCTCCATAGCTATGGACCCTATCTGCGTTCGTTGCTCAGATAGGTACCTCCGAAGGGATTTACTCGAGTATCTTAAATTTGTTTACCTTATTTACGAGACTCTAACGATATTACGGGATAAGAATGTTTACACTTATTTGTCTGAAACTTACTCAACATAGCACGTCTTTGTAAGCTTTATATTGATTGTTTCTTTTAAGAATGAGTATAATAAAAATTGACAAGTTACAATAAAATCATATTAAGCCTGTTTGCCGCTCTGACACATATTTCCCTAACACAACCTATACAACTGTTAAAATTTGAAAAACTAGACTTTGACGCTAAATCATAGTTTACTCAAAACAGAAATTACATTACATTCACACATCTTAAACGCGATTTATGTTTAAAAGAGAAATAATTCATACTTGATATAAATAAATACTGAATTGCATATAAATGATTATAATGACGGCTTCAAGGATCTAAATATTGACACATTACGATTACAAATAAATGCATGATTGAAGATCAAATCAATGTATACAAATTCTACTAGTATAATAATCAAAACTTCATGGTACTTATTCAAGAATGAAATTAACAGTTCCTATATCAGTGAATTAATTTTGGAAATGCAACCAAGGCATTAGGCTATATGTTTACTTCTTTTAAAAAGAATTTTAAAAAAATGCTCTAAATGTTTACGGACAGTTCCGTATGAATAAACAATGTCCCGAAGTTTCTAGAAAAAGGTGAGTATGGAGATCACGAATCACGGAAATATTGGCCATAGTCCTTCTTCAATAACGAAAATAACAGAATACTTTGTCCTACCTTAATAAGTCCTTCCGCTTATATTTCCACACTTCAGAAGAAAACTGCACTGTACTTAACTGACCGTCACAATGCTTCCTAATGTCCCTTCTCAGACCCCGCTTTCCTCTGGATTCAACTCCCGGAGAAGAGGTCCTCGTTTGTCTGAAGCGTCTGGGTCTTCCTGTGGCAAGGCATCTGTCTCGAGTATCGGGGATCGAACCCGTGTCTCCGTCCTTCATCTCCATGTTGTTGAAATGCAACGATGCGTCACTTATCAAATCCATCTGCACTTAAATTTCACTCGCACAGTTTATATATATATCCGCCATACATCGCACTACTTTTCCTGTCTTTGCACTTTATGCGGGAAATCAACGTATATAGAATCACAGACTCACTTCAACATCACCATTTATGTAGCGTTACCGTAAGATGATAAGAATTATGTCTATCTGTCGATGTTTTAAATATTTGTATAAATAATCTTGTAACGACGAAGTTGCTGTGGATAACGCGTGATTTAAGTAACTGGCTGCTAACGGGTGTTTAGCTAGCCATTTTTCTGAAATTTAAACACTTAAATATATATATATATATATATATATATATATATATATATATATATGAGTTGACGTACGCTTATGAATCGCGTGTTGGTGATGTTTTCACGATGAAGTGTCGACTTAGAGTAACCTCTCTTCCGTGTGGGCGTTCTCCCAGCTTTCTTTATTTTTTTTTAAAAAAAATAGACGCTTCATTCTTCTCTTTGTGAATTTTGAATTTCGGATTCTGATTCGCCGCTTTAAGTTCGTGACACCATTTCCCAAAAATCGGTTGATAATTTGGCTTGGGTCTCTAGCGTCTCTTCTGGGCTAGTACGTGATGTTAAAGAGTTTCATAAGCACTTGCGAAGATTGTAGATAAAAAATTTTGGTTCCTGTGTGTCTGTGACGTGATATTTGCGATATCGAGGTACTTAGGTAGTGCGACAGTATGGCTGGAGTAACAATAGCAAATTCCATTACCGTTTACTGGCGAGGTAGAAAAATGGGTGGTCTATTAGTGCGGTTACCGTCTTATGTTTTTTTTTTTCTGAAAAGCAGAGAAACTTCTTTACCTGGGACAAATGAAAGAGGTTCGCTTGGCTGCTAAATGAAACAAATTAAAATTTTCCTTGACTTTTTAAAATAAATTGAATTTACATATAAAGATGTTTTAATTTGAATATATGAACAATTAATTAAGTGTGTGAGCGTAATTGTCACACTGGTTGTGCTTACTCCAAGATTCTATAATCTAGAATATATGCAATCTGAGAGAGTAAAAGAATTCTTAACTGACCATTTCAAAGTAGAAGGCGATAATCTATTTTGTACCCTTTGTTTTGAACTCATTATGAGAAGTCTACTGTGCAGCTACATGTTTCTTCTTCGAAACATCGTTGAAGGAAAGCTGCACAAAATGAGGTAGTATGTTTGGGAGACCCGGGTTCGATCCCCGGCAGGAGCTCATGTGATTCCACGTTAATCAGTAGGTCCACGTCTCATATAGCCTTGCTGCTGAAAAGGGACGTTAAACTCAAAATCGCGTCAAGTCAAGTCAAGTCAAGGTAGTATGTTATCTTGATGTAATTTCTAGTGGGAAAAATTAATAGTTTCATAATTTCAATTTTAATGTTTGTGTAATAAAAACAAGTAAAATAAAACAAATATGTAATAGTAATGGGTGAAATGAAGTATAATTCAAGGAAGATCATGCTAAGGCATAATTTAGGAAAAAAGCATAATTTAAGGGAAAATAAAGCATAATATACAGCTGTATAGAGCATAAAATTTGTTGCCCTATTCATTAGTTTTGGCGCGCACCCAAATATTTTTCTTGGGAGGGATCCAAACTTTGGGGGGGACAGGGACCAATACTACAAGTTACTACATCCATATAGTATTGATATAAAATACTTCCACCTATATTTTAACAAAAAAAAGTGATAGAACTAGGTTGTTTTTATTAGACAAAAAGTACAGATGAAGTGTAAGATAAAATTTTCATGAAACATCAATCATTTCCCTGTTAAACAAGATTATTTTTATTGAGAAACTGTACAAATGTATGTTTGTTGAGTTAGGAAGTTTGGGGTGTCTGGACTCAGTGGACCCCCATTGGGTGAGCCTTTGATTTACTTCCAAATTAATCAATGTAATACAAAATAACAGAACTACAATCAACATTAAATTTCTTCAATGTAGGACTATGAAAGTCAAGACACCCAATATATATATATATCAATGCAGAGTATCAGTATACAGTGAATGTGATGGTCAAATAATACGTTGATGATTCTAAACATGAAACGGACATATTCTTTTTAAAATCCATTATTGCTGTTAAAATTTTACAAGGAATAATATAATGTCTATGTCATTACCTCTCCATCACTTAATTTGCAATATGGATTAAGAAGATAGTTGCAGTTTTTCGCTCTTTTTTAAGCCTCAGAGTTGAAGAAAAAAAAAAGAAATAAAGAAAAATAAAAGAAAGGTGGAAAAGAATGACACAAAGGTGTGTTTAATGTCTAATGCTTCCGTTGCTGGAAAATTGGTGCAAGAAAATATTTGAAAGTGAAATTAGAATTTAAAGAAATACGATGTTGAAAGAAAAGTAATTACCAATGAAAGAAAATTTGATAGGAAAAAAAGATACACAACTTCCCTTGGAAACTTCAAGTCGATTTTTCACGCAACCTTTCAATGATAAGTTTCTGCTGGACTACAGTTATCATGAAAACTGATGCTGAGGAAAAATACATTTAGAAATGTTCAGTAATACGTCATTCCCAACTAGAAACGCAAATCAAGCTAACTTTTATTTGGGTGGGGGAGTTTATATATATATATATATATATATATATATATATATATATATATATATATATATATATATATATATATGGCTTGGGTCTAAAATTACCAGTGTCACTTTTTGGTTAAAATGAGATATTCGTCAAACTTTAACGCCTATAAATGGATATTTTCTTGTGCAAGAAAAGCATATGCTAATATAAATGGTATATATTTCAAACTATTTCGTGTTGACATTTGTCTCCTTTTACAAGAAAACATCCATTTGTAGACGCTAAAATTGAAGAGTATCTCATTTTTGCCAGAAAGTGACATTGGCACTTTTAGATCAAAGCCACTGTATACTGTCCGCTTTTTATGATTTTCATATTTAAATACTAGCTTTGTTTTCCTGTAGTGAATTCTATAACTAAGAAAGAACATTTACAACACAACACGGCAACATGTGTAAGTAATATATTCGGTCTGATGTTGACCACCTTGATAGTTCTCAAACTAGTATTGCATTATTTACAAGCAACAGTAAGTTATATAACCTAACCTATCACTAATGTTGTTTTGGTTGCCTAACCACCTAGTAAGCTCCTGACATTTACAGTGTATATCTTAGTATCACTGCTTCTTCAGAGATTTTTCTTCCAGTTCAGCGCTTCAATAACATTTTCGAATTCATCATTAATCTCAAAATATCATCAATTATCAAATTAATTAATGTAATACAAAGTAACAGAACTACAATTAACATTAGAAACAAATTTCTCTAATGTATGACTGTGTACCCCAACATCTATTGTTTTCCTCTAAAAATTATCTATCGCCGCAAAATATCAGTATATGTGCTGGTTAAATCGTACGTTACTGGCAATATAGCATCGAAGTTCGAAACATGAAACAAATATATTTTTATGTGGTTATTTATGTGGTTATGTAGATATAAATTATGTTACTGTGGTTATTTCAATCATCCCTAAGGTAATCTATCTATCTATTTGCACTATTTTGTTATATTATTTATTTTATTAATTAATTTATTTGTTTACTACAGTTTGTGATTTAAAGAAAAATTGTTTTTAGTGACCATCTAGTACAGGTCACGGTAGGTTAAATTTATGTCCCATTTAAGGTGATCATCTGTACGACATTCTATCCTCCTGGGATAATCCTCTGATTAGTTTTTAGTTTGGCAGGTTTAGTAACTAAATAGAAAAGTTATAATTACTATAGCTATTTTAGTTTAAAAAAAATGTTTCTAACTTTGATAGGGAAACTTTTCTTCGCCGCTGTTAAAGTGGTGGCCCTAAATATTTAATACAATCAATTGTTTATTATTATTATTATTATTATTATTATTATTATTATTATTATTATTATTATTATTATTATTATTATTATTATTATTATTATTATTATTACGAGGGAGAACCCAAAAGAAACCGGACTTTCGTTCTAAAAAAAATAATTTATTACATTTTTTTTTTTTTTTTTTTTTTTTTACAAAATTCGTTCTATATTTTACGTCTTCTTCAAAGTACTCTCCATTAAATGTGTTTCATTTCTCCCATCTTCTTTCCCACTGTTTGAAGCACCTCTGGAACTCTGGAACTTTTATATCGTCCAATGCGCTCTGCGAAGTTCCTTTTACAGCCTCTATACCATCAAAACATTTTCTTTTTTGATTTTGATTAATTCTCGGAAAATGTCATCATGTTGGTCAAGAAGTTTGGATCACTATCAATCTGATTTTTCAAGTTCTGGCTCAAATTCACACAACTGATTTAATCCTGTGTGAGCAGGCGAGAAACAAACTTAGTGGCAACATGTCTCATTTGTAAACCTCACGCTGGCACGAGCTCCAACTCACTACTGCCTGTTTTGAAATATCATCGATCATGAAATGACGATCCTCGCTGATTTTGGGGCACATTTGTTCGATGTTTTCGTCGTTTAGAAATGATGAAGAGCACCCAGAACGAGCATGATCTTTAACATTCATCTCACCACACTTAAACCGCCCAAACCACTCAAAAAATTGTGTGCTGTTCATAGTATCCTTCTTAAAAGCCTGTTGAAGCATTTGGTAAGTTTTCGTTTCCAATTTTCCAAGTAGGAAGCAAACACACTCCTTGTTCCTTTGAATCTGCCATAACGATTTCGCAGGTGGCAAACGAGAACAGTTGAGAAAAACAATAATACGATCAAACGTTAACCTCCTACGCAGACGCCGCTTGGCCAACTGATCTGGGAAGGTCTCTACTAGACCCATGGCAACGCTCTTTCAATCCGGTTTCTTTTGGGTCCCTCCTTGTATTTCAAAGCAAGAGCATTTTTGGAATGCCTCATGGGCACGATATTCATTTAACATGGTAGTAAGAGCTGATTATCCACAACTTTCTTTTTCTTTCTTTTCTTTTCTTTTTTCCTTTTCTTTTTTTCTTTTTTCTTTTTTCTTTTTTTTACTTTTACATTGTGACAATATGTTTGAAATAGAGAACTTGAAGATAGTGTATTTAAGTTCCTCTAACTTGACTTTCAGAATTGCTGATTTAACAACTTCCCTAATGATGGTAATGATTATAGTTCTTCGGCGTATACTCCCACATACAATATATACCTAGCATCTAAACTGCGTAACTAGTTACTAATTGAAGTTTTAGTTCGCGTATAAATTGTGAATACTAATAAATGATTCCCTTTCACTAAATCTAACACTTTTTATTATCTATGGAGGTAGAAGGAAAAATACCCAGAGGAAGGATGCATTAAAAATATATGATCAAACAGGACATGAGGAAGAAAAAGTACAAGGAAATGAAGAGTCTACCTCAAGATATGAGGAAGAAAAAGTACATGGAAATGAAAAGTCTAGCTCAAGATAAGAGAAAGAAAAAGTACATGGAAATGAAAAGTCTAGCTCAAGATATGAGTAAGAAAAAGTACATGGAAATGAAAAGTCTAGCTTAAGATATGAGAAAGGAAAAGTACATGGACATGAAAAGTAGCTTAAGATATGAGAAAGAAAAAGTACATGGAAATGAAAAATCTAGCTCAAGATATGATGAAAAAAATTGCATAGAAATGAAAAGTTTAGCTCAAGATATGATAAAGAAGAAGTACATGAATATCAAAAGTCTAGCTCAAGATATGAGGAAGAAAAAGTACATGGAAATAAACAGTAGGTCAAGCCTATGAGAAAGAAAAAGTACATGGAAATGAAAAATCTAGCTCAAGATATGATGAAGAAAAAGTACATAGAAATAAAAGTTTAGCTCAAGATATAAGGAAAAAGTAGATGGAAATGTAAAGTTTAGCTCAAGATATGGAAATTGAAAGTCTAGTTCAAGATATAAGGAAGAAAAGTACATGGAAATGAAAAGTCTATCTAATCTATCCCAATATATGAGAAAGAAAAAATACATGGAAATGAAAAATCTAGCTCAAGATATGATGAAAAAAAGTGCATAGAAATGAAAAGTCTACCTCAAGATATGATAAGGAAAAAGTACATGGACATGAAAAGTCTAGCTCAAGATATGAAGAAGAAAAAGTACATGTAAATAAAAAGTAGGTCAAGCCTATGAGAAAGAAAAAGTACATGGAAATGAAAAATCTAGCTCAAGACATGATGAAGAAAATGTACATAGAAATGAAAAGTCTAGCTCAAGATATGATAAGGAAAAAGTAGATGGAAATGTAAAGTTTAGCTCAAGATATAGAAATTGAAAGTCTAGTTCAAGATATAAGGAAGAAAAGTACATGGAAATGAAAAGTCTATCTAATCTATCCCAATATATGAGAAAGAAAAAATACATGGAAATGAAAAATCTAGCTCAAGATATGATGAAAAAAAGTGCATAGAAATGAAAAGTCTAGCTCAAGATATGATAAGGAAAAAGTACATGGACATGAAAAGTCTAGCTCAAGATATGAAGAAGAAAAAGTACATGTAAATAAAAAGTAGGTCAAGCCTATGAGAAAGAAAAAGTACATGGAAATGAAAAATCTAGCTCAAGATATGATGAAGAAAAAGTACATAGAAATGAAAAGTCTAGCTCAAGATATGATAAGGAAAAAGTAGATGGAAATGTAAAGTTTAGCTCAAGATATGGAAATTGAAAGTCTAGTTCAAGATATAAGGAAGAGAAAGTACATGGAAAGGAAAAGGCCAGCTCAAGATACGCTTTTTAATAGTTATTATTAGTTCCATTAATTATTTTATTAAATCTTCCATGTCCTTGAACATTATTGTAATACTTCTACATACAATTCGTTGAAACTTAAGAAAGGTACATGCGTGTACCCATGTGCCTTTTTTCTATCAAACGAAGATTTTTTTTTTTAAAAAAATATATTATTCTTGATTTTTTCTTCAGAATATATTAACTATCATTCTATAATAATAATTTTAAAAAGGTGCAGCACGCTATCATGCTATTATTTCTTCACCAAAAGTTGAAATTATATTATAACAAAAATATTCCGAAATTTCCAGGCAAAAAAAAAAAGCAATGGAAAATTTTCATTTTTTACTTGCAAAAGAAAAAAAACTAGTATATTAATTATTTTTTAGTTTTTGCTTTTCATCTTTTTTTTCCAAGCCCAATCCTGAGAGGTATTTTCAATTTTTAGTAACCACATAGGAAAAAAAAGAGAGGAAAATAAAATAAAATAAAGGAGTCGTGACAAAACATGTTTTTGGATTAAGGTTTCCAGAGTTTCAGATTTAAAACCGTGATACCTTATGAAAATTTATACATAATAGTTATACACTTGCTTTATGGTGAAATATCAGAACTCATTATTCAAACGAGGTAATTTTAGGCGGTTTTCTTGTGAGTGACAGGGTATAGATTATTGCTGTTAGTTCAGTATCGATGAATGAAGGGTTTTCGCTTTTTTAAAAATACTTTCAAACTATGCTGTGCGTAAGTATTGAAAGTCTTATACGAGGGCCATCCGGAAAGTGGTACCCGTTTGCGCCGCATGAAGCGCTGACGACTCGGGGAGCCGCTGGGCAAGATCAGACCGCGGCAGTGGCTTGTCTGCCTGCTCTGTGCGAGGTTTCGTGACACTAGCAGTCCCTGTGTTGTGTCTGTGCTCGTTTATAATGATTAAACGAATTGAGAACCCTGCCAGTTGTGAAGTGAGGGCCGTGATTAAACTTCTTAATGCACGAAACGTTCGACCTTATGAAATTCATCGCCAATTAAAGGAGGTGTATGGAGACAATGTGATGGACGAGTCGTCTGTTCGGCGCTGGTGTCGCAACTTCAACCAGGGGAGGGGAAGTACACACGACGAAGAGCGTTCAGGGAGACCATCTGTCATTACAGACGAACTGCTGAGGTCAGTAGACGAATGCGTGAGGAACGATCGGCGCGTCACAATTGATGAACTCTGTGAACATTTTCCTAATGTGTCTCGAACAATTGTTCATGAACTTGTCAAAGACCATCTGCGTGACTACATATCTCAATACGCTGGCGGCGGAGGACTATGACGCTGGAATACAAAAACTTGTCACACGGTATGACAAATGCCTCAATTTGCTTGGTGATTATGTGGAGAAGTAGTGTAAAGTATGCTCTTTCCAATAAAAATGTGTATATTTCTTAATATGTACTACCGTGTCTTTATTGCACAAACGGGTACCACTTTCCAGATGGCCCTCGTAGAACCGCTATGTCCATCCATCTATCTGTCTGTCGACAGGTATCAGAGCAAAACTGGTAAGAGATATCAAGACACTGATTTCTGCAATCGATTAAGCGTCCCAAGAATAGGTTCCAGCTCCTCCATTAACCCTCTGTTGAAATCAAAAGTGGAATAAATCAACCACTTCCGGTTTCCACATTGATAGCCATGAGACTGTAACTATAATAGATATTAAACAACATTTAAAAAAAAAATAACTCAACATCTCAAAAACGAATATTATCTTCATCTTATTTGTCTACTAAAACCGGAAGTGGCAAACATTCACTACCAATTCCACTTTCAACGTCTTGTCACCATAGATGAAACGGTAATAGACTGGAACAAGAAGTTTTTAGAAATGGTTCATTGTCTCAAGGAAAAGTACCATCACCTGTACTACTCTTCTAATGCCAGTTTCAATATTGATTTCCATAAAGCAAAAATAGTAAGAGATATCGTGAATCCTTTTTTAATCGATTCTGCTTCCCAAGAATCGATTCTCGATTTATTCGATTCTCCTTCTTTTCCATTAACCATATATTTAAACCGGAAGTGGTAGAAATGAACCATTTCCAGTTTTAATGTTGACTGTTATAGAACAAAAACGGTAATACATAACTTTTTATGGAATTTACCAAAGAACTTATGATCTCAAGAAAATATACCATCTCCACTCCCGTATCTCTCTACTAAAATCGAAAGTAGTAGAAATTTACTTGTGCGTCAGGTATCAATATTCACATCCACTTCCGGTTTTTCGGAATACATTTAGCGTCCATTGAATGTGTATAACCTCCAACCGCTAGTGAATGTACCGACGGGTCATAATAAAAGTGGTCTAGATCAGTTCAGCATTAATAAAAACAAATTTGTCTATAACCTCGAAGTATTTGATGCCGGGTTATCTGATCATGACACGATTGTTTTAAAACTAACTTTAAACTATACCACTGTTCCTAAGTCTAAAGTATATACAAAGAGAATTCTCTCCAGTCATAATATGACATATTTTAATCTACTACTGCGGCGCTCAGTGGTAGAGCGTTGACGCCTGGTACGTTCCCAGCGGTCCCTTGATTGCGCCAAATGAACTTTGTGGTGTACAAACACCGAGTTCTCGGGGTTCTCCCGTTTTCCCCCACTTTCTTCATTCCACCATTTCATTCTTTTGTCATTATCACCGTCTCCTTTAACCTAGCCGACATAACCATGGGACGTAAAACTTAAAGATTTCATTTAATCTAATTTTAATTTACTACTGTGTCACGAATCTTGTAACGGTATACAGGGTATCCCAGAAGAAAGGGGAAACACTTTGGGAAATGGTCGTATGAGTAATTCTAAGCAAAAAAAAGTTCATATGAACATACGTCCTAATCTCAACGGTTTGAGAGCTACAGGTTGTGAACCATTTTTTCTTTATATTGATTATTGCTCACCCTGTAGTTATTCTACAGAGGTGGTACATAGTGGATTTGAAAAGTGATGAAATGACCTTTCCAATGATATGTAATATATGGCAATGGTATCTTTGGAAGAGAAGTTATTGAGGGACATTTTGGAATCAGTGTTACCATCCAATTTCTTTAAATAACCATAACTTTCTCAAATTTCCCTTAATAGCTTCTCTTCCGAAGACAATACTGCCACATGCTGCATACCATTAGAAAGGTCATTCCATCATCTTTCAAATCTGCTATGTCTTACCTCTGTAAAGTAGTTGCAAGGTGAACAATACGCAACAAAGTCAAAAATGGTTCATAACCTGTAGCTCTCAAACCGTTGAGATTAGGATCTATGTTCATATGAACTTTTTTGGTTAGAATAACTCATACTACCATTTCCCAAGATATTGCCCCTTCCTCCTGGGACACCCTGTATATGACATGTCTAACACTGAATGTAAGTTTAAATACTTCTTCGAAACTTTCTTACACCATTTCAACATGGCTTTTTCAAAAGTTATTTGTAAGATCTGAACGTTGTCCAGTGTCTTCAACAATTATTTTCTAAATAATATGTAATTCATTACCCAACACCACACAAACGAGTCATGATGACTTGATGAAACTCTCAAGACGCTTTCTTTTTAATTCCAGCGACAGTAGAGGAGTTACGGAAATAACTGAGTAGGATGTCTAATTCGGGATCTTCAAGTTTTGATGAAGTTTCGGTGATTGTTTTTAAGTTTTGCTTTCCTTTCATTGTGGGTCGTCTCTGTCATTCAGTAAACCTATATCTTGAAATAGGTTATTTTACCTCAATGTTAAAATGATAAAAGTAATTCCTTTCAATAAAAAGGGCAATATGCATGAAGTAAGAAATTATTGCCCATTCTCAATTCTCTCCACGTTTTAATTGTGATCAAATCACAACTCTGCAATTTTTGAGGTTGTGTGATATACTATGGTATTACAATCACAACATAGCTTAAAAAATAAGAAAAGTACTGAAACAGCCTTGTATGATTTCATATCTAATATGGCTCTTGATTTTTTTTTAAAAAAAGTAATATGTTGTTGGTCTATTCATCGACCTATCCAAAGCTTTTGATACCATTGACATGTTATGTTATTCTTTTGAGCAAGTTGTATGCTTATGGTATTTGAGATGTGGCTCAGAATTGGTTCCTATCTTATTTATCCAGCAGACAACAAGCGGTACAAATATCAAAACTAGTTTCAGATGGGGTCACACAACTTGTTCATCTTTATCAAGTGTAATCAGAGATTTCCCCCAAGGTTCCATTTGGGATCATATTGTCTTCCAAATAAATAAAAATGATTTGTTAGAATATATGTATCCAGCAAAATGTATTCTATGCGTTAATGCCATCAGTATGATTACAGATCAGGAAAATCAATAGAAGTTAGAGGAAATCTGCCATTTTTATCGACAAATTGTTAAAGTGGTTAACAACGAACAGATAATTACAAATCATGAAAATCGATTCTCTTACATTTTCATTTTCCAGAAAAACCACGTATATCACCTAGAATAAAAATATTTTCTCATTTCCTTCAATATACTTGAATGACAAAGCTTTTGGTGTAACCATAGATGACGATCTTTCATGGAATGCTCACTTCTCCATTTTAAATAAGAAGCTAAGTACGTGTTTTGCTTTATATGTATATACAAACCTGAAGGTACGGTGTTGAGAGAAACACCTATTAGCTTTTACTACGCCAAGTTTAATTCACTAAATACCTTCGGAGTAACTGGGAAATTGCTGAAAATCGTTTAAGCAAAAGAAAGCTATTACAATAATTTTCTGATTACCATCATGTGGAAAGGTTTTCACAAAACCAAAAATTTTAACACTTCCCAGCTTATACATTTATAAATCTCTCTCTCTCTTTTTTTTTTTTTACTGTGAAAAACAGGCATCTTTTTACCTTTAACAAAAATGTTCATAGCCACAATACAAGACAAGAAAGTGACATATTTGTAATACATCGAAAGTATGCTAATATAAGAAAAACCGTGTATATGAATTGTATTACGTTGTATTATAAACTTCGTATGTACTTGAAGAATATGACTAATATTACCATTTTCCGAAAGAAGTTATTTAACCTACTTGCTGTAAAATAGTATAATACATATTAAGGAATATTTAAATGATTCATTAATTGAAGTGCTGGTAACATATACTTACTCCTGAGTACATGACAGGTGTGGTGCAAAAGGTTACATAATTACGATGTAAATGGTCATGTTTATATACTTGATATTTCTTACTTTATGGTTTTGTATTTTAGAAAAATACATAGGTACAATATTATGTAGGCCTATACCTCATAATATTGTAGGTATTTTATTGATAATTATAATGTTTGTATGAAAATTTCTCGCGTTTATCTAAGCTAATAGATTTATCTAATAAATGAAATAAAATAGGTTCCGTACCCTCCGTTAACTCTCTATTCAAACCTGAAGTGATAGAAATAATCAATTTCTGGTTTCAAACTTTATTGTCATCGAACGAAAACGTCAAGAGATATCTACAAACTTTTTTTTTCAATCGATTCAACATCTTAACAAAAGATTCCATCTTTTACTGTATCACTCTGCTGAAGAAGGTGGTAGACTGGATAGTCGCAGAGATTTACTATTTAACAGGTTTCATCTCTCATTATCTCTCTACTGTAGCCAGGAATTATTGATCTATTTCAATATCTAATTTGTAAAGTTTGGAACTTCACTATAGATTGACAACTGTGGAACGAAACTCACTTCTAGTTAATTTTATTTTAATCTTCTTTAATGTTCCACGAAACGCAGCTCTTGGGCCTTCATTGCATGTTCCGAAAGGGGGACAATCTTTACTTACTGACATAGAATTACGAGTCACAAGTTTATTTAAAGTGTATTATCCTGTGCATTAAATGCATTTAAAAAAATCTGAAAGAACTGTGAACACAAAAAACTTCCAGATGTATTTCAATTCCTGTTGAATATATTATCTTAAGTGAGGAGGATAACTGCCTCAGACAGTGGTTCTCAACTTTTTTTTGAGACGTACTGCTTATTTAATATAAAGAATATAAATGTACGTAGTAAAAGCACTATTTTTTTGTCCCAGGGGTCAAATTACACACCTATCCTCTTATTTTAACTGAGTAACGAAGTCTTAAAATGTAAATTAAAAAATAAACTGTTCTTTGAATCTACCTCGTATTGTAATTTTTGGATCTAAAGATCCAATATATTTCAATCAAGAATTTTCTTGTAGGCCTTATATCTGGAGAACTATATATAGTATAGCCAAACCCAAACTATCACTTAACTCAGTATGATGTGCTTATTCCGCAGAAAATACGAAAACTCGATTTAAGGGCCGTTCAAAAATTTTGTGACTCTTGACGCAAAAATTAATTATTGGCTAAGATCGCAATCTTTTGATGCATTTTTTAAAATTATTTCTAAAATTATTGGCTAACATCGCAATCTTTTGATCCACTCTTTTGATCATTCCCAAACTTCTTGTTATTAAAATATACCAATTTTAGAAAAACTAAAAATAAGGTTATATGAAGACATATTTTTTAGTATTGTATATCAGATCTAAAATGAACTTACAGTCATGATAAGCAATGAATGTAAAAAGGAAACATCATAGAATCCATATTCTTTCACCAAAGATTCTGCTTGTTTAGTTAAATACAGCTTCTTAATGTCTAGTTGCAATTGATTTTAAATTTAAATCGGCTCCTATGTTCACTTTATCCCTTTACTTGTTTTAACATGTATATGAGAAGATAATCCATAGTTACAAAGATAAATAGTAACGAACACCAATAGAGCTTTATCAGGTAACACTAGAGATTTGTATCTCCTTCCCAACCAAAAGTCTGTTAAATAGTCCCTCTTGAGCGATTGTTTGAGACTTTCGTCACGTTAAATATTGATCAACTCATCAAGACTCTAGTGGAAAAT
The DNA here is from genome assembly GCF_964235325.1 of Thermobia domestica. Lineage (NCBI taxonomy): Eukaryota > Metazoa > Arthropoda > Insecta > Zygentoma > Lepismatidae > Thermobia > Thermobia domestica. The sequence goes on along the minus strand of NC_137456.1, from coordinate 133,113,785 downwards.
GGGTGACTAATCTAAAATTCTGAAACAATATTTTTCAAGGAAATATTCTTCAAAATCTGTGATTAGACTATCGAGATAATCCTTCATATCCATTGCTAGATCAGTAGGAAGAATAATTTCATTCCCACTTAAGAAAATATTTAGCATCGGAAAGGAATGTGTGTTACTGATAGGACCCCATTCATTTCTTAAATCATGATGCTAATTTGTTTCCAAAGAGCCGTAGTCTTATCCTTACTCCCAAGAGCATTATTGTGCGCATACTGAACAGGCAGTTGGAAAGTAGGATAGAAGAGATGTTGGACGAAGATCAATTTGGATTCCGGAAAGAAAAAGACACCAGAAATGCTACTGAGTTGATAAGAATTATATCAAAACAAATTCTTGACGTAAAGAAAGAGTTGTGTTTGTGTTTCATCGACTGGTAAAAAGCTTTCGATCGGATCAATTGCACCAAACTTCTAAAAATGCGTAAAGAAATCGGAGGTCAACTGGAGAGACCGACAACTTATTTGCAACCTGTACATAGGATAACGAGTGAAGTTGCGCTTGAATAAAGGATAAATTAATAGTGTGGAGATTGGAAGAGGAGTCAGACAAAGATGTAATATGCCATTCCAATTATTCAACATTTAAGTCATGTGAATGCCCCGTGGAAACGTGCCCTTACGGGTCAGAGTAGAACAAAGAGAACTGGAAGAGGTCGATAATTTCAAATATCTGGGAAGTATTGTGACGACAGACCTGTATCAAAGAGATTAGGTCAAGATGTTCATAGACAGAAAGCCAAGTAGACTTAAAATTGGACTAAGGAAGAAGTTGGTCAGGTGCTATGGTGGAGTATTGTACTGTAAGGTTCCGAGACTTGAACATTACGGAAGAAAATATGATTTTTTTTTTTTTCAGTTTTACGTCTCATGGTTATCCTAAGCTAATGTTATCCTAAGAGACACATGAATTATACAAATGAATGTATATTAAATAATTATTGGAATGAAAGTATGGAAGGAAACAGGAGAACCCTGAGAACAGTGACGATTTAAAGTCATGGCCCAGAGAAGGATTTCTCTCCCGGAGGTCCGAAATTCCCTACCGGAGCAAATCTCCGGCAGCGCTGAACAACGCTTATCAGTATTTTTACAGTACTACTTTAACCCCTACGTATTGAAATCCCCCTTCGGATTAATTCTCTGAATCATCACTGCCCCGAGAAAATCGACGGACACAATATTGTCTGCTACAACTCCCATGGACTAGATACGAACTAGAGGCCCATAGCACCAGAAGTGAGCACACTACACTGAACCATCATGTCCCCCTCGTAAGAAAGATAGGGTATGCATTACTGATATTAAGAAGAAAGAAAAAAAAAACAAGATTGGCAGCTTCATAATTCTTTCGTTCTTCATTAACTATAATAATAATAATAGTAGTAGTACTATGAAATAGAGGAGAGAATCGCACGTGGCGGAAGTTTGCGATAATAGTTGTGTGCAAACAGCATATGTGTTTAGATGTGTATGCGTAAGGAACATATGTACGCGTTCGAGTGCATGAACGACTGATTCTTCATATGAGGATTAACAATGAGAAAGAGTGGAATAATGAGCGGAAAAGTTAGTTAAAAAAAAAAAAGATTAAAGAAAAAGAACATAAGGTTTTGTTAAACAGAACACATGCTAATTTTGATTGCGAATCAGAATGAACCAATCAGAACACACAATTTGGAAGGCAGGCACGGGGCTAACACAAGTGCGATTCTTCACGAATAGTACGCCAGCTTGCTTCCATATATTTTCTCTCTTCCTCTTTTCGCTCTTTCTTCTTTTTAAAAACCCGTACATAATAACATTTTCCACAAACCCTCTCCCAATCCAACCCTGACGTTTCAGGTGTTGATGAAAATCTATTTGTTGCAGGTTCACAGTGCAAATCATCAACCCTTTGACAGACCTGTTGGCCCCACTCTAATCTTGATATTTCCTTTTGCCTCGCCTTTTGGCAGGAAGTTTAGATATTAGTCACTTCGTCAAGGGCAAGGTGTCCACTGTTGAACTCTGTTGACCTCTCCGTATGTATTTTGTTTTGTTAGACCACTAATGACAATTATTATCTTCATTATTGCATTGATGTGAGCATATGTGCGATTATATGTTGTTCCTTCCTCTCTCTACATCCCAGTTTTTTTTCTTTTGTAGCAAGTTCTTTGTGTTTATAATGTAAAGGCTCAAGAAATACATATTTTAACATATATTTGTCATGTGTTACTACGATATTCATATCAGATTTAGGTGAAAAAGTCATGAGATTAAATAAAAACAAAATGACTTGCATGCTCTATGAAACAAACGCAGACATTTTTATTTCTTAAAAAAAATTACCCACATATACATATCTCGTGAGGAGTAGATAAGTATGTAAACATACAACAGATTCGTGGTCAAGTAAATACTAATTTTCATTGTTTTTGCAGTGAAGTGCTAAAATAATTAAAAATAACTATGAAATACTACTTCTACTTTCACTATTTTTATTATTATTACAACAGAAACAGCAACAATAACAACAACAACAACTACTACTACTACTACTACTACTACTACTACTACTACTACTACTACTACTACTACTACTACTACTACTACTACTAATAATAATAATAATAATAATAATAATAATAATAATAATAATAATAATAAAGGATACCTCATTCGATTACCCGTGTGCTACGGAGAAAAGGTTCGCACCGTAATTTTGAATATTTGCTGCGAGTCAAGCATTATTAATTGGGCCCCCAGACAAACATTAGGTTCGGCCTCCCTAGAAAAATTATTAAATATGTAATTTTGGGCCCGTTAGACTTTAAAATGTTAATAAACATTTTTATGAACCAGGGGTTCCAGCTGGCGTTTTGCTGAAGTAGGGCATATCTTACTTCATCTTACAGAAATATATTTTGTTCAGATTATGGGGAGGCACAAGCAGGTTGAATTATTTTCAGCTCTTTTAGAAATAGTATGTTAGATTCATCCCTGTTTTACAACTTAAATTGAGGGGATACTACTGGACACAATGTAATCTTAAGAAATATATATCATATTATTTCTGGGAGCTCTAATAGTAGACATTTTACTGAAATGGGCCCCTCTATTTTCGTTTCATTTAAGAGATCGTTTTGTCAAGATCAAGAAAAAGAGCAAGAAAGCTTTTATTTTGAAGTGCTTGGCGTTGTGCTAAAACGTGATGGTCCTTTTTTTTCTTTTTTTAAAAAGAAGTTTTGTCCCTGCAACTCGACCCCGCATGTGCAGGTCATGTAGGTTAACTCGCCGAGACTGAGATTGTAGAGAGTGCTCCTTGGCTGTAGAGAGTGACACAGGCTGTAGAGTGCTCCTTGAGTTTCTTCGTCACTTGCACTGCAATCGCACGACGGTTCTGAGTGACAATCCACTTAATGCTCGGCAGGATCTACCTTATAACTGAGGATTTACTTCCGACTACTGTCCGTTTTCGTCAACGTTATTTTATCGTGGGTTTTATAGGCTGTCATCGCCTTTGATACTGTTCGTCACAACACATCGAACACACTTGCCACGTTTGCTCATACCTTATAACCGAGTGCCAACTATTTGTCTTTTTTAGAAATCACAGACTTCACCCTTTTAGACTGTCACAGTCTGCTGAGTTAATTGCACACTGCCGTTCTACTGTTCTTCACGTAGTACTGAGATTGCCATAACACACCACCAACAACAGTTGAGCGCTGTGGCCACCTCCTGACCGTTGCCAACCTAGACATCTGACATGTTTTCAGCTTCAGGTGTTTTTATTAAATTTATAAATATCTGTATATTCAAAACTTCCACAAAGAAAATAACAAATAGAAATAATGTATTTAAAAATAGAAAAAAAGATGTAGTTGCTTCATTCTTAGTAATAAAAGTACAGCAACGTTTATGAAGATCGCTGAGGTCAAGGGTATGTTCGGCTACTCGAGTGAGTAAAACGTGAGAATGACATTGACACACACTTACATGGTTCAGTCATTTAGCAGCGAGAAACGTGAGCTTTTAAAGCAATTTTAGTTATTGCCGTGATGATGTTAGATACTTACTAACTGTGTAAAGTTATTTTCTTTTTCTTCTAAATAGTACAAAAATATCTGTCACGTCTTCGTTGGGTTTTTTAGATTAAAGAAAGAGGTACTTTTTTTTCTGTACTCTTGTATTCCTTAAAATAACATCATTTTTAAACAGTTTTTAACTTTAGACAGCTTCAAGAAGAAACAGGTTTATAGACCTCAAACCTTGAAAATCATTCTTTTGTGGTTTACAGACTTTTAAAGAGTACTTCACAGTTAACGGATGTCAATTGCTAACTAAACAAATAATTAGTGTTTTCATTATAACTACGCAGATAAGTTTTAGAACCTTTCTTAAAATTGCTATTAATTTTTACCTTATAATTATCTCGTACTTCTCCCTCATGCTATGAAAAATTTTTCTTTCCTTCATATGGACAATGGCCGGTCGTTTGTTAGCGCACACCTACATGCATTCACACATATCTCTCCCTGTATATACTAGTGAACTGGTCATTCTTCATACGGAAAGAATAATGTTTATGCAAAATACATTTGAAAATAAAGATTCAATAAGAATAAGTAGATTCAATATCGACAAGCAACACCTGCGGCGTTGCCTTTGTCTAACATACCTATTTATCACACGGAGAATAGGTTTATGGGATGTATTTGAACCCACCCGTAAGATATGCATTTCTATAAAAGTGTTACATAGCCTAGGCAACCTACATTGTTTCAAGTTGCGAAGTGTTGCCTAATCTGTTAGGGGTTGTACTTAAGCGTAGGCCCCTTCCCTTATACATAGGAGCGCTGAGAATGTCTTACCCCCGCAGTATTTTTTTCCAGATTGTCAGTTACGTGTACCAAGTTTAGTTGAAATTGCTCCAGGTGTTCCAGAATTATGCTGGAACATATACATTTTATTCATATGCACTTACTTTGGTATATATACAGTTGCATTGTCACAGTCAATCACTGTCAATCAATGCACTGAGAACCTCGCCAATAGACAAATATATGAATATTAAGGTTTACAAGTCTGTCCTATCTCCTTTTCTATATTTTCGATTGTTTTTATTTTGCTATCAAGTCATGACTTGTAAATCAATTAACTGCCTAATCATCTTTCGATAACTCGCTCAGTTTCTAGTTTAGTTATTGCATTTTAAAGATTCTTCTTCGTTGATTACATTTATTCTTCGTAAATACCTTTATGCTTGTTCAAACAGTAATTGTTTGCTACTATACTGTTTTGATTATATAAGCAATTAAAAAAGTAGAAAATTAATTTCGTTGTGTGTTTGAAATGAATTCTTGATTTCCCAACTGTGACAGCCCGAAACATTTGAAATACTATTTTGCTTTAAAAAAAATGCTTTGATTTTGGAATATGTTTAAGAAGTAAAAAAATGGTAGCTGAAATCCATCAGATTTCGAGAGTAAGACCTATTGGAATCAAATTGTCATTAGTATTGCAGAATGAGGCTACAGCAATATTCCTATTGAAAAGACTTCCTTCTTCTAATTCCTAAATTTATATGTCTTTTAAAACTTTTTTTTTTTAAATTGAAGATATCTATGTGATTCGTATTTAACTGCTTTCAAAATCCTTTTGAATAAATTTTATCACTGCTACCGAAATTCATGTGTAAATATTGTCATTTACTGCAAAGTAAATTTAACTTCCTAACATTTGCAAGTTTCGTCAATCATTTATTTATTTATTTATTTATTTATTTATTTATTTATTTATTTATTTATTTTTGTTTTTCATATTATCATCAACACTTTGAGAGACAGTTGAGTGACCGTTTTAGGTTTAATTAATCTAATTTCTTATTCCTCATTTTCTTTTTTATTCAAAGAATATTAAGTCATTCGGCTCAATACATAGAACAAAAATTCACTTTCTTCTTGTAAAATAATCAACACAACTTGTCCCAAAAGTACCGTACTAGTATGACATCTCTTTCTGCCTAGTAGCATGGGATATTCGTTGAAATTATCATGTTCAAATTTGAAATAACTACGCACCTACTTTTTCCTAGCGGCCTGGTTACTCCGTTTCGGTGAAAAAGTAGGTTACCAATATTTTTCATTATTCAGTTTGTTCTTTCACTCTCTTGGGATATTTCATCAGGCTTGGAGACCCGAAGTCCGACCCCCCCTCCCGGTTTTCATTTCAGTTTCCCAAGACCAAGTTCGCGATCTTGCAGATTTCTTTGTGTGAGACAGCCCTAAGAACCAGTTCACATCATAATTAATTAATTCAAATTAATTTTACATAATAATTTATTCAAATTTAGCTAACACAGTTATTACTTATCCTCAAATCGGGATAAGTCGCTCGCATCGGGAATAGAAGTCATTTTTTTTGGGGGGGGGGGTTTCAATTTGGCGAAATCCAAAAATTTCTATTATATGGTTTGGGTTATGTGGAAGCATATCAACATCAACTAAATCTATGCTAATAGAAATCTCTTATACAGCACATGTCGCCAGTATACACTATCTGAACCAAAAGCGCAACAGAAGAAGAAACGTGGTGCATTACAGGGTATTTTGGTGTTTTTTGGCGACCTACAGCATTGGATTCAGAACAAGGTTAGGATAAACAAACAGTTGCCGCTAATCTGAAGTTATTTTAGAAATAGCATGATGTTCTACAGTTGGAAAGTAGTTTATCTTGAAATCACAGAAGCATTGCTACGATATGTGGACATAAAGGAATTAGTACATAATAAAGATACTTATGGATCTGTTGTGCACATTTATTTCGCCATGCTGATTTGTATAGAAGAAATTTATGTCAAATTTTAATTGAAATGTTTGACGTTTATATATGACATGTTAAAAGAAAACTCTGTGGCAGGAGCATTTTTCGAGAATCTTGAATTTAATTGCAAATAAATAGAGATATCAGATAGTGAAAGGGATGAGGTGTACATGAACGATGAGAACAGTAACTTGGATACAGATAATGCATCCGTGAAAGAAAGTACAATTAGAAAAATAATTGCTTGTAATTATACGTCTTGTGTAGGGTCTAATAAATGTTAGCATTTCTTCCTCCAAAGAAGAACCTGTGTACGCGCTGTGTGATTTATAATGATATTGATGAAAACGTTATATCGAAAACACAGGAAAAATATGTCATGTCAGGGAGAAGAAGCAAGTAAGGTTAATTGAGAAAGATCTGAAATCTTCTACCCTCTCTTGTCTCAAACTAAAGTGTATTATTTTTGACTTACAAGTAAATTTACAACCTCTATCCAGAAAGTTCGGTGAACATATCTACATTTCGAATGAATTGTTGTCTTATCTGAAACAGCAATTACTGTATTTCAAAGTAATCTCCGTTGAGTTCTGGGAATGGCTGTACAAGTCCTGGAAACTCCTGCCATATTCGTCTTTACCGGGTCGTAACATTATGTGGGATGTCCAAAATGTCCGAAAACCTCTGATTTTCTTCAAGATGGATTTCAATTTGAGGTACAAGAAAAAGTCTGGGGAAAACAAGTCTGTGGAGTAGGGTGGGTGGTTGAGTGATATAACTACCCTCTTGTCCAGGAACTACACCAGAAAGGCAGTGCATGGCTGGGCATTGTCATAGAGCAGGGTCTAGTAGCCTTGCTTGGCGTACTGGGGCCGTACCCGGTTGATTTGTTGTAGCAGACGTTTAATAAGGTGTCCTCAAGGAGGAATTCTTTACGGAGGAGTCCCTCAGAGTCGAAGAACACCACAAGCATTGTGTTGATGGGAGATATTTCACTTCACACCTTCTTGCTTTTCGGCGAGTCTGGACCCCGACACTCCATACTTTGACTTTAGCCTTCGGGATCGTACCTCAGGCACCAGGACTCGTCACGCGTGACGATGGTTTTCAGGAAATTTGGATCTCGATCCGCCATACCGATGAGGTCTCTATAGACGTTGAGCTGAAGTTGCATTTGTTCCGGAGCCTAAGTGTGGGCCACCAGTTGGGAGCAAAGCTTGCCTTTACCCAAATCCTGGGTCACTATGAGGTAGGTCGTCTCATGATCGATTCCCATTACTTCTGCTATCATTCACACTGTCACAGACGATCCTGGGCCAGAAGTTTCTTCGCTTCCTTACATTATCCGGGGTGCGTGCAGTTGCTGGCCGGCCAGTTCAGAGGACGTCTTCCACGTAGTGTAAAATTTCAGGAAATTTTGAACCTCTTCGTAAAAAAACGTCTTTTCCGGTTTCGTTCCGGAAAATTGGGAAAATGACAAAAATCTTTGTTATAGATTAATTTTACTAGTAATGGAACCGTTTTTTTCGAACGCGTAAGTTGAGAAATTTCAATATTGCGAATATTTAAAAAAGAAGCATTAGAAAAAAACTGTTCTGATTATTACCCAAAATTAATAGTCTGCACTCATTTCCTTTATGTGCTTTTCCGTCGTCTATTCGTGGTTGTGAATTAATTACAGACCTTTTACAGTTATATACACATCTACCATTATGAAGCGTTTCTGTTGCAACAAATAGGGCTCTTAAATGAAAATGAGTTTTAGTATGCTCTTTCATCTGGTGAAATTTTAATTTTAACCAAATTACTTCTCAAAAGAAAGAGCAGTAGGCAAGTTTACTAATACTCATGCACTGAAACATATAATTACTATTATTTAATATCCTAATATAGACTTTTATACAGGGTTGGCAAGAACCATGGGTTTTATTGAAAAGACCAAAAAACCCGATTTTTTGGTTTAAACCTGGTTCTTTTGGTTTTAACCAGGTTTTTTTGGTTTAAATAATTTGCTCTATGTATATATATTACATATGGACAGAAATAAGTTTCTTTCACCTTGGTGTTATTATGCAACAACCGGGTTATGCTGGAAGGGGTCATATAAGCTTAAAGCGGAGTCCAAACCGTTTCTCTACTTACATCCGAAACAAATTGTCCTCCATTTGAACTCGAAACCGGGACTAATTGGCCACAAATGCGATACGTCTGCAGACTCACTCACGAAGGACTCCTGATACATTATACTGATCTTTACATACTTTTAATATAATTGTCTAACTGTCAAGAGTCATTTGAGAAGGACAAAAAAGATAAGCAGTTGCATAAGTGAAACCATTATACAGAATTATATCTGGACAATTTCAAAATACTGCAGAGTACAGAAGAACTAATTAAGTCGAAGTTAGTTCACTACGACTTTTATTAGTCCAAGTTAAAGAAATGCAACATATAGGTCCCAGGCCGCTTCCTTCCTTCCATTTCCTCTGATAGTGTGATCACCGAGGGACTTCATCCCTCAAACGTGATGGGCTAACATGAGCCCAGAAATCTATTACGTAATCTTAATCCTAGAAATATGTTTATCAGAGGATAGAACAGCTAAGCCGAGGTAGACGATATACAGAGAGGCATTCCTACTCGCCATGCATTACCCACATCTGCCATTCTGGTATGAGGGCAATAATTACACATCCCGCTCACCTTTGATCTTTATTTAAGGGAGCACAGTATGATTAGTACTCGTACATTCGTGACGTCGTCAATCCTATTCTCAGGGGCGGATCCAGGAAGGACTTCTGGGGGGACGGTGGGTTGTCATACTGCTACTTTTAAGGGCTCCAAACTTTGGGATGGGTTTTATTTATATATATAAAATAAGAAAGTTTCCTCTTCTGGGGCGGGATTGCCCCGATCGCCCCCCCCCCCCGGATCCGCCCCTGCCTATTCTCCGTAATTATCTGAATGTTACAGTTGGGACTATGCTGCTGAAAATAGCTTGTATCTTTATCGTCCAACTAATAGAAAACTCATAGAAAATACCCTGAATGATTTCCGGTATTTTGCTTCTGATTTCCGATCTCCAAATTGCCTGTGATATTCCTCATGACGCGACAGGGTGCAATTTGCCATAACTAGATTTTGGTGCTGTTTGCCACAGTATTCTCATGGGAAATTTTCATGTATCATTATCGTGAAAATAAGTTTGCAGTAAATATAATATACACAAGTGTTGTAGTGTAGTCGTCCAAACTTTAGCTACTGCGTCAATTGTGTGTCAATCTTGATGATAATGAGATAAGATAAATCAACATTAACAATGCTGTGGTAAACTGCATGAAAATCGAGTAGTTGCACATATTGATTGACGCAGTTTTCCGGTAGGCCAACCTGTGAACAATAAACACATGCTATTTCCCTGTGGATAGGTTCACCTTGTAATTACTCGCAACACAAGGATACATGTCTATAGATCCCGTAACAACATATCTCTACCTTACGTAGGGTTGTCAACTCAAAATTACCGACACCCTCTCAAAATTTTTAAAACAGATGAAGAATAATGGTATTTTAAACGTTTAAACATATGAGTCTGACAAAATACGAGCTTAACTGTAAAGTATTGAAACCCTAACTTCACGCGTACCGCCGAGCCCGACATATATGAGGTAGAGAGCAATCTTTACATATATTCACGCTTCTTTGCCACCCTTCACATACATTTGTGTATCCCAAACTTCATTACATAATGTTCATTAGTTTCAATATTACAAGAGGAAAATCAGGGCTTGGAAATGAGTGAACCACCCTCTGAAGAAAATATATTGTAAAAGATATCGTCTCAAGATATGCTAAGAACATTGTGTTTGTATATAAAATTATAAAACAGATCTCCAAATTATGTCACCTGTTGTGGAGATAGTAAAAAATAAGTTTTTCTCCTACGTCATCAACTATGGTTAACTAACTTGCAGTTCCATCTTTTATTTAATGCTATCCTTCAAGAAACAAAGCAATGAATCGTTTTCGTTGATGTAAGATACTCAGCAATCCATCGAGCCATCAGGTAGTGCAACCATTATTCTTACAACAATACTTCTTCCGCTTTTGCTTTTAAACATAACAGAAGCCATTGTCGACAGCGATGATGATAAAGATGACGATGATGTAGATGTTGATTGTTGTACAGTTAATAGTGATGATGATTTGCTTTGTATTATTTTTCAGATGTTTTGTGTTCGGAAAGGAAGATTTTCATTCACTTGGCCCGTCGTGATTTTGATGTTTTCTGTTTGAGAGGGTCGTTCAACCTTCTAATTTTTTTTTTCTTTTCTCATTTCTCGTGCAAGTTATTTTCTCTCTCTCTCTCTTTCAGAGCTGCGAATAACGGATTTCATTTTAACTATCCAAATTTTTCTTTCATATCTATTCCGGAAGTAACACTTCTCTCGTGCGACGTATATATATATATATATATATATATATATATATATATATATATATATATATATATATATATATATATATATATATATATATATATATATATATATTCTCTGATTCATTATATCTTCTTAGGAAGAAATATTACTGTGCGAAATCGTGTACAAATAGTTGATACAAATGATGAGTATGTATAAACGTAGATTTATTTACTCCCCTCTGCATTTGTTTGGATAGTTTATTTGTTGTGGATCTCAACCTGGTACTATGGATGAATTATTACTTCTCGTATGCATTTAAAAGCTGTAATGCACACAGGAGGCTTCTAGTAATGGGAGGAAGTGAACGGAACATAAATAATGGGAGCAAGGCTTGAAGTTGGCCTGCGTTGACTTTTAGTTTGCAACAAGCGTTATACAAAACGCAATATTATAAATTTGTTTGCAAATAAGCAGAGATTCATTACATAAAAGGTTTTATTGAAACGATTTAATACCTTCTTAGTTTCTAGGGTCAAGTGAAACAACTGAAGTTTGCGAAAGAAAAATATCGAATCCAAAAATTCAATGGATGTTTGATGTTTCATTTTCTCCCACATGATTCAAAAAAGTGTGTTTTAGGATCTCTGTCCGTTTTTTCATTCATGTGTGTGTACTCAAGATTTGAACATCCATCATTCAAACAATCAAGACCAAATTTTAAGCTGAGATTTTTATGAGATTTTCCAATTTTTAAAACCTCTCTCCAAAAGAGAGAAGGGAAAATTGCTGAAAGATGAAAATTGTTAATTGAGAGTTCGTCGAAAACGGTTCTAACGATTTAGTTTATATTTAATGAAGAATCGTACAATAAGATCTTTTTTTTTTTAATTTGGAAGTACTGTTTTACTTATGTTTCTTAAATTAAAAAATAGATTTCGAAGATTTTATTCATGTTTCATAAATAAATGCAGTATATTACACTGTGATGTGCAAAAATTAAGGAACAAAGTAAGTTTCGCATGCTGCATCACACTCAAGTGGCATAGGTAAGTAAACTTGAACAATACATTTAAAGTAGTACAGCACGATACAGGAAGCAACAGGAAGAAACATGTGATTAGAGGAATAAAAGTGTCAATTTTATACAAAAACAATAACTTACGCTGAAGTCACTGCGACTTATGATTGGCCCCTCTGACATTACAGAAGGACTGAAATGGTCTTTAAAAAGGTGTGTGATCACCACGGATAGCGATGCATGCTCTCCAACGTGCTCCCATGATGCTCAAAAGCTTGGTACTGAGTTGTTGTGGTATTCCTTTTCAGGGGCTGTTGATAACTACAGGATAATTCTTGTGCACGTGAACGTGCTGCGAAAAACCTCCTTATAGTGTCTCACACGTGCTCGATAGGATTGAAGTCAAGGAAACGGTCAAGCCAGTCCATTCGCTGAATATTCTGTCCTTGCAGCAGCTTCGCCACCTGCGCTGTTTGATGCCACCGCTCATTGTAATTTATAAAAATGAAGCAGGGGATAACTGCACCTCTGGAAAAGCGCACGTGAGGAAGGAGTACAGTGTGACAATAACATTGCCCGGTGAATGTACTGTACCGCATTCAAAAATATAGAGGTCAGTGTGCTCATGCAATATTATACCCCCATACACTAATGGCACCGGACCACCAAAACGATCACGTTCGACAATGTTCCTGGATTCATTGCATTTTCCTGTCCCTCCCCAGTTGAGTGTATATCCAGAATCGTTACTCGGAGTTAATTTCTGTCATCGGAGAAGAAAACGCTACTCCAGCACTCCTCCTTCGTACAGTCCTGATGTTCTTGGCACCACCACGAACGGTACGGCCGATGTGCGGGAGTCAACGGAATGGCCATCGGACAAAGAGACCACCCCCATACAATTGACTTGTCACTGTAAAGAGTATGACTTACAATCCCGTTAAATGTGTTTGCAATTGCACCTGCTGTAGTTGAAGGTGGTCGGTCGACCACCACTTTTCCTTCGCACAGTATCACCTGTGGATCGGAATTTCTCCCTATGCACGTGAAACAATGTTGATGGCAATATCAAACTCCTGGGTGACACTTCATTCTTCTTTTCACGAGGACTCTTCCTAGTGTGTAGTCACTTAAATAATATCTGCAGGCCATGTTATTGTGAGTAACACGGCCACAATGCATCTTAACAGCTCTCTGACACACTGTCTCGCCCCTTTCTTTTAACTGTTTCGTGTTGGGAAAGCAGATTCATTCGATGTTACAATAGAACATATAGAGCTAGTTCAAATAGAACATATAGAGCTAAAATCGAATCTATACATTCTAGTGCAGGCAATGTAAGCAGTGGGATACCACAAGGGTCACCCTTAGGATCGATCATATTTATAAATAATCTCCCAGACAAAATCATGTATTCAAACATATTGTTGTATGCTAATTATATGAAATTGTATAGAGTAGTTAATAGCTAAAAGGATAACTGCTTGCTACACCAAAACTTGAATACAATAAATATGTGAAAATAATTTACTTCAAATCAATGATAACAAAATTTATGATATATACAAACAAAGGACAATATTATGTTAGTAAATACGAAGTCAATAATGTGAAAATAGAACTGTACATTTGACAGACATTTACGATTTTATTTTTAAACGATGGCCTATTTTTCAAAACGATAGAACATATGTGTAGTTAAATAACTTAAAAGTTAGACCTAAACTAGAATTTGGATCTGTAATATGAAACACTGTTTCTAAAACTTTGAGTTACAGAATTGAATCTATACAAAGATGTCTCATCAGTTTATTATTATTTAAAATGAAAATGAGCTATAATTCTAATAGTTATATATATATATATATATATATCAATGGAATAATTATTGGGATTTAGACGAACTTACAAACCGAAGAAATATTTTTGGTAAAGTTCTTGTAGAAAAGGTACTTTATAATATATATTGTTGTGAATATTGTTTACACAACACTGAATTCAAAGTTTCAAGTCACAATATAAAGAGTCAAACAATTTAGGTCCCTCTACACTATAAATGCAAAATTTTAAGATTTACTTTTTTTTTTTTTTTTTTTTTTTTTACGTGAGTTGACTTACTATTTTAATGTTTTGACTAGCAATATTCAACAATTTTAAACCGACTTCTTTTAGATTATTCTTTATTTGTACGTTTTTGAGCATATTGCATCTAAAAGTTTGGATGTTGTAACAAGGTGACAAGGAAATTATTCTACTTTAATTGATCTTCATTTTCCATTATATGTAGTGTTAGTTTTCTCCCTTTTTTCTTTGTATATAATGATAGCCTACTATATACAAAGTGCTGTATTTTTGCTGAAAAGTTTTTGCAGCACTGAAATAAAGATTATTATTATTATTATTATTATTATTATTATTATTATTATTATTATTATTATTATTATTATTATTATTATTATTATTATTATTATTATTATTATTAGTGGTAGTAGTAGTAGTAGTAGTAATAATAGTAGTAGTATTTAATAATTTGGCTTAAATTTAGAGTTGCTCCTCCAGTTTCAAACCTACTAAAAAGCAGGTAAGACGTTAAAAATGGTTAGGTTAGGTTAGGTTGGTTTAGGTTAGATTAGGTTACCCCGTAAGACTTTAGTTATACTAGAACAGTGACCAGACCTGGTTCTCTTAGAAGCTTCAATTATTACTTAAATTCAGTAATTCGTAGTTCTAATAAAATTTTAATAGATTCTCTCTATTATTCTTATATAATTCTGTAAAACTCAATGCAGAAATATCATATTCAACGCACCGATTCGCCATTCTATTCGACTACCATGCTACTGAATCATCGGAAACTGCGCGTTTTGCAAATAGTACCCACTTCTACATATCTTTTTTCGTATTAAACATAACTTTACTGCCAAACTTACACACCTAAACATCACATAAGAACTCCAAATCAACGTTTCTTACCTCATTTCCATTGTAAAGTTTCCTAATTTTTATTAAAAAAGGAGAGGCACCTCTGAACTTAATCCAATAATTTTCATTTTATTGGTTTTATTGATATTATTTTTATTACTATTATATTCTTTCAATGTGAATCCAAACTGTACTCACGTGGTGTAACTAACTCAATGTTGTTGATAAACAAATATGTCTTGTCCTAAAAATTACAATGGGGCACCTGATCATCTGCTCAGGATATCCATGTCATAAAATGGTCCTGCTTTCAACTATAGGTTAATGCACAGACATTATATGCGTTACGAAGATTGGAACAAAAGTACACATAAGAACTAAAATATAATAATAATAACAAGCAATATCTATATAAATCGCCGCCGGACAGCCACGTGTGAGTAGGGCATCATAATTATACCTCTACTTTGCGTTATAATTTCTCCACATATGCTTTTTGTATTTCAACATAAACACGTGTCTAAAGTGTTGATGAAGGCTCTATCAGATATACATTTGCCACGCAACAAGTAAATACAGGGTTACAAATATAACTTTTTTTCTTTTTTTAATTTCCCATGGAAAGAAACAATCTGAAAGAAAACTTGCCTTAATACAAGGGTTAAAAGCCCTTTAGGACAGGCAATCTTTCTTCAAAAACATATGTAGCCTACTGAATATAAAACTTTATTTATTGTTTTGTGTATATGTATAATACAGTAAAAAGTTGTTATATTGCCACAATAATACAGATCGAGAATAAGATGAAAGTCTGATAAAAAAAATAATAAACGTATATATTTCATTTATTCAGAATATTGTTTCTAGTTTAACTTGTGAAGTTTATACTTACACACACAGACATGCTCACACACACACACACACACACAAACACTTAACTTGTGTGTACCTATTAAATGCTATGACTTTCCTATAGTAACAATTCTTTGTATAATTAATTGTTCAAAATATGGAAGGTTAACCCTAGGGTAATTATTACTATTATTATTTGGAAATGAAATTCACAAGTACATAAACAAGATATGAAAAGCCTCCTAAACGCTGTACTTCTAGCGACGATACTATTCACTTTTTTTTTTTTTTTGTTTTGAATCAGAAGGTCACGAGTCTTCTGATTGAACTAAATAAAATTTTATTTCTCAGCACCACTAGGAGAGTAATGGAATGATACCTTCAAACATGGACTATGGAGTATGGTCTACTTCCTTCCAAAATGTTCTTCTAATGTCTCGTTGATAATGTTCTTAATGTAAACGATCTTTTCCTTGTACCTATCCTTGTTAATAAGTAATTTGTTTGAAATAATATACATCATAGAGTCGGAAAGTTATTTTACAAAATAATTGCCAGAAGTTATTTAGTTAATTGAAATCAAACTAGCAACGAAACAAACACGTAAAGCTCCCATTGTACGCATGAAGACGAAGAGGTTAGCTGAAGACCGTGGAACATCACAGCTTCTCAGTTGTGGTAAGTGATATGCCAATAATGAAAGAATATCTATGATGATAAGATGATGATGATGTCTATATGGTAATTGGTGATTATTTCTATACATATTCAACATTTAAAATATTCTTCAATCATATAAGAAATACTCGATAATTATAATAATATTCATAAGAACCACATATTGAATATTTTGTACACAAAACACATTAATACATATACACACATAAAATGTTCATATTGATAATTGGGGAAGTTGATTGAGTATTTGGCCATTTCTCCACGTGGAATGTGGGAATTTGAATTTTAAAATTTTAATCACTGAAGGTTTTTTGCTTCTTATTCCTGAGACTCAGGTAGCGCACTCTTCGTTTTCCGTATGCTTCTTTATTGAAAGATATTCATTAAATTAGTGTCTCTAAACTAAACTAATCTAATGTCAAGCACATATTACTTTAAAATTTGAAAATTTAGTATATCATCATATATATCTTAAAGCTATATATCTTTCAGTCTACGTAACATTTGGTTTTTCGTCTACCAAAACATTTCTGCTATCACCATACTTATAGGGAATCCAGCGCTACTTACTTATGGTTAAGTACAATGCTCAATCACTTGACCATTACACCCCTTCTTATATCCTTAAGAGGCCTCATGCCGGCAAAATTAAAATACCGCTAATATTACAGTAATTATGTGATATCTTCAAACAGATAAAAGATAATTGAAATGCGGAACAAGAGCACCCTAGACAATATCATTTTGCGTGAGGTACCGTTATCACAAGTCACCTAGTGGCTTTCCGTTTTCAGCCGTGCCGATTTTCAAAATGGCTCGAAATCGAAAGCAGATAAGTGAGTCATGATAACGGTATCTCATGTAAAATGATATTGCCTAGGATGCTCTTGTTCCACATTTCGTTTATATTTAATCTATTTGAAGATATCACATAATTACTGTAAAATTAGCAGTATTTTAATTTCGCCGGAATGAAACCTCTTAATACATTGACTATGTTTTTGCAATATTAATAATCAATAGAAATCTTCACAATCCAATATTTATGATTACAGAATTTCGTCTATTGAGGAAACGCACATCCAAGAATTTAAATATGATATTTTACAAGATTGAATCATTAAAAATACAAATGCAAATGATAAACTTATGAAAATATTATCATGTCCTTCTTATGTATCAGCACGTTTTATTTTATAACTTCGTTATAATGAGAAGATAATTGAGTTTCTAAATACATGATAGCATATTATTTAATCACGAAACAACCAAGTCAAAATATTTTCAAAGTTTTGTTTTATATACATAATGATTAAAATAGTAGGAAAGTCCTTTCGGTATCATGTGCAGCTATATACATAGACTTTACATTTAAAAAATTGAATCCATAGACTGTTTATTCCATCTAGCGACGGAGAGTAACAGAGTAATTATTGTTCCAACGCCATGACAATCAAAGTCGATAAATAAGAGGATGGGACTGGTCAAAATACCCTAGCTTTGGGTTGTTAAGCGAGAGAAATTTTAAAAGCTTCTCCTATCTTATCGTAGCTCCACTCAATTTTTGGATCACACAATACAGAGATACCTTTCTCTTGATATGAATTCATGCGTACGTCATTAAACAAACACTAAACTGATGTAATTCCATCCAATATGTGTTGTTGAAGTCCTTCCTTCTATCTTGAAGTCTGTATCTGAGATAAATGATTTCAGCATCTTCTTGGTGGGACTGCTAGTTTATCTTCAGTATTAGATCTCAATCTTTGGATTTTCTCTTGGCCTCTGGTCATCTGGTATCTGGTCGGATAATGGTTGAATTAGGCCTTATTAAAGTTCCATCACGTATGTGCACTAATTGCATGTTCGCAACAAACATACTGATGCACCGTACGTAAAGATTAATTGTATTTGTCTTCTCCACTCAGAACACTTATAAACTACACAACAATTCAATTTACTATGAGAGCACCTTTTTCTTTGAGTTGCATGAATTACAAATAGTATGTGCATCGCCGTTACAATATAAACAATAATAATTACAGTTTGCTGCTTAACAGCATGTTTTACATATAGATCCCTACAGCACCACATAAATGAAAAAAGTATCTGTTTTAGCAGATAAAAACTATCAATTATAATATTACTTGCAACGAACGACATATAGTGGGTTCACTCAATAGGAGTGCATTCGTCAAAGGTCTTTGAAGTTCTCATACTGAATTGTACAGCAATGCCCCTTCCTCTCTCCAACTCTTTTTTGACCGCATTTTGCGAGGTTACAACGTTGTAACACCCACTATGTCGGTTCTTTCTCCTCAATACTATGGCTAATATGAAACAGATGTCAGGCAAAGTAAGAACAAGGGGCTGGTCTTGAAAACAGAGAATCGAGCACTAACTTAAAGTACAGCATTTGAAACTATGTCAACTAAGACTCCACGTGGATTTGACAAGGAGCTGTCAATTGTTTGAAATTAAGGTTCTGGTTGCCCATTTAATTATCGAAGGTGTTTTCCGGAAGATCCCTCGGACGTTGACTTATTTATGACATGAGGAACCACACGTAGAAGACGGCATTCTTTATATACAAAGGCACTCCGGTTGAAGGAACGAACTATATTTTTACCGCTATAAAAATATGTTTATCTCGATTTTCTCGAAAATTACACACAAAAATTGAACAACCTCGCCTCAATTGCAGGAGTGAAAAATGGGTAATAACGAAACTTGGGCATCTTTACCCAAGTTACTATGTTCTGTTCAGCTCTATGTTCTGTTGATTCATACTTGTATACGTCTGGTCTTTCCACAATATTATAGTATTTTTTTTTTTAGATATTAAAGTTTTAATTATCAGCTTGGACTCATATTAATCTCATTAACCATATAGTATACCGCAGAGTGGGCATCTAAACATCTGGTCATCATCATCATAAATATTCTGCCATTATAGTCAGGTCACTTGTTGCAACTGAGAAGCTTCCATGCTCCACGGTCTTCCGCTAACCTCTTCGTCCTCCCGTACAATTTCTCCGTTATGATATCATTCGATAATTGTAGTCTCCTTCTCCCCTCCCTCTCTTTCCTCAACTGTACCCGCTAAAACGTCCCTCATTATACAGTTGCTTCTTAGGCAATGCCTCAACCAGTTTCTCTTCCTCTTCCTAATACAGGTACTATCTAAAATTGTTCTTTTCTCCCCCACCATTTCTAACACCATTCGTTTTTCTCTCGACCCAGGTAATTCTCTCTACTCTTCTCCACAACCACATTTCGAAAACTTCCAACCGTTTTTCGTCATTTTTGCGTAATGTCCACGTTTCTGACTCATGCATTCCACACGAAGCACTTTATGAGTTTTTTTCTCAAGCCTTTGTTCAAGATCCCACAAAATAGAATTTTCTTCCTCCTAAAGGCTTCATTCACCATTCCTATCCATGCTTTTATTTCACGTTTACACTTCATATCATCACTAATAATACTACCCAGATATCGAAAACTAGTCCTCTGTTCTATTTTCTCCCTCAAAGGAGATCATATTCATATTTTTTTTTTTTAAGTTTCATTACAGTTATAAGATCATGTTTTTTTTAAAATTTTTTACTCTTTTGCCCTTTAGGCGATTGCAAAATTGTTTTTTTTTAGTGCTTTCCCATCGAAAATCGAACCTGAAACCACGTGCACTAAGAGCACAAGCACTAGCCAATAGTCCAGAGAAGTGGAATAGTTATAAGAAATAGCAATCAATAACAAGTAGAAAGAAAGAAAGGAAAAGGAAAAAAGAAATCATGAAAAAGTATAATAAAAGATGTACCGTATGTAACTCGCATCTGATGCACATCTGACTAGCTCTTTACAATGTTTGAGCATATGTTGTCAAAATCACACCTTTAGAATGTAAAGATATAGTCTGCCTCCTAAACATCTTATTTGACAGTCAAGCTCAAAATTCTTGCAAAAGTTAGTTCCAAATTTTCTTTAGACCAAAAGAGAAAAATGCTATATATATATTAAAGAAATATATCTTGCTATACCATAAAAACAAACTGAAATTTCGGATAACACACGCAAATCCGTAGCTCACTATCACATTTAGAACAGGACTTGCTATAAATAATAGAAATTCGTAGGGACGCGCACGAGACGAGTCGAGACAGAATTTTTCTGACAAAATTCGAGTCGAGACAAAGCTCTTCCAATAGAGAAACATACATTTTTCGAGGCGAGACATCGCTTTTACAGCATATTTTCGATACGAGACAGCCTCAAATCTTGTCTCGTGCGCATCCCCAGAAATCTGTTAAACATTCTGTACAGTATTTCATTTAACAATCACTGATCTGTTGCTTCCAAAAACTGGATGAATGCGGTAGTACTTCAGTTCGTTGCGTTTTCGTCGACTTGACGATAAACCCACTATTATGGGCACTATGATCCAACTGTGCTGCAAGGTTAATGAGAGGTTCATGTACTTTGTTGCATAGAAAATTTCATTCTTCAACATGAACCACGCTGTCCTATGAAATCATTTAAAATTTTTAAAAATTTCTTCTCTCTCTCTTTTTCGGGTTGTGTTGACAACATCGATTTACAGAACTATTTTGTATCTTCATTCTCTTTGCCTCGCTATCATTACGAAGAGCTCTTGTGTCAGATTCGTTTTTTTCATGTTTGAGCATTTTTATTACATTTTGTGAAAGCTTTCTATATGAACGTACCATATAAACCTTTTGAAAGTGATCTACTTTTTTCAAAGGTACTACATGCTGAACAAAAATTACTATCATTATCTAATGTAGTGGCGTACACAACAGTTTGTCAAAGGGGATGATCAAGCTTCCAAGTTTATATTGTTTTAGGATTTTGTATATATATATATATATATATATATATATATATATATATATATATATATATATATATATATATATATATGATTTTGTAGGTTGAGAAAGCCTGCGCTAATGTAAATAAATAAATAGGCCTACTCATTGGAAATCACAAACGCAGCACCCAGTCAGCTGACTTACACTTCTATCTTTCCGTCGTGCTTCTACACACTGCTTATTGCTTACCCTAATAGAAAAAATCAAATTTTAGAGAGAATTTCAATAACCATTCTCTTAGCTTCCCAAGGAAAATTGTCTAATACAGACATAATATCATGAACTTTAAAAAATGAATTTTTGCGGAAAATAAAAAAAAAATCACTAAGAAGACACTCGATAAATGAGGCGATATTTTAAATTGATACAGAAAAATATATACATACACGCTACACGTGTATCTTGAAAATTTTCAGGGGCGGGGGGAACTCCACAACATTGAATTAAGTTGAGTTGATTTTGAATTTAATGTCCCTTTTCAGCAGCGAGGCTATATGAGACATGGACTTACTGATTAACGTGGAATCCGAACCACATGAGCTCCCGCCTCGAATCGAACCCAGGTCGTACGCGCCGAAACCTCATATGCTAACCACTTAGCCACGGAGGAGCTCTAGAACATTGAAGGGGAAGAATTTTCCCCTGCTAACATGTCTGGATAAAACACTCTGTCTTGCTAGTATTACTATAAAAACAATTAATGAGGGTATATTCCGGTATAAGCTTCATCTTAATATGTAACTTGATTATCAATTACAGCATTAATTTATAGATCTACCTAAAGGTCTTTTTTTCTCAATTTCCTCGAAAACTGCGCATGAGGATTTATGTTCAGCTGTATCATTTTGATCGGCTCAATGTGATCTAAGGATTGGTATTTCTCGTTTACAAGACCAATGTTCTCTCTCTCTCTCTCTATTTTTTTTATTCTATAAATGTTAAAATAAAAAAGTAAATATTGTGTAAAGAAGTTGGTTGCTTATAATCTGTGCATGCTATTCAATTCACACACCGCTAAGAAATATTGTTATTCAGTATATGTCGTCTGTCATACGCTTGTTTGTTAGAAGGTCACCTTCATGTTTGTTATCTGACAAAAGTTGAATGTATTCTACCATTATAAACACGCTACTCGATATAGTAAAGGCAAGAAAAAGAGAGACGCTGGAAAGTAAGAATTTGTGGTAAATTATCACAAAAAACGAAGAATATAGCCTCCTTGTGAGTACATGTTAATTAAAGAGGACTTGAGTTCTTGTCTGGGTAAGACATTTCTAGATTGTAATTACTGGTATGAGAAGACGTATGACTAAAGCGACTATATCTAACGAAAAAAAATAATATAACGTATCCATGTTTTTATAAGGCTATCAATAGCTCCGGTGCAGGTCATTGTATTTACAGATGTTTCCAGCTAAAGGACCAGGACCACACCCTACAGAAGACCAGTTCTGTGTGCGTGAATACGAAACTGAATACATATTAAACGATTGGTACAGGATTACCACACGTGGTCAAAGGCTTTAAGCGATAACGTTTTCAACCTCTTTTTTTCTTTCTTTTTAGTTTCTCTCTGAATACACACTTTTATCAAAAGTTTTAGTGGTCAGGGAACAAATACTGTATAAATTTTGCTTTGTAGTAATAGCCTTATATAAAGTTTTGTTAGAAATTACAAAATTTTGTATGTATAATGAGAACAGTGTAATATAATAGATTGTTATAGCCCATCCAATTATATCAACCAAAAGTGAGTTGTAAGCAGCCAACAGGTTGGAAATCTGATCCACGGTGGGTAGGTCAGGTGGTACCGAGGGGGATGAACTGTAATATTCTTTTTTAATAACTTTAATATTCAGGTGTTTTAAAGGTAATAAAAGAGTTAAAAAGAAGCCACGTAGGAAAAGAAGAAGTGACAAGAAAAAATGGAAAAGCAAGCCGCGTGTTTCGGTCCTCTCGCAATTGCCAGAAGGGTATGTTTTGGTTATATACGACGTTTTGCCGGAAACGGATACTATCCAAGTATACTTTTTTTTATTGTGTGGCACGCGGTCTTGAAGGTTGGAAGGCCCAGAGTCAGAAGGCACGATAGGGTTGATTGACCTTCTTATGATGGCACCAACTGCGTCATTCGAGAACCAATCTTTCTTTGCGTTTCTTCTGCTATTTCCACATCCCTTCTCCTCCCCTTCCCCGTAAAAAATTGAAAGAAAGATTTTTTTATGTGCTCCTGTGTGTGTCAGTTGGTCGCCGGTAAACTAGTATAGACAACAGAGGTCAAACACTCGATCTGGACAAGGACTTGGGACAGTTAAAAAAAAAAAAAAAAAAAAGTCTTCTCGGAGTAGCATTACCCTTGTGTTAAAGACAAGAAGAGAATTATATTCTAATTACTTGAAGAAACAATGTATTTCTAGAATATACACATATATATTACATATATCCCAACAGACGCACGCAATGCGTAATTAGTGAGAGAATGTCACACGACAAACAGCACACGAGAGACATATTTATTTACTATTTTACATGAAAGACAAATCTCTTCAGGATTGTGGCGACAACTACTGGTGGATATTGTTGAAATGGGAGCTTATCAACTGAACAGTAACATGCTGGTAGTATTAATTGTATAGCTTCTTTGCTTGTCGCCGCAGTCCATCTGGAATACTTTCGCTCAGCTCGAAGAAACAAACAATCTGTTTTTCTTAATAATTGTTTCTTGCCCTTTAAAACGTATGAATAAAATATTACGTTCTTTGCCACGTGGTGAATTCAATTACTTGCAGAACTCTTTATTTGTAATGCATACAGTTTTTTTTTTTTTTTTTTTTTTTTTTTTTTACTGTCAATTGGTTAATTATTAAATCTATCTCCGCAACAAGATATTCTAGAAAAGTTCCAGATTAGGGTATGCCATGATTTTACAAATAAATCTTTCAGTTTATCAGTGGCGGGTCTAGCCCGGGGCCGGGGGGCCTAGGCCCTCCCAGTTTTTCGAGTGACAAAAATAAAGCCCCCCAGTTTTTACCTTCTAGATCCGCCACTGCAGTTTATTGTCCCACGAATATTCACTTTAGGCTAAGAAGAAGATGATTAAACCAGTGAATGATGATTGAAAATAATGGTGGAATGAGAAAGTGGGAGTACCCCGACAAAACCCACAGACACGATGTTATTCACCACAAACTTACTTGGCCGGGGGTCGAACCAGGGATCCTAGGTAATAGAGGTAAATGCTCTACCACTGAGCTACCGTGTCCCTTATGATTTTACAGGTGTCATTACACACTGCGATTGTGTTTAAACATGTATTTTGGTTTCTTCACAAATGAATGTCGACAAATAAATAATACACTGCAACAGTTGTTACCAGATTGTAAACCCTTATGAGGGAATCACCTGATTAATTCTTTGTATATAAACAAGACCGTTTCCAACATATTCACTAGTGAATAGTTCTTTTTTCTTTCCTTTTAGTTCAAAACATTATTTTACCAAACATTTTTTTTTATATAATTTGAAAAATATTTTGAAGACGCTGGGCTTAGTGAATGAGAAATGTCTAGTACGTGTATATTTTGTTTTCTTAAGAATGTTTCCAGAATTCTCCAAATTATTATTCAATTAGTTACTTTATAGTGTTACGCTGAATGTTAGCAAGTTTGCTTTTTGGTGCGCCTGACGGATGCAGCAGAATTTTTAGTATTAACTGAGCATCATGGTGCGTTAAGGAGAGTTACCTGAAAGAAAATATAGCCAAGTCCTGTCCAGAAAGGCAGAAATAACGGCAGCAATAGCTGATATGCTAAACACATCATTCTACCTAAAATCCGTTGGCATAGCGATTCATGGGATGTAGGGCCAGCGTGTAATATGTAATAATTATTTTGGGAATAATAAATCAGAGGACTTTTCATTTTTCGTTTAGTTAAAGAGAATATTTGTTAAAGTAGCAAGACTGCAATATTTTTAATAAGAAGAAAAGGAAATCAACCATGTCTTTCCATTTTTCGCTGATACCGTACGTGATCATATTCATAATCTTGGACTATCTATTGGATTTCATTACATTTACTATGTGGTCCAGGAAAGCTAGTGTCTTCCAGTTGGACAGAATACGTGGTGTGTTGGAAGCAGGGTTGCCAACCGTCCCGATTCTGTTGAGACTGTACCGATTTCTGACTTATTTTTCCCGCGTCCCTACTGGACATTCGTCGGGACGCATACTGTTCCGATTTATCGATTTTCAAAGTTAATTAATATTTTACTGGGCCATTTTTACTAAGGAATAACTTTTTCTTTTACACACACAGTTTTAGGTATAGAATCAATTTTACAGATTTATGTTTTGACTCATTCATTCAGGTCCGTGTCATTCAGCTGACTATTTACACTGTTGCCAAAGACTCGCCGTACATGTAGTCGTCTCCGGGAGAGAAAGTGGGGTTCCAACATCGATTGCCCCATCCCGATATTTCTTAAGAAAAGTTAGCAGCCCTGGTTCGAACTGCTGTTGTCAAAGACAATGCAACAAGAGACAATAGCTCTGACGGCAAACAGAACGTTTAACAAGTCATAATTCTATAATCGTATACGAATATGACATAACGTTTTTGTAGTAAATGATTTCTAAATAACATAAATAACAGTACTTGCATATAGGGTGACCATAAAATTTTCAGCTGAAAACGGGACAGGTTCCGGCTTTTTAAAAATCATGAGAAACGAGAATCAGATTAGTGCGTAAATTAGTTCCTGTTTACCTTAGCAATACCTAATACATCTATATAGTAATATAATGCATATAAGCTATAAAATATAAACAGCGTTTAACTTGCAATATAGTAGGACATGATACTGCCTGCATTTGCTCTTTTGTCCTAGCTTGAATCCTTTGTATTACCTTGGGTGAGAACTTGACTCTTGAACCGAAGAATGCAAGAAGTATTTCTCAGAAGAACCTATGCTCTTGAGAATAGCTTTCTAGTCTTCACTAGTCTTTCATAGAATTTACTGCAGTTCTCTGTGAAGTTTGGAATTTTGGAAATGCTGTGTTGAATATCCGACCAACAGGGTGTATTCTGCAGGAGAAACCATTCATTTTTTTTATGTTCACCATAATAATACTTTCTCATTTTTCAATTCACGCATGTACTGTAAAATTTGCCAACAGTGACTAAGAAATCCTCAGTCTTGATATCAAGCAGTACTGCGAACTATAGATCATATTTAATGTAAGGAATTTCAGTTCAATTCTTGTCTCTCTCTTATTGTTAATTATTAATACCGTTACAAGGAGTAAATGCATTGGGTTTGTTATTTACTTCTTTCGCTTGCACAAAACGGTACAAATACTACTTTTTTCCATCTACTGACGGGACAGCCGGGACACACCCCTAAAACGAGACTGTCCCAGTCAAAACGGGACATGTGGTCGCCCTATACTTGCAATAAGTTAAGTAAGATTCAACATTCAACAACTGAGAACAGCACGGTTAGTGACTTTAGTTACTTAGAAACATCCTAAAGGAGTACTGTAGTGATTGGTAACCAACTTTTTATCTTTCCTTTGGTTTACTGCACATGAAGCTATTTATTAGACGTCTGGTTTCGTTAATCCTGTGAAAAATTTGCCGGCTTTCCAGTCCCGTTGTCCTGCAGTCGGCTTCTAAACGATGCTTGCGATAGTGTATTGACAGTCAACTAATGCTGTTGTTATTTAGCTATTGTTATCAGAGCCGAATTTATCATTAGGTCCATTAGGCCAGAGTCTAGATCAGCGTTTCCCAACCGGTGTGCCGTGAATGGGTCACTGGTATGCCGCGAGAAATCGACACAAAATTATTAATTTTAAAGCAATCAAATTGCAAAACGTAGGGAAAAATGTATATTTGTATTTCACATTACTATGAACCTCTACTATGAATCTACAATTATAAGTTCATATTGAGTTAGTGTTCTGTATATTTCTAATGTTGAAAAAAGTATTTGTTATCATTGTTATGACCATTATTGCTTCTTTATTGTTGCAGACTATTTCGTAACTTGAAAATTTAAAAAATCATTCAATCCTTTCGACAAATTACCTACGTTTGTATTTTAAAAGTAAAAGAGATTTGTTTGTTCGTTCGTTATTTAGTGATCTTCCTTCTTAGTAAAAGGTTGGATACAGTTTTTAAAAAGAAAGCGTATTTTTAAAAACCTGAGTCCAATATTTCATTGCAATTGTTTTCTATTTTTAAATTAGAATGAAAAATAAGAATAATGATTTACCACGGGGGGAAACCAGTGATCAAGCTTTCTTCTTTGTGAGAAGGAGATCAATAATCACAGAAGAAATCACTGTGTTTTATATTAGAAATAATAATATCTATAAGTGTGCCGCGAGAATCCAAGTAACACTCGTAGTGTGCTGCAAGTTGAAAAAGGTTGGGAAACGCTGGTCTAGATGCACAACTTTCTTAGGGGCGCACGTTAGACGAAAATTTAATATGCAAAACAAACAAAAAAATCAAAAGTTTAATAATAATAATAATAATAATAATAATAATAATAATAATAATAATAATAATAATAATAATAATAATAATAATAATAATAATAATAATAATATGATTAAAATAATAAACACATTTTCATACACTGTTTCATAATACCGCTTCTTTCCTGTATTTCATTTACTTTTATGATTTTTATGTGAATACAAAAACATAACAATGAAGGAGGTACTTTTATTTCTTGTAATCAAAATAATTATTTTGTATTACAGTAAAATGTAAATTTCAACGTTTAAAACAGTTATTTTATCATTTTAGTTATATTAGTAATGTTTGGATATTCACTTCTTTCGGACAAAAGTTTAAAACCAATTTTCTTTACTATCCCACTGATATATATTGTAATAAAATGTGCGGACCACCAAACTAAACTTTCTCGTTTCAATATCGTGTTAGGCTGCAGATTATGCTGCAGCTATTACTGAAACATTTATTAGTGAAACACGATCAAAATTATAAGATGTTTTTGGAAAACTCCAAAGAAAACTCTATCTCACAAAGTCCTCGTGCACTTTTTTAATGAGAAATCACTTAAACCATATATTGGAGTTTTTATTGAAATAATTTATGATGATGATGATCATCATCATAGATGTTCTGCTATTATTGGCAGGTCACTTGTCGCAACTGACGTGAGAAGGTTTCGTGCTTCTTCGTGGTCTTCGGCTAACCTCTTTGTCTTCACGTACGATTCTTTTGCTTTGGAACCAAAATCGCACGAGTAATAAGAAAAGACACTCACTATCAAGAGTAAATTATCCATGGGAATATTTTCCTGATAAATGATTTACACAACCTTATAGAGTTATTAATAAAATATTTATTTATTATCACCTGAGTCATTTTTGAGAAAATTGTCTGAGAGGAAACACACCCTTTGTGGATTTTTTTTTTCAGAACAAATTAGTTTTACCATATTGGTTGTTATTAATGAAACATTTAGCTAAGAAATGTGAACAAAATCACCTGTTGTTTTTGTGAAAATTGTCCGGAAAACAACTTACCCCCAAGAGTAAGCTTCATCTTGTGTATTTCTTCAAAACAAACGAGTTATGCTATATTGTCAGATGATTAGTAAAATCCTTTAGTTATGAAATATGAAAAAAAAAATAGCCTGAATCTTTTGAGATAATCGGTCCTTAAAAAGATTACCCCTAAGAATAAACTACACCTCGTACATCTATTCAGGACAAATGAGTTATGCTTTATTGTCAGGTTATTAATGGTATATTTATTTACGAAATATGAATAAAATCGCCTGAGTCGTTCTTAAGAACATCGTCTGAATGGAATTCAGCCATGAGTAAGCCATCCTCTTGTTTCTTTTTCAGGACAAACGAGTTACACGATATTGTGAAGTTAATACTGAAATATTTAATTCTGAGATTTGAACAAAATAGACTGAAACGTTTTTGAAAATATCATCCGAAAAAAGCTCACTCCTAAGAGTAAATTACTCCTTCTGCATGATTTTCCTGGAGAAATAACTTATATCACAGTATTAGGTTGCTAATAAAATATTGATTATTTTTTTGTTGCACGATTATACCTCGAGGCTAAGGGAGATGGGTGATAATGGTGGAATGGAAGAAGTGGGAGGAAACAGAGAACCGCCCGAAAAATGCACACACACATGGTGTTCGTTCACTACAAAGCTCACTTGGTGTGGGCTGGCATCGAATCAAAGACCCCAGGAAATAAAATACTAATGTATCAAACATAAACAAAATCGTTAGATCTGTTTCCGAGAAAAATGCATTTTCTTTTAATTTTCACCCTTCAATAAATTACCCCTTTTTTTTGTAAATAAGAAGAAAATTTGACCCCGCCCCTGGAAAACTTCATAAAAATCTTAAGTTTAAAGTTTGGTGCTAAAACGTAGAATAGTATGGCTTCTAGGCAAATGAACACATTTATATTGAGAGAAACAGTCTGACATCCAAAACTTATTTTATCGGGATGTGGGACCAAACGATCACCATACTTTCTTCTCTCCTATTGTCGTTCTATGTAAAAATGAAACTAATCAATTCTCTGTAACTTTATTTTGTGAAAGATCTTAAATTTGTAACAATTCAAAATCTTTTTTTTTTTTTTTTTTTTTTTGCAGGAGATTCAAAATGAGACTTTAAAATTTAAACAAAAACGTTGAAATAAATATATACGTAACGTAAGTTTATTTTTATTTATTTATTTATTTAAGTTTATTGTTCTAAAATGTTGTAAGTCAGGCAAGAGAGTGTCAAATACCTTTCGGCCTAAGGATGGCAAAATATTAAATCTAACGATGATTGTTATTGTTCGAGAACTATTTTAGGCGCGGGAGTTCATGTTAGATTATTTTTGTACGAAGAAGAGATGTTTATAAGTATACATAATTTAGCCCCTATATTTCATTCAACATTTCTGCATACAGAAATAATGGAACGTATGTTTTGAGCTACTTTTCATTTCCCAAAATTTACTATTTCCCTAAATTTTCCTGGGAAAGCGTACAAGTGGGATAATACAGGGTTTTCATAAAGTCTGGACGGATTTAATTTGCTTATAATTATCATAAAAATGCTCATAATTAAATCAAATAAAGTGCAAACGGTAGTGGAAGGATTAAATTTTTAGTTGGTATTTCTGCAACATATCCAGGTACGAATCTCCATTCACGGTCTCCTCTTCCAAAAAAGAACGGTCCAATCAGATGATCATAGGACACAGCGCACCAAACGTTCACTTTAGGGCTATCTCTCTCATGTGTCTCAAATTCCTTTGGGTTTTCCGTGCCCGAAACGCGACAGTTGTGTCGGTTAACCTTCCCGGACTCATGGAAGGTTGCCTCATCTGAGAACATGATGGCTGAAAGGAGAACGTCGCCATGTTCCAACTGCTTGAGCATGGCGTCACAGAAGTTGAACCGATGTCCAAATCTTCATCATGCAGATCCTGGACTATCTTGATTTTGGAACCTTTGGACTTGATCGTCTTCTTGGCTATCTTAAACACGGTTGTCTGTGGAATTCCGAGTTCCATGGATCGTCTAGGAATCGACTTCTGTGGGATGTTGATGATGCTTTCCCTTACCCTGCTCACTGTTGCAGGCGATGTTGGTGGCCTCCCACTTCGAGGACGGTCCAGGACGCTTCCTGTCTCCAACAACTTAGCATGCCACTTTCGGATTGCACTCTCAGTCGGTGCCGGATTTTTGAACTCTTCGGTGAACTTTCGACACACCAGAATTGGTGATTTTAGCTCTGCGTACCACAGAACACATTGCGCTTTCTCTTTCACCGACGCCATCTTTGATACGGTAAAAAAAATAGTCTTCTCAGAGGAGTTTTTCATTTATTTATTTCTTTAAAAGACACACACACCAATACAGCTTACAACTTACTTTTAACAGTCAACATTGAAACAACAATGGAAACAACAATGGATGGAATTTGGTAAGAAACTGACCCTTGCCCTCCCTCTCCCTCTATCAACGTGTTCAGAGTTGCCGCTTATCTAACAGTGTTGCCAACTAAAAATGTAATCCTTCCGCTACCGTTTGCACTTTATTTGATTTCATTATGAGCATTTTTATGAAAATTATAAGCAAAATAAATCTGTCCAGACTTTATGAAAACCCTGTACTTTATTTCTTCCGAGCGAAAATAGGAAAAAGAGAAAGAAGTACTGTCGATTGTGATTTTCAACGAATTTACACGTCTCATGGGTCGTTTACACCGAAAAGGTGATTTCTAAATATCTTTCCGTTCGTTTGTTTCGTTTGTCCCAAAGTATATTCACTCGCCTAAAGGCTAAATCGTTCAACGTATCCGCATCAAATTTTAAACTTAAGTTTTAATAAGGTTCTTTAGGGAGAAGGTTCAAATTTCCTTTCTAATTCCGAAAATAAGGGATAAGGCTTTCTGAAGGGTGAAAATGAAACATTGCAATTTTCTCAAAAACGGTTCTAACGATTCTGTTTATATTTCATATATATCAAAATTTCATTAACATCCCTAAACTATGGTTTAAGCCATTTTTGTAGGAAATATTACAGGGATTAATTCTTTTAGGACGATTTTTTGAAAAGGGGCTCGTGTGATTTTGTTCACACTTCAAAAATAAATATTTCATTACTAATCTGACAAAATGGTATAACTTATTTGTCCCTGAAAAATCTGCGAGAGGTAGTTTATTCTTTGGAATGGGTTTTTTCGGACGATTTTTCTCGAAAACGACCCAGGTGATTTTAGTTTAGTCTTATACTGAGATTTTCTTTTTCTTTTTTTTCTTTGACAATTTTCTCAAATACGCCTCATGAGATCTTGTTGATATTTTAAGTATAAATATTTCATTAATGATTTTAATAATGTGTTCTAATGAAAAAATTCACAAGGGGTAGTTTACTTTTGCAATTTACGTTTTTTTTTTTTTTTTTTGACGAAGTTTTCCGAAAACATCTGGTAAGTTTGTTCGTATTTCACAAAAAAATATTCCATTCATAATTGTATTATAACTTAACTTACTTTAAGGAATTGTATCGAGAAAATTTAGTGCGGTGACCGGTACTTTGTATTTATTTATTTCTTACATTGAGGGAAAACAGTAGCAAATCTTGTGATAGAGAAAATGAAATAAATAATTCGAGATTTCAACAAATTTACACATTCCATAGCCTCCACATGCTAATAAATAAATAAATAAATGAAAAAATAAAACAACAATCTTAGAAATGATCTAAAAATGGTTCAAATGATTGCGATCTTGGCCAAGAATTTCAGGAATGATAAAAAAATGTATCAGAAGATTGCGATCTCGGCCAAATTACATTTTGAATCAGGGACCACAAAATTTCTGAACGGCCCCTAAATCGAGTTTTCGTATTTTTACGGAATAAGCACGTCATACTGAGTTAAGTGATAATTTCGGTTTGGCTACACTATATGTAGTTCTCAAGATATTAAGACCTACAAGAAAATTTTTGATTGAATGAAACATTGGATTTTTTGGATCAGGGGCCACAAAATTTTTGAACGGCGCCTAAATAGAGCTTTTTTTTTTTTTTAAACAGAATAAGCACGTCATACTAAGTCAAGTTAAATGATACTTTGGGTTTGATTTCACTATAAGTAGTTCTCCAGATATGAAACCTACAAGAAAATTCTTGCCTGAAATATATTGATCCAATTAATTTTTGGATTGCGTCTGTCCTTTCGTTCCGATGTACACACTCAGGTAAAGCCCATACCATTCGACCAAATTTTACACTTAAGCTTTTATAAAATATAAGATTCTCCATGTTTTATTCGATTGTATAATTCTTTAGAATAGTCAGGTGATACCTGCTTAACCCTTCAATATATATATATATATATATATATATATATATATATATATATATATATATATATATATATATATATATTTCATTAAATTACCCAAGGAAATTCTGTGGCTACAAAATGGAGGCATTGAACCTCATACAAGGGTTAAAAGTAAGAAAATTATGAAAGTTGAAATAAAGCTGTGTTGCTAAGAACATTTATACCATGCAAATCACACGAAAGCACTTTGTATCTTGTTTTTATTATTATTTTTCTTTTTGTTCACGGGTACTAAACTAGGAGCAGATTAATATCAAGCGCAGTTAGGCGCAATTAAGACAAAAGGTGCGGCATCATATAGTGTGTAGTGTGCTGTTAATTGCGGTGTGGTCTCTTGAATAATAATAACAATAAAAAAGTAAGTATGTAATCTCTTCATCACAGGAGGTTTTTAAACAATTTTCACTTATTCTTGAAATGTTAGTTCTCTTTTTAAATTTTAGTGTGCATAAAAGTATATGAGCGTTAAAAAAAAAAAAAAAAAGTTCAAAAGTGGCTGTGTATGTCATCCAAAACTTCAGGAAACTCAAGGTTAGTTTAAAGACGTCTAAATTTGACAAAAAGTAACACGTAATTTCGTCTTTTTAAGGACAATAAAAATATGAGTGCCTTCTGTTGCTTATCATTCAGTGTCTGTAATAAAAATTCGGATTGGCGTAAGTGGTTAGGCTCACTAGTGAGTATCGTATTTTTATGTGCGTGGTATTTTAGAATTACTGGAAGTTCGTGGATTTTTTTTTTTTTTGGCAATTTGCGTTGTTGGTAACTTTGTGTTACGGCCCTTAAATATATTGTTGCAATCGTTACCATAGCAACAAGAGCTGTTCAGTTACTTGTATTAAGAATTGTGAGATATGTTATAGGCAGTGATAATTTCAGACGATTTTTTCCAAAGGAGAATTACAAATCACAGGGGTTTAAGTAGTACTGCTAAAATACTCGTACTACTTAAAGAGGACGATCGTGGGAAGGGGGATTTAGTAGCTCCAGGGTAAATTTAAACTGAAATCATCACTGATTGCTGGCACACTGCTAATTAGCTGTTGACAATGCAAATTATTGCATTGTTATCTTGAGTATAGAATAATTTCTGACAATTTCCATTGTTGCTAACTTACAAGGAGAAAGTAGACTTTGGAAAATTAACTTCGTTGCCATCTTCCACTAGGTAGTAGCACACATTTAAAGTGTTAATATTACAAACTGGGAGAGCGCAATAGCCAAAAGTAGCGGAGAAAAAGCGTCTTTAAGTTTCCGACTTTCCGCATATATTATACGACGCGTTAAATTATCAGATGACGGCGTGGCAGAGTGAGGGGTATCTACACGTCATGTGTAAAGAGTCCCGGGCTCGATTCCCACTCAAGTCAATGTTTTGTTTTCTGCTTTAACCAATAAAGTAGCCATTTGTAACTACAAATAAAATATTAATTCACCATATGCTTATAATGCATAAAACAATAGAAATATTCAAATCAGTTGTAAAACCTTGCAATGTTCCATATTAACAAGCAACAAAATGTAGCCTATTCCTTAAATATGTTGATATCACGAGTTATATTACGATTACAAAAGGAGTTGTGTAAAAATGTTCCTGATGCTTCGTGTCTATATCTGTGTATCTATATCTGTGTACAGTGTGCGAATTACAAGGGAAATGAAGGGAAATCCCCTTTGGTGATATTGGATGTATGGTATAACCAGGGGCGTCATTTCAGACGACAATAGCAGGGGAAAGTCAGGGGTATCATTTATTGGAGCAAGAGGGGGCAATTGCCCTTCAAAGAGTTTGAGGAATACATGACTTTAATCGATTATCTACTAATATACTAGTACAAAACGTGAAAGTCTTATATCAGTGGTGCTCTTGCCTTCCCTCAAGAGAAGTCTGAAATGAGCCTCAGGTTATAACATACATCCAGTATTCCCAAAAAGGATATCTCCCTCATCCCCCTTGTAATTGGCACATTGTTCACAGATATAGACACGAAGCGTCAGAAACATTTTTACACAACGACTGTGGTAACCATAATATAACTCGTGATATCAATATATTTAAGGAATAGGTTACATTTTGTTGCTAGTTAGCATGGAACATTGCAAGGTTTTACAACTGATTTGAACATTTCCAATGTTTTATGCATTATAAGCATATGATGAATTAATATTTTACTTGTAGTTTCAAATGGCTACTTTATGGGTTAAAGCAAAAAATAAATAAATAAATAAATAAATAAATAAATAAATAAATAAATAAATAAATAAATAAATAAATAAAATAAATAAATAAATAAATAAAAAATAAAAAAAAGACTTGAGCTTGAATCGCACGCTTTACAAGTGAAGTATAGATGCTCCTCACTCTGCCACACCGTCGAATCGTCGAATCATATATGCGGCGAGTTGGAAACTTTAAGACGCTTTTCCTCCGCTACTTTTGGCTATTGCGCTCTCCCAGTTTGTAATATTAGTACTTTAAATCTGCACTACTACCTCGGGGAAGATGGCCTGAAGTCCATTTTCCAAAGTCTGCTTTCCACTTGTTAGACTATGTTGTGTCCTTTAAGAGTAGTGTTCGTATCGTTACCATGATAACGAAATTTAGTCACTTATCAATGACAACGATTCTGTGAATGATATATAATTCAACAAACAATTCGTTCCTTCTATGGTGGCACATTCTGCTTAATAGACTTCCAAACTACACTATGGATAAGTGTGGGAAGTATTATAGATCGGCGTTGGTAGTCCGTCCGACAGTTGACAGGTGTCAAAGCAAAAATTAGAAGATATATCGAGATGCGGTTTCTAGCAATCAATTCAGCGTCCCAAGGATAGGTTCCATCCACTCCGTTAACTCTCTATTCAAACTTGAAATGGTTCAAATTGGCCATTTCCTGTTTCTATGTTTATTGCCATAGAACAGAAAGGGGGACAAATAGCGAGAAGCTGGTTCTAGCAAACGATCAGTATCTTAAAACAACATATCATGACTATTCGGAACATTATACCAAAACCAGAAGTTTTTCAAATTCACCATTACTTACGGTTTCAACACTGATTTCAACATTTATCCCTATAGAACCAAAATGGGAAGAAATAGCGAGAAATGGACTTTTGCAAACGATTCAGTGCCTAAAGATAACATTTTATGACTAACTAGAACGCTCTATTAAACAGAAAATAGTTGAAATTAACTATTACTTCCGCTTTCAATACTGAATTTCAAAGAGCATGAACGGTAAATGCTATCAAGATATTTTTTTAAAAATCGATTTAGCGTCCCAAGAATAGTTTTCACCTGCTTTATTTACCTTCTATTTTAACAGGCAGTGGTTAAATTTAGCCATTTCCGATTTCAACCTTCATCACTTAGAACGAAAAGAGTAAAAAATACCGAGAAACTATTTTTTTTTTTAACGATTTAGCGTCTCAAGACAACATGATATGACTATCCACATCAATCTAACCAAAACCGAAAGATTCAAATTTATTATTATTTCTGGTTTCAATGCTGATTTCTATAGAGCAAAAACGGTAAAAAGATATCAAGAAGCAGCTTTTTGCAGTCGATTCAGTGTCCCAAAAATAAGTTCTATCTCATCTTTTAGCCCTTTATTCAAAGCAGAAGTGGTTGAAATTAACGGTTTTTGGATTCAGCTCTTATTACTACAGAACAAAAGCAGTAAGGGGTAGTGGGTAATGTTATATATATATAATTACAATAATAAACTCAAATGTTAGAGATGGATGCTGAAACTTTGCCCAAAGACAAATTGAAGTTATAATCAGAGAATAATGCATGAAGACTTTCTAAGACTTCCATACTATGTTATGTATAACTATAGAAAGTATTACAGAACGATTATGCATATCCATCTACTCAATTGTCAATAGGTACCAGAGATTTTGTTTCAAAAAAAGGAAAAGATCTAAAAAATATGGATCCATTGCTCTGAAAACAAGTTTCATCACCAGGGACATTAAACTCAGCGTCTCCAATGAGGTGGAATTTTTGTAGGTCACAAAAATTCAGAAAATTTAAAAGTATGCATTACTTTAGGAAAGAGCCATATCAGGATAATTTTAAGGGGCAGCAAGATGGAGCACAGAGGTTTGTTTGTTTATGCAAGTTTAGTGCCCTTCAAATGACCAAGACTATATGAGACGTGGACCTACGGTCTAAGTTGGAATCCAAACTACAGTGATCTGTTCAAATATTTAATGCTCTTCCGCCAGGAATTGAACCAAAAGCACACGCTATAGCCACTAGACCAGCGGATAGATTAAACATGGATTATTTTCGCCTTTCTATAAAGTGCGCAAGGCGGTAAAGATACTATGAAGAGAGGATTGGACTTATTAAATGATAATAAAAAGTGAAATTATAATTCTAAATAGAAGAAATTAACAGAAAACTATAATGCGTCAAATATTCTACGTAAATATGTGCCAGGGGATAGTGCTAGTATAATAGAGTGACGTACGCAGAATTTCATTAAGGGAGCTCAAGCACTCATTTCCATATCGTTACATGGCACACATGATTTTAGCTAATACGCCATATCTTAATGTAGTAAATGCGTATTTTTCCACATCACAGTCAAAGGGAAGTTAAAGTACGGAATCCCCTTTTGCGTACGCCACTAGTATAATATTCATTATGTTGATTATGATTTTACTTTCAGTATGTGCTGAACAACAAAAGAATCGAAACAGTATCATGAAAAACGCCCGATATTGAACATTTTGTAATATCTTTAATTCGGGCTCTATTTTGAGATCTTTGATGATAGAACACGATTATGACCAATAACTTAGCCCACATGCCATCTTTATTAAGTTCATTCTGACGCCTCGTAGAAATAAATAACCACAAATCAAATAACTTTCCACTCTAAGTGTGTATTCAAGGCACATATGACTTGCTTAAGTATCATCTAACAGTGTCGTGGCAGTAACTCAAAATCTTTATTGACGTATTCAATGAAACATCATAAAAAACAAAAGTAATGATCATTAAAACCAGTTGGTTTTTGTTTTATGGTTTATCATAATAATAATAATAATGGTGAGTTATTTGATAAATGTGCAAATGCCGTGTGTTCTCTTTCATTAGCAGATTTGACCTTGACAGTGAAAAAAGGCAGCAAAAAGATCTATTTAATTGAAGATTTACACCTGGCAACGCTGAGATCTACAGGTGAGGAATCAAGTTCAGTAGTTGATCTTCATTTTCAAAAAAGTCTTATGTCACGATATGTACCAATAGAATTGTAATGCCAATCCTTTGATATATTTTAGTTAAGAGTTGCAAACTAAATTTTATTTATATGCAAATTAAGAATATGAGAGACAGCAACGCGTTCATATTGTTTTTCGGAAGGAGGACAAAAGATTGACCATAAACCAAGTCACGAATATACTGTACATACATCTTGGTGCATATAATGCTTAATGCAAAACAAAAATTATATACGAATGTTGAATAACTTTGTTAACTTAATATATTGAACACTGTCAGTGGCGTATTTAGGAGTTTGTTTCGGAGGGGCTATGCACAACACAAGGAAGCAAGGGGGGCAATTGCCCATCTGAGTTTGAAAATTAGATATATTTTAATCGATTACCTACTAATATACTAGAAAAAAACGTGAAACTCGTATGTCTGTGGAGTATCTTACCCTTCTCCCAAATCAAATCTGAAATGACACTCCTGCAAACACACGTTGAATATTTGTAATCTCATTTCAACTGAACTGATTTCATTTTAGAGAGAGAGAAAAAAAATGGAAATATTCAGTTTTATCCGTGTACGTTTTTACCTGAAAGAAAATGTTGAGACAAGTTGAAGCTGAAATATACTCATTGCAGTTTTAATGGCAAGAACTGCAAACTCTTGAATCTTATTTGATATGATACACACAAAAATTTAACAACGAAACTGACCTTTTATTCTATAAATAGAAGAAAAAGAAAAAGCAACCTC
The DNA here is from genome assembly GCF_964235325.1 of Thermobia domestica. Taxonomy (NCBI): domain Eukaryota; kingdom Metazoa; phylum Arthropoda; class Insecta; order Zygentoma; family Lepismatidae; genus Thermobia; species Thermobia domestica. The sequence continues at coordinate 133,074,230 of NC_137456.1, read as the reverse complement.
TTGGCCTACCTAATTTATTCCCCCCTCTTGATTTTCTTTAATTCAAACATTTACCTTTCTTTATAACTAAAGTATGTAAATATTCCTTTGGTATAAAATTGGTATGTTGATATTTGTGCAAGTTGGTGTGGAACACCAATTTCGCTTATCAGTTCCTCTTAGTTTTTGTGTCACTGACGACGGCCAACTTGAATCATAACTAACAATGGTCGAAAGTATGATAGGAGAAACGAAAGAAAGCACCAACTAAGAAAAAGAAACAGAAGAGTAGAATGGACGAAAGAAAGAAGAATAGAACGGCAGTTCTTACATGAATGAAATTTGATATATACAGTATAATTTCTGAATAAAGTCAGTGAACAAATAACAAAATGGATAGTCAATAAAATTCTTAGAAGTGGTAAGAAGGATTATTCTTATACGTGGAATGCGAAAAACTAACAAATTTATTTCGAGGGAGGGGAGCTTGAGCACGATAGCCCTCCTAAATACGCCACTGAGTACTGTACCGTCTAAGTAAACAAATCTAGTATGTTTTCACGCGTATTTCAAAGATCCAAACTCTGCAAAGTCCCTTGCCGGACCGGACAGCCGTGTAAGAAGCCACTTTATAAAATCACTTGCCTTCGGCTAGGTGGTAACTTCGGCCAGAGAGCTCCGTATTTGCTCGAACTATGGCTTCGTACCTAATATTTCAGCCTTCGCTTTTGTGCTTTGCAGGGCGGGAATACACCTACGGCATTATTCCTCGTGAAAAATGTAAACCGCTCCCTTAGAATTATCATTTCTATCAAAGTGTAATGATTAAAATCTATCTCGGTTCAAGTGTTGTGTTCAAAAGTTCATTTCAAATGGTTCACCCATTTTCCCCTGATGATGAGACTGACAACCTAGAAGTTATTTTTGTATATTGGAAATATATATGCTGTGACATATTCCCACTTGTTTACAATAAGTAATTCAACTACCAAGTTCCATATTTCTAACATGTCTCTAGTCTCAAAGGACTTCGAGATATGGCCATCTTATTATAACAATTGCAATTCCTACCTTTTTTTCCTCCATTCTAAGGAAAACATCAGAAAATGTTGAAACACGTCTTTAATTATAAACTAGTCGAAATGCCCGTTCTTTGCACGGAAAGAATACGTTTATGGAAACATTTTTGCTTCCTTTCTCCCTTAAGATACACATTTCAAGGAAAGTGTAATTAGAAAAACACAGAAGATATTTTTTATTTTTTTGTATAAAGTTTGAACTGCTCAACCCCATTAGGATATGCCCCTTAATCAATGTGACATGATAAAAATCTTTAGACAAGAACTATGTTCTAAGATTATTTTAAATAAGTTAAGCCGTTTTCCGTGATGCGATCACAAACAAAAGACAACAGTTATTGCAATAGGACGAAAAAATATAGAAATTGCACCTTCCTCCCTTCACAAAGGAATTTTGGAAAATGCTGGGTCATATATGCACTTATTTGTAATGAGGAGTTTAAATATAGATTTTCGTCTTCCTAACTTGAGTGGTTCATGAGATACTATTTTCCGCATTAATTTTGAGATCCATTCTCCTTTAAGATACAATTTTTAGTCACAGTGGAATTCAAACCTAGCTCGAGGTAGATAATAAGCATGTTCCATAGTCCATTTCAAAGCTTTCAATCATTTTCCCGTGATAAGATTACTAACAACAGGCAATAAACTTCCCTTTTAATTCGGAATGAAAAAATAATTGAAAATGTATCTTTTCTTTTAAAACGGGAATTTAAAAAAACGCTGGGACACGTAACCGCTTATTTTTAATGAGGAGTTTATATGCCGAGTTTCAATCTTCTAACTTCAGGGATTTAAACGGGATTCTATGCAAAACCTTTAATCCCCATTACCTTCCTTTGTAACGTATTTAAAAAAAAAAAAAAAGAAAAAGAAAATATTCTTTCTTATGTATCGCTCTCGTAACAAAAAGAGTTTTCTGTCCAACTCTCAGGTTTCTGTGTAAATTAATATGACCTGAATATTCAATGAATCACTTTCGTTCTTCTCTATACTCGTACATATTGCCCCTCCCTCTTCCTTTCCAGGGTTGTAATTTTCGATTAAATATGTGTTTCCGTTAATTTTAATAACGAGTTTATTTAACGAATTTCAGAACTCAACTTAAACGAATCATTAAGAATTTTGTGGATAAATATTGGGAAATCTTAATATTATAGAAATTGTTCCCTTTATCTGTTTAGCAGAAGAATTTTCTCAGAAGCTGACAACGTATTTAATGTTTCATATATATCATCTTCTATGAAAATTCCCTTATAAAGATATAAAGAGGATAATTTCTAAATATATTAAGAGTTTTTATACGGATTTTGCATCCCTAACTTAAGTAAATCCGCACAATAAACATTTTTCAATAAAGAAAGGAAAATTTGGATATTATAGAAGTAACCACCTTCCCCCTTCCCCCTAAAGAGAGGAATTTTCTAAAATGCTGGCGTATTCCCATATTTCCTTATTCTTGATGAAGAATTTATATACCGAATTTCATATCTCTAACTTTAAAAAAATCCCCACACAAACATATTGTCAATATATAAAGGGAATTTACAATATTATAGAAATGTCCCTTCTTTCTCCCTTAGGAGCGGAATTTCCAGAACTCTGAAGCACGTATAATCTCTTGTTTTTAATTAAGAGTTTATAAACCTTATTTCACATCTCCACTTAAGTAATTTCCCACATTGAACACTTACTCCATAAAAAAGGGAAATTTGGATGTTATAGAATTGAGTCCAGTTTTCCCTAATGAGAGCAGAGTTTTCCAAAAGGCTAAAATATGTTTTTCTTATTTTTATATGAGTTTATATACCGATTTCCGGACACTTTGTGAATAAATACAGAAAATTTCAATATTAAGGAAATTGGCCCTCCCCCTCCACACACACAGGAGCGGAATTTTCGAAACCACTGAAATAGATATTCCTTAATTTCAATTAAAAGTTTGTAAACCGAATGTCATATCTCCATCTTAAACGAATCCCCACATTCAGTACCTTGTGAATAAATAAAGGGAATTTTCAATATTAATGAAATTGTCCCCTTTTCTCCCTTAGGACCGAAATTTTCGAAAACGTTGAAACACATCTCTAACGCGAGGCATTCGTGAAATACAAATTCCCGGGTAAAATTTTAAACTTCCGTTGTCCCCTCTCCCCTTTGAATAGGTATTCCCAAAAATTCGACCTTAATCCTTACCTTACTGTGACAAAAAATATCAATTTTCGTGTCTCTAATCTAAAAGAATTTCGGAATATGGCCATCCTGTTATAACAATTTATCTCCACCCAATTTTCTTTCCGCCTTTTTTCTTCTCTTCTAGGGGAAACATAGAAGAATGGTGAAAAACGTATCAAATTATTTTAAAAGGGAAGTCCGTATACCTAATTTCATATTTCTACCTTTCACATATTCCGAGATATATACATTTCACTATAATCATTGCTACTCCCATTTTCCCCTTTCCTGAAGAATTTCCAAACCTCCTTCCTTAGTGCTACCTTACGTCACAAAACCCATGCCGTGTCAAAACTTCAAGCTTTTAACTCAAGCGGTTTGGTCTGGACGTTGATCAGTCAGTCACTCATTCACTCAGGACTTCTTTCATGATTTGACACCACTTTTCTTACTTTAAATAACATTATTACACATTCTATGGCAGCGTTTCCCAACCGGTGTGCCGCGGCACACTGGTGTGCCGTGAATGGGCCGCTGGTGTGCCGCGAGGAAATCGAAACAAATTATTAATTCTACAGGAACCAAATTGCAAGACATAGGAAAAAATGTACACTTGTATTTCACATTACTATGAACCTCTACTATAAATCTACAATTTCAAGTTTCATACTGTGTAATTTTTTTTCCTTTTTTATTGTTGGAAAACGTATTTATCATTGTCATGACCATTATTGCTTCTTTATTGTAGCAGACTATTTCGTAACTTGAAATTTTAACATATCGTTCAATAAATTCAACAAAGCAAACATGCATACAAATTACCTACATTTGTGTTTTAAAGGTACAGGAGATTTGTTCATTTGTTCGTTATTTAGTGATCTTCCTTTTTAGTGAAAGATTAGATACAGTTTTCGAAAGAGAAAGTGAATTTTTAAAAACCCGAGTCCTATATTTCATTGCAATTGTTTTATATTTTAAAATTAGAATGAAAAATAAGCATAATGATTTACCACAGGAGAATACCAGTGATAGAGCATTCTTCTCTGTAAGAAGATCAGTAATCACAGAAAAATACCAAGGTATTTTATATTTACAAATAATAATAGTAATAATATATAATATATAATATATAATATATAATATATAATATAATATGGGTGTGCCGCGAGAATTCAAATTACACCTGTAGTGTGCCGCAAGTTGAAAAAGGTTGGGAAACGCTGTTCTATGGTATTATTTTCTTGGCGCACGCTCAAATACAGCCTGATACAGATTGATAGTATGCCTTGCAATAATAATAATAATAATAATAATAATAATAATAATAATAATAATAATAATAATATTAATAATAACAATAGTAATAATAATAATAATAATAATAATAATAATAATAATAATAATAATAATAATAATAATAATAATAATAATAATAAAACTTTCGGAATACAGTCCCTGCTAACAGTTTTTCAGGTCTCACATCTGGTAACTGCAATTTTTGCTTAAGTTTTTGTTGAAATTTTGAAATAGCAATATCAACGACCTTGCAATTATTCTACTTCTTACGAAAATACCCAGTATAAATCTCACCTCTTATGTAAGCCTTAGTTCAAAATAATCTTTGATCTCAAATGCAAATTAACATGGGTTACTTTTGTTTGGAAGGTGAATACACTGAGTATTCCTTCACCAATGTAGATTCCGTTTTAAGCAGCAATTCATATATTGTTCCCTCTGCTATGTTTTCAGGTTTGTACTTACTTCCTTAGGGGTATTTAGTTATAGTATGGATTTAAATAAGCCATAAAGACATATGTGTGATAATAACTAATAGACAAATATAAATTTAACTTGGTTATATTATTAAATATAATATTCAAAGCTTTTATAATACGTACAATACCATAGTAATCGCGAAAAAAAAATTCAGTGATATAGAGTTAGATGATGGCCACCTACACAAATGTTTTTACATAAGTATCCCTGTCCAAATTAACAAATTTTATCTGTAAAATTTCCACAAAATGGTTCCATATTCTTCATCTGCAACTTTATTTGTTTCTACATTTTATTTAAGCCAGCACTTTTGAAGCATTTATTGTCAATTGCTACTCAAAGGTAGTTAAAGTGTTTAATCTCGGATAAATATTAATTTTCAAAATTAAAACAAATACCACAATGCGTGAGTATAAAGGGAAATTATGTAGAGACACAACCAAAGGTATGTCGAAACTATAAGACCGTTTTCTTTAGAAATATATTTCATTAATCATTTTTCGATTGTAGAAGTTCCAGTCTTACTCGGTACAAAATTAAAAGATTTTTTTTTTTAACTTCAAGCTTTGCTTATATAATGAATACGACCGCCTAGCCACTGGTCTTTTATCACCGTAAAACACTGTTTTAAATATTAATTCAAGTTTCTAATAATATGCAGAGCACATCCTTATGTGAAAAAGTCAAAAGAAAAATCGAAGGGTATTAAAATTCTCCTGCTGCAAATTACAAAAGTTGGAAAAGAAAGTGATCCAGAAAATCTTTTAACAAGTTTCTACACGAGATTTTGATCGTATGCAAATGTATTGAAGCACTGTATCTTTCCCTAATATACAACACACGCTAGCTGACAGTTTTATGTAGTCAGCAAACGGGTTCAGTAGTTTAACCAGTTATATACGATAAAAAAGATGGATCAAATGATTTTCTCCGTTTACCAACAAGAATATTAACACTATGACGAGGTACGTAATAGCTATTGCTTAATAAATCTAATCACCACAGAAGCTTTTTTTCTTTCTTTCTTTGTATATTTTATTAAGAAATAAAGAGGAAGGGAGTTCTTTACACACAATTTACAGCTTGCAAAGACGCGCTAATTTTGATTCTGACTGATGCATATAAAGTAACTTACGTAGGAACCTGTTACTATGAGAGGGAGAGAAAAAAAAATCAGCTAGAGTGTTGTCTCAGCAAATACACCATATAACCATTCTGTCTGTTAGCTTCTAATAAAATCTACATACATGACAGAAATGTTTCTTCCATGGGGCATTAAAGTGTAATATTGTTTTAGTTGAT